>NC_090646.1:330905955-331238378 GCF_040937935.1 Hyperolius riggenbachi | reverse complement strand
TCGCATTCTGCGTTCTTGAGCCTGCAGGCTTCTTCACTAAATTTGACTTGCCCCGGCCAACGCAGGTACTTCTGCAAGAATTGCCCGCATGAGGACAACTCTACTTGCTTCACCTCCCCGTCTAGCACCAAAAAAGGTTGACCTCTCAGGTCCTGGTGTGAGACACGGGTTGAGGTGGGAACTAAGGAAGTGGCGGTGCCTAAAGGAATGTTGCACCGTTTCCCTTTGTTCACCCAAACATCTCGAAGCTGCCATGCAAAAGATCCTTCTCCAGAAAAATCGCTATACCTCCCCTTGTCCAATCTCAGTTGCACAGGATCTTTTAGCATCTCCCTGACAACATATGTCCCCAACTGTCCTGATTGGACCTCTTCCCCCCTTATGTCCCGAGGCACAATATGTACCTGAGGTCGGGAAGACTGTACTCTCTGCAATTTTTCAATTAAGAGTACCTCTTCACTTACCCAACTATCATGAGGATAAGCTGCTGCATATGGACTGTGTAATATCGTCCCCTGTTGTGACCCGTGTGGTGTGAATGGGGTTCCCTGTGTTGGCGTTCCCTCCCCCGGGATCGCTCTCCCCACCCTCTTTGTCACCTGGAAATGTGGCTTGATCTCGATTTTTACTTCGTGTTTCGAGAACCACCAACCCTCGGCTTTCCAGCCTTTACGTGTGTATAGTTGTTTCAGAGGCACTCTCTGTTGGTATCTCCAGAGTGTGATGTTGTCCCCCGCGTCTCTCCGGCAGGAGAATTGACGCCTCCTACTCGTTCCTCTCCAATCTGGAACCATCTCACTCTGCATAACCAAGACAAGGTACCCCTGAATTACACACTCCACCTTTTGCACGTACTTATTGTACTGCAATGTACCTTTTAACAAACCTTTGGATCGGTGCATCGATTCTGGGAGTGTGACCTTCAATAGCAGATTTACACTGCCTTTCCAGTCACCCTGCCAGCACACCTGACCTTTTAGACCTTTCACCCACATTGTGCCATGAAATTTGTTTTCTCCTGGCACAAGTGCTCTTTTCCTCCATCCCTGCTTGGTCCATCTGTGCCAATCAGAGGGAGGTGTGAAAGGATTAGTACCTTTGTCACCCAACATTAACATGCTTGGGCCTTGCATTCTCATTAACCCCTTATTATACATGAGAATGTCCTCTCTTCGTTCTCCTAGGACGGAATGGCAACCTAGGATCACCATCAGCACGGTACTCTTCATTATAAAAGCACCACCTTGGGAAAGAAAAACATTGGCAATTTGCACTATGCTTTGCTCAGTCAGTTTTTTTAGACGTTTTCCGATCTCAGGAACCTCGGTTTTTAGTCTCTTTCCAATTTCAGGAATCTCGTGTTTTAGTCTCTTTCCAATTTCAGGAATCTCGTGTTTCTCCAAACTTAGATTGGCATCTGGAACCTTTCGCTTATCCGACTGACATCTCCAGCTTTGCTGCCAGCACTGCAGCTGTCTCGATTCCATATTGCCCAACTCCTGAAATCGAAATACAAACAAATCAATTCTTATTAATGATTTGGGATTCGCCCTGCGGCTTGTACTCTGTACACTTGAAATTGATCAATATATATCGTAATTGATCTCGTTGCTCTATGGTTCTCTTATTGGTAGATTGGAGTTAAACTTCACCCCCCTACCTCAGTACTATCCTCAGTACTTACCTGTTTAAAATATGCTCCCGCGGACTTCACCTTTGGAAGCTCTCACCTCATTGCAGCTCACTCCACATCCCCCCTTATCTGTCCATGCGCGGCCGTCGCATGCACAGATTACGGATGCCACACCTGATGCTGCTTTGCAGGTGAGCCTGCAATGCTCTTACTCATTATCGCATTTACTTATCTAGAACTTCATCGCGATACCAGCTCTGCTAGAAGTTCTGTGTGTTGTACCCTCTGACCAATGTTTGCCGTGCCACTACCCCCAGACTTCACAAAAAACGGCTGCCTCCCTGTAGGAAGGAGCACTTTGCACTTAAACTACACAGGGTGCAGGGCTAAGCATACCAGCGTCACATGCCTGTATGCAGATCCCTGAATGCCCACATGGTAGGTAGTCACATGGCAAACAGCGTACTGATACACTGTCACTCTGTACATGGCAATTGTTTCATTTGTATAATTGCCCCATGAACTGCTGTCAGTTCTTGTTCTTGGTGCTACAATTGATAGGAGCTGGAAAAAACATATTTGACCAATCAGTGGACGAAAAAAAACACACAAAAACAGCCCCAGCCCAGCATAGACCTCTCAGTCAAGTTCTGGCCCTGTCCACGACAAAAACCGGAAAAAAACGTTACCGCTCTGCAGCAGCGGCGACGGGAACCCGGATTGGTCAACTCCCTTTTTTCCAGAAAAGGCACCCCCCTGATGCACTGTCCCCCTTTCCTTCTATTGGGAACTCATGCTGCACCACCCATTAAGGTGCCCCACTTACAGGAATAATCCCGTAAGCAACTCAGTACAGACACTTTCCTGACCTGCACTGCTACGTGTGTCCCTGCACCTAGCTGGGACACTCTTCCTATCCGTGCTCCTGCTAATCTTACAGTAATAGCTTGGTGCACGTATCCTGGCATTCCTTTCCATGGACCCAGGGAAAAAATCTGGGGAAATACTTCGAGAGCCGAGACACACAGTAGCATGTCTCTGTATTTCTACCCCCCTCCCTTTCAGCTGCTCTGCCCGGAGCCGCGAGCACAGCCTGACATGACGTGGATCCCCCAGCCCCTCCTCCCCCCTGCCATGACGTGTGGGGGCCATGACTCTCGGGGGCGGGCTCTCTCCACTGCCGCCATTTTGAGTCCTGGACTGCCAGCTAAGATGGCTGCTCCCATAGCAGCCTCTCGTTCCTATACCTTAGGAAAGAAAACAAACTTAAACAGAACAAACATTTTTTTATGCATAGTTACACAGCATCTATCCACAGTGCACAAAGATCAGCCTCAGCATTCCTTCACGTCTCAGCTGTAATCCGAACTGCAATCAGACATACGGATCCCCAGAGATGTAGGAATCTTTCTCACTCTATCACAGACATAACTAAGAACCGCCCGAGCGAGCTATACGACTCCAAACCACTTTAACTGTTTTAACTGTTAACATCCCAGCTAGAACTTCTTCTGAGACTGTTATCAGCCGGAGCTCGCCACACACCCAACAACACAATACAGACATTGAAAAACATGTTAGCAGCAGCACCGACAGGAAATGCGAGAAACTTGCAGAACATCCCACAAACAGAAAGACACTCGCTTTCCTCTTCTATCCCCTCTCTCCCCCCTCCACCTGCTCGACAGCCGCCCCCCCCTATCTCTTCCGCGGGGCGCTCTCTGCTAGGCTAAAACACAGCTGGCATCACTCCCAGTCTCTGGACGGGGAGAAAAAAAAAACAAAACTAACATAGAAGGAGGAACAAAAAAAAAAAAAATGAAGCACGCAGCCTCCACGCTGCAATTAACACAGAATGTACATATGACCACATTATCCTCTCCTTGTTATAACACCAAATACAACACAGATAACGCCATATAACAACGTAAATCATACTTGCCTGCCAATTCGACCAGCTTGTGGCAACTCCACGAAACTGAGTGGATCCCTGGAACTACTGAGCGTCATCTCTGTGTACCCACACTGGCTCAGCGGATCGATCTCCAGCGGCAGCTGCCAGCCGGCCTCGGAGCCTTCCAGTCACCTGCGATCCGGTTTAGGCTATGACTGCGTGCACTTACAGTCAAAGTTTAACATCCACGAGTTTCGCCGCTGGTTTCCTCGAATTGCAGCCCGTGTGCTCGGCTCCCACACACTCACACCAGCTTATCATTCTCAGCTTGATAAGCTTAACAGTCCACGTCTATTCCGCTTGTTTTGCTGTGGAATATCTTGAAAACTTCTTCGGCCCCGTCTGCCTGTTTTGCTAGGCAGGGAAGGGTTTCAGCACCACTGTTATAAACTGTTCTTATATCACCTTGCTTTGACACCAGTAACTTCTTACAGTTACGTCTCACAGACTGGGAGATCACTTGACTCTCCACACAGCAAGCAGGAGATAGACTTTCTCAGACTTCTTCAATGTTTACGTTATTTA
This sequence comes from Hyperolius riggenbachi, assembly GCF_040937935.1. Classification (NCBI taxonomy): domain Eukaryota; kingdom Metazoa; phylum Chordata; class Amphibia; order Anura; family Hyperoliidae; genus Hyperolius; species Hyperolius riggenbachi. The sequence continues at coordinate 331,234,266 of NC_090646.1, read as the reverse complement.
TTCAGGAAACAGGAATACAGATAGATACATTCATCATATCCTAGCCATGCCAATCTTCATGTTGCGTTACAAGCTCGTGATTAGACTCCCTGCTGAAGTCAATCAGGTACCTTCTTCCTAACTACGTTACACTAAACTACCTATCTACAGCATACATTATATCAGATTACAGAAAGGAAGAACATGCTTAGAGGTCCCAGTCGGCCTTGCGAGCTAGTGCGGAAGGAAGAAGCAGAAAGCTCTCTCCATCGCTCACTCCGGGTTTAATACAGACTAGGAAAGAGTTAAATATGACATCATCTTCGCCACCCCCTAGATCCGATTATTGGTGGACCCACTCATGGTGTCATCATACCCACCCACTTGATTAATAATCAATGAGGCATTTGACCTAAATGCAGGAATGTGGATGTTTAGTAAATATGGCCGATGTTTACTGTTCCTGTGGTGTACGTGGAGGTCAGAGTAGGCCAATGGCCTTCTTTTAGGAACATGTTCTCAGTATCTGCGTGTATCCTCTGCTACACGCAGACCCTGAGATGCCTCTGCCTGCATCACAAAACCTCTATTGATTTTAAAGGCATAAACTGCGGACAAGCCTTTTACATAAAACTCAGGCCAAGTAACTGAGGCCTACTTAAATTATAACACAGACCATCAGGGGGCGCTGTATGACTGATTTTGTGCTGAAACCCCTCCCACAAGAGGCTCTGGTACCGTACGGTACTCTGGGCAAACTGCCACAATGTAACAATGTTCACAGACAGGAAATGGCTGTTTATAGCTGTCTGTTAAAGCCAAAACAGCTAGAAACAGCTACATAATCTGCCCACAGTAACAATGTCACCATGTAATACATGTCAGAATGTGAATCTGGGAGAGGAAAGATTTTACAATGAGCAAACACTGACTAAATCATTTATACATAATTATTGTAAAAATGAAGCACTTTTTTATTACATTATTTTCACTGGAGTTCCTCTTTAACCATAAATGCATCCACAATAACCCAGGTAGAGACATTCAAGTTTCTTGGGTCCACGATCTCACACAACCTAAAATGGGATAACAATACGGCCACTATTGTCAAGAAAGCGCAACAGAGGATGTACCATCTACGGCAGCTGAAAAAGTTTGGCCTACCTCAAAATTTAATGGTACAGTTCTACACTGCAATTATTGAATCCACCATAACGTCATCTATGACTGTATGGTTCAGCTCCTGCTCAGCATTAGAAAAGGGGAGGCTGCAGCGCATCATCCGAACAGCGGAAAGGATAATTGGCTGTAGCTTACCTTCCCTGCAGGATCTTTACGCTAGCAGGTGCAGAAAAAGAGCGACCAAAATTGCCTCTGACCCCTCTCACCCAGCTCACTCCATCTTCCAGCGCATGCCTTCAGGAGTAAGATTCCGGTCAATCGCTACCAAAACCTCCAGACACAGGAACAGCTTTTTTCCTCAAACGGTAGCCATACTTAATGCTGAACCACGTTAGAGCTGCTAGGACTTGATAGTAATCAGCACAGAACTGTAAATGAACAATTCTCATATTGCTTACTGCCACTATACTTATAATGTCCTTGACTTGTAATATACACACTGTCTGCCCTTGTATTGTTTTTGTTTGTGTTTGTTAAGCAACTGCCAAGACAAATTCCTTGTAGGTGCAAACTTACTTGGCGAAATAAAATTGATTCTGACTCTTTCCTCATAAAAAACATGGTGTGAATAATCTATTTTTCTCAGATTTCTGTGGAATCTGCAGCAAGCCCTAAACCCTGAACAGTCTGATATTGATGGACTTTTTGAGATCTTATCCTGCAGGCTGCTGCCATTAATGAAGCTCAATGGAAACCCAGTAAAACAAGGCTTTACAGTAGACTTTCTAGTTTGAACACCATGTCACGCCCAACCCTCTTCTCAACTACATCTCTGGTTGCCCCTGGATGTCCCTTCTCCAGCCCCATGCTGATGTCATTGCTTGGCCTCAGAATTACCTATAAAGCCAGGCAGATGTCACGTGGAAAGAGGGAAGGGAGCTGGTATCGAAGTCCACAGATTTTCAGCTGACTATAGGGCACACTGAGACTGAGCAGAGCCCTGTTAGTGACAGCAGCAGACAGTGGTGACACAATGGGGTTGAGTTATTAAGCTGTACTGCTACAGCAGTAGCAGGGCTCAGGGCAGGTCCAGTGGAGCACCCGTTAAGTTAATGGAGTACTCGTTAATCTAATGGAGCATAGCATAAGTTAGCAGCGCAAGCTATGGCAGCATAGCATGCGTTTAGAGATTTTTACCTTGCACTACTGTCCTTAAGCTGCGCTGCTTTAGCAGCACAGCTTAATAAATCAACCCCATTATGTGTATCCTTACAAGCTACATAAGAACACAGTGACCTGCTACAGTGTCACTTTAAGCTGGTACACCAACTATTGTACTGTCTGTCTTAATAAAAATAAAAAAGGTAAAATAGCAGATAAAAATTAAAAGACTTCTAACATTTTTCTGTAAGGACTGGAAAAGAGCTGTGTTTACACCCTATGCATTCAATCCGTGAAAGGCAAATTGCCATCTGAAGCTGTCTCCTGTGGCTTGGAGCTATATTTAATGTTGCTTGTGTTGGTGGAAATATTCTATTCAGCTACAGAGATCGCAAAAGAGCAGCAGCCAGGAATATTTGATTGCAGATTTAATCAGCTTGTTGCTGGAACATGGACATTTCTGAGATGGCAGCAGCAGTGACCACAACAATATAGGTTACTGTTTTCTGTAGGCATACCGGTCCAATAAGACATTGTTTTACACTGATGGACCTATTCTGTTACACTGTAATAACCCTGTAAATCTGCTGAAAATCACAACAGCAGACAAAACCTGTATACTCTGCATCTCATTACCTCAATACAATAAACAAAAGTAAAATAGTCTGTTATAAAATAAAGGCCCTTATGCACTAAACGGCGGTAAAGTTGCAGTGCATAGGTAGCGCATGGCAATTATACAAATTCAAACCCTGGGGGAGCCTCACTCCTTAACCCATTAGCACCAAACACATTTCTGTAGTAACTCTTGTTAAGCCACGTTACCATAGCAACATGTGCGTTACCATAGCATAGCATGCATTAAACCAATAATGCAAGTGACACTAATGGGTTAACGGCAGTGTTCCCCTGCAAAAGTATCAGTAAAATTGCTGTGTGCTACCTGCGCACAGCAACATTACCGCCATTTAGTGCATCAGGTCCACAGTGTAAAAAGTGCATCTGTAAAATGTTTATCATATCTAAAGCTGTTCAGAAATATCAGAAGATGTTTGGAGGCACAGGAATGATCTTGCTGCTGTTGTGGATGCAAGCATCCTTATAAACACAACTGCTTAGATTAGTAAAGCATAAGTATTTATGTCTATGAATGCTTGATACAGTTGTTCCAGAAAAATCCTCTTGTAAAAATCAGTCACATGACTCAGAGGCCTGAGCACAAAGTATAGAGTTGTCAGCAAAGTGACAGTTTCTACACAGAGCTATCAACTGACTACACCCACCTTCTGCTACTTCCTGTCTGTCAGGTCAGTTCTGTGTTTACTGAAACTGGTGCTTATCCCAGCTACTCCCTGCCTACCTTCTGTGCATAATGATGTGATGGGGAAAAGAAAGTTTGTACAGCTCTTAGACCAGATGTGCCCACAATTTTGCAGCTTACGAACTGCTTTGAAAATTACAAATAGAAAATGATCTACAAGGTAGAATCTACCTACAGATGCAAGCCACAATTGCATCACATGCACAGCAGCAGTCAATCAGTGATTACTGCAAGCTGCCACTCAATCAGATACATATCAAAGAGTGCTCCTCAGTAAGCCAAATAGAACAGTACTTGACTAAATAGAGTCACAATATCATGCTTACAATATCATACCCAGTGTCCGGCAGAATTGTAATCAGCAGTAGTCTATAATGCTTGTAAATGTATGGCTCCCCACCTTGCAACATCAGAATCCTTTACACTGCTGGGCAAAACTTTAGAACAGCATAGCACACTAAGCTCATCCAAGTCAAAGAGGCAGAATACGATGCGTACATCGCTCAAGCAGGTGGTGCAGGGTATACCCCAAAGTCCTTTGCAAGTTATCATTAGATCATGCCAACCTAATTGGCATCCATTATAGACTGCTGTTCAAGCAGTATCGGATATAAGCACAGGAAGTCATTACTGCAAAACAAGTCAACCAGGTAATAAAAAAATAAATGGCTTGTATGCATCGCATACAACTTTTTGTATTAAAAAATATGATTTATAGAAAAAAGGAATCTCTGTAAGGGCTTTAGCCCACTAACGCAGTTGAGCGCAGTTGTGTCCGCTTTTCAGCATCTGTAACATTGATGTGTTTCTGAAAAGCGGACACAACTGCACACAGCTGCGTTAGTGGGTTCAGGCCCTAAGCACAACATTTTTTATGTATGTAAAAGGGAGATTTATCTAATATCCATATCACCCAGGTGGAAAACACAATTTGCCTCTTAATTAATCAACCAACTGACCATATATACTGATAATTGGTTTACGCTCTGCTTAACTGCAGTCAGCCTGCTTAGCTGTAGTTCAGTCTAAACATTATTACATGAAACCTAAATGAGGGTGGTGATGTCACCAGAGTTTATAGATAACAGTAGGTTTGAATTACTAGCTTTACCCTAAGCAGCAGAGCAGAGGTGAAGATCTGAAAACATCAGTGACCCAGGAAACCATAACAGGATCATTCAAAAAATGATTGCTATATGGCGAAAGTTTGTAACCCTTGCCTTGGCCATATGAGGACATGATGGAGATGATGACAATTTCAGTGAACTCATCCGCACTAAGAACTTTTAATAATTAGAGTCCAGTTCACTTTACATACCAGGGAGTGCAAGATCTTTCTTTTTTTTACATTTCGGTCCATGAATCAAATACCTCCTGATTGGAGGCATCTTGATTCATTTCCAGGGAATCGTTTGCCTAGGGGGAAAACTCTTTCATCTTCAGCAATCAATCCCCTGTAATAGCAGTGGGGAACAAACCGTCTGCACGTGAATACGCATGCACAAGGGCAGCAACACTGCTGGACGCATCTATTCATTCAGATTGCCTTGAGTGACGATTTTTGGACAAATATATCTGTCCAGATTGGCTTAAGTGGTTCATCTATGTTCCTATCTTACTCCGTTTATCATCTTAAAAATACAAATGTAAGCCAAAAACGCATGCGATTTTTCAGAGATTTTGTTATGGTCAAAGGTTGCCATGCAGGAGGGTTCTTCAACCAACAAACTTTTATGATGTTTACAATCTTTTTCCTAACATTGCGCCAATCTCAAACAAATATGCATGTTTAAACAATTCCTTCAAAACCTCTGATCAACTAAAATATTGGATCGGATTGTTTGAATCAAATAAAAAAAAAATTAAAAATATTAAAAACCTTTAAAAGAAACCAAAGCCCACGGAAATCAAAGAATCGATACTTACCCGGGGCTTCCTCGAGCCCCAGTGTGAATCCTTCGCTGTCCTCCCGCTGTCTGCCATTCAGCCGCGATCAGCCCCAGTAACAGGCTCAGTTTCGTCAGTCGTAGGCCGCCTCCTGCGCACTCACACATGCTTATGGGGCTGGAGGAAGTCACGGGTAAGTATCGATTATTTGGTATCCGTGGGCTCTGGTACACTTTAAGGTGCCCACTAATGATACAATCTTGATTATACAATCTTACCACTTTTCTGTAATATGGGGGACTACTGAAAGCATCCATTCAAAGTATATTCACTCCGTTTACCCTTCTACTACATAGACAAAACTGTACAATCAAGATTGCATCATTAGTGAGCACCTTTAGCATGTGGTCCAGTGGGATGTCGAAAAAAAACATTGCTACAACATGGGATCACCAGTGTCTCCGATTGTAGTACACCTGTATATGGAGTTGGAAGCGCTAACATCTGGTCACTGGTTATGGTGTAAACTCAAAATGTGAAGTATAACCTTTTACAAAAAAAATAGAAAAATAGTGGCCCCCAGGTAGTATAGTGGCCCCCAGTGTAAGTAGTATAGCTGCCCCTGGTGGAGGTAGTATAGTGGCCCCCAGTATAGCTAGTATAATGGCCTTCAGTATAGCTGCCCCAGTGTAGCTAGTATAGTGGCCCCCAGTATAGCTGCCCCCGGTGTAGGTAGTATAGTGGCCCCCAGTATAGCTAGTATAGTGGCTCCCAGTATAGCTGCCCCCAGTGTAGGTAGTACAGTGGCCCTCAGTATAGCTAGTATAGTGGCACGCAGTGTAGGCACTAAAGTTGCCCCAGGAGGGGTGGGCAATGTAAGAAGGAGAGGTAGCGGGGACAGCGGTGGGGAGGAAGGGCAGACCCCCCTCCCCTCACCTTGGTCCCCTCCTTCTGCACTCTCCCCCTCCAAAATGTGGTGCAAACAGGCAGGCAGGGCGGGCGGGAGGAGAATAACTCACCTCACTTCCACGTTCCAGCCACTGGAAGAATGCGTCGCCGTCACGTGCCACATCTCCGCCTTCAATGTCAGTCACTGTGTGGCCCAACCGTTGCTCCTGGAAGTGCTGAAGATAAGAGTGAGTGCAGTGATTGGCCCGCCTGTAACAGAGCAGCAGCAGCAGCTGTGATTGGCTGCAGGGATCTGATGGTAGCCTCTGAAGTTACTTACATGCACTGAAACTCCAGACCGAGGGTGAGTAATTGAGGACACTTTGTAAATAGGAGGACAAAGGACTCATGGGGACACATTTCAAAGAGGAGAAGGCAGGATACAGGGGAAGACTTTTTAAAGAGGGAGAGATGGCAAGGACACAGGGGAACACTTTTTAAAGAGAGGGAGACAGAGAGGACACAGGAGACAATGGAGTGACATAGAGGGAAACAGAAATGACACTGGAGGACATTGGAGGAACAGAGGGGGACACAAGGGTACAGACAGGAACACAAGGGGATGCATCAAGGACAACGAAGGACACAAAGGGACAGAGCTGAACAGAAGAGGATACAAGAGAACAGAGGTGGACACTGGGGCACAGCAAGGACAAAGAATAACACAGGGAATCGGAATTTGGAGCCAAATATTCAGAAAATGTTTCTGAAAAACAGCTGCAAACTTCGCATTAAGAAAATGGGCATCAAATGGTGAGTAAAAAAATGTTTGGTTTGTCATTTTCTTTTCTTTTTCAATGCCATGCTAACTAGAAAAATGTTAAAGATTTATATTTAAATTTTATATGTATGTGTTCTAGCCCACGAGATTTATCTTAATATGAAATGCCCTCAGGTAAAAAAAAAAAAGGTTGGGCACCTCTGATATAGTTTATCAAAGTGCGTAACAAGTTTTTTGTTATACTTAGCCTTGAATGAAAAACACACTGTTCTGCATCTCACTGCCAGGGAACACACTATGCTAGATCCATGATTTTTTTAGTTTGTGACCACAGTCACAGTCATCCATTTTAATAGTCATCATGATATGTTTAAGTTGTGGGCAAAAACTAGTGTACTGCTCCAACCAAAGTGCTTGAAAAGTCAAGTTTTTGGCAGTGTTTCTTATACTCCTGACACCAGATGCCTTTGATTGCACCATGATTTCTACCTGCCTTTTCTGCTTGTGATCTTACTATTCCTTGACTGTCCACTTGCCTTAGTTTGTTTGCGACCCACCAACCCCTCAACCTCTCCTTGTAACCTGACCATTTACTGTTACAGTCTAGTCCACCATGGACTTTTTACTGACTGTTCAACATCTCTCTTCTGTGGACTCATCTGTTCTTCCTCAGTTGCAATCATAAGGGCCATGGCAAAGTAAAAACTTGCAGCAAAGTAGTTTGCTAGCCACTAGAGGGAGTGGCCGATTAACCTTTGTGGGACACTCTAGTGTCCCAGTGGTAACTTATGCTTCATACACACTTGAGATAAAAGTCTTTGGAAAATGCAAGATCACAGACCAATTTTACCCCCTTCCATGTAGTGTGCGAGCCATACCTACACAGTCTATTCTATGGAGCTGCACTCCGCATCAGATAAAATCTTTGCAAGATGCTGCACACAAAGATGCCCGTACACATTCAAAAGATCATTATCTGCAAAAGATCTGTTCCCGCAAAAGATCCATTCCTGCAAAATACATTCATAGTCTATGAGATCTGCAGATCCTCAAACACACCTGGTTTAACAGACAATCATCTGCAGATCAGATCCACCAGGATGGATTTTCAGATCTGCAGATGATTGCCAGATATGCAGATGAAGGCTGTTAAACGAGGTGTGTATGAGGATCTGCAGATCTCATAGACTATGAATGCATTTTGCAGGAATGGATTTTTTTGCAAGAACAGATCTTTTGCAGATACTGATCTGTTGCGTGTGTACGGGCATCTTTGTGTGCAGCATCTTGCAAAGATTGTATCTGATGGGAAGTGCAGCTCCATAGAATAGACTGTGTAGAGCAGTGGTCCTCAAACTAAGGCCCGCGGGCAGAATGCGGCCCCCTGAGGCTTTTTTACCGGCCCCCACACACAAAATGTATTACTTATAGATGCGGTCAGCTACATCTTTAAATATTGGTGATCCACATATAGAATAGCAGTGCTGGCACCACCCATCCACATGGAAGCCAGAAAGCAGTAATTCGCTGGTTTCCAATCAAATTCCACATCAGGTGACACTGCTGTCCAATTGGACTGCTTGGGTATGCTTCACTGTATGGCCCGCAAAGACAACATTTTATGCATACTCCGGCCCCCCAGCAGTCTGAAGTATGTTGACCCGGCCCTCGACCCAAAACGTTTGGGGACCCCTGGTGTAGAGTATGGCTCTCATGCTACATGGAAGGGGGTAAAATTGGTCTGTGATCTTTCATTCTCCAAAGACTTTTATCTCAAGTGTGTATGAAACATTAGACTATGCTACATGGGAGAGCATGTGCAAACCACCTGTGCCTGCTTCGACAAAATGAACAATGACTGAAATACCTGTTGTAAATAGTTATCTAAAATCTAATTCTGGAGCTTGAGCAGTTTTTAGTTAATTTAAAAAGGTAAGTTGTATTCAAATTAGTTAAAGACCCTCTGAGATTCATTGTACTGGGCAACAGGGGAAACTTATTGTAATGTTTACCTTTTTTAATGTTATGCTGCAATGTTAACCATATAGGGACCGACGCAGTACAAATCTACGTCGGGCGGGTGGCGCTGCGGTTCTGACCAGACTTAAACTCTACGTCCCATTCACCGCACGCCACCGCCCGTTCCCGCCGCTCTGTCCCCGCCGCAATGTGCTACCCTGCTGCCTCTATGACAGCAGAGCACTGTGAGCCGGGCAGGAGCCGTTTTCATTGGCTCCTGGCCCTGTCATTACTGTAAGACAATCCCATTGGCTTACATTGAGTGACAGGGTCAGGAGCCAATGAAAGCGGCTCCTGCCCGGAGATCAGCCTGCGGAGGGGACAGAGCGGCGTGACCAGCGGGAGCAACGGATTATTGCGGCGATTCGTCGGTATGCAGCGTTTTAGCGTACCAGCAGCCTTTAGTCCTTAAGGGGGCAGAGGCTGCTGGTACCGAAGTGGTTAATGTTAGGCTGCAAAAGTTTTTTTAAATTAAACAGCCAAGTCATTCATTCAAAGGACCAATCAAACTTTATGCCAAAGCATTGAGCAAAACAGGTATTTTTCAGCAAGATTTCAAAGCATATTGCAAGCAGGTAAAAAAAGGTATCCACTTTCACTATGCTGTTTACAAAAGTACTACCTGGACAGGACTTACACAAGGATGCCAGGTGGCTTCCCTACTGTTTGCACACTATTTTGAGCAACAGCCATTCAGTAAATGCTTTTGAAACTAAAAAACAAAACTGAGAATCCCCCTTTAGAAGATCTAACTACCTGTCAGACCTGTCACATCTCTACTACTTACTGTAAGTGATGGCAACATGGGAAAAATACATTTATAGTGCCTTTTATTCTGAAGTAAATGTATATTTATACATATTTTACAATTTTTTTTTGTGATAGTGATCCTTTAACCACTTGCCTACCTATAGGCGGCGGCAAAGTGGCATGCCCAGGACCACGTAACACCGATGGGCCTCGGGTCCTGGGACTCGTCATGGCCGGGGATCGCGCGCTGTGATGCACGCGCATCCGCCGGCAATGGGCTCCGCCCACCCGCAACGCCAACCCGCCGTCCGTTCGGAAGCGCCAGCCGGTTGTTAACCCCTCGATCGCCGCAATACAAGCATATAATACGCTTTGTAATGTATACAAAGTGTATTATACAGGCTGCCCCCTGCCCTGGTGGTCCCAGTGATTGAGGGACCACCAGGGCAGGCTGCAGCCCTCCCTGTCTGCACCTAAGCACACTGATCTGCCCCCCCCTGCCCCCTGATCGCCCACAGCACCCCTTAGACCCCCCCTGCTCACCCCCCAGACCCCTGTTTGCACCCAATCACCCATCAATCACTCCCTGTCACTATCTGTCAACCCTATTTTTTAGATTAGGTCCTAAACTGCCCCCTGGGGGCTCCTGATCACCCCCACACCCTCAGATCCTCCCCAGACCCCCCCTGTGTACTGTATACATCTATTCTACCCTGTAATCACCTGTCAATCACCCCCTGTCACTGCCACCCACCAGCTCAGACCCTAACCTGCCCCTTGTGGGCACCTGATCATCCACCTACACCCTCAGATTGCCCACAGACCCACCCTCAGATCACCTCCGAAAGTGCATTGTTACATCTGCTCTCCCCTCTAATCACCCAGTGATCACCCATCAATCACCCATCAAACACCCCGTCACCACCTGTCACTGCTACCCATCAGATCAGACCCTAATCTGCCCCTTGCGGGCACCCAATCACCCGCCACACCTTCAAATAGCCCCCCAGACCCGCTCTGATCAACTCGCCAGTGCATTGCTTGCATATATTCTCCCTTGTAATCGCCTACTGATCACCTATCAATCACCCTGTCACCCCCTGTCACTGCTACCCATCAGATCAGACCCTAATCTGCCCCTTGTGGGCACCCAATCGCCCGGCCACACCCTCAGATAGCCCCCAGACCCGCTTTGATCAACTCGCCAGTGCATTGCTTGCATATATTCTCCCTTGTAATCACCTACTGATCACCTATCAATCACCACGTCACCCCCTGTCACCATCTGTCACTGCTACCCATCAGATCAGACCCTAATCTGCCTCTTGCGGGCAACCGATCACCCGCCCACACCCTCAGATAGCCCCCCAGACCTGCTCTGATCAACTCGCCAGTGCATTGCTTGCATATATTCTCCCTTGTAATCACCTACTGATAACCTATCAATCACCCCGTCACCCCCTGTCACTGCTACCCATCAGATCAGACCCTAATCTGCCCCTTGCGGGCTCCCAATCACCCGCCCACACCCTCAGATAGCCCCCAGACCCACTCTGATCAACTCGCCAGTGCATTGCTTGCATATATTCTCCCTTGTAATCACCTACTGATCACCTATCAATCACCCCGTCACCACCTGTCACTGCTACCCATCAGATTAGACCCTAATCTGCCCCTTGCGGGCACCCAATCACCCGCCCACACCCTCAGATAGCCCCCCAGACCCGCTCTGATCAACTCGCCGGTGCATTGCTTGCATATACTCTCCCTTGTAATTACCTACTGATCACCTATCAATCACCCCGTCACCCCCTGTCACTGCTACCCATCAGATCAGACCCAAATCGCCTTGCGGGCACCCAATCACCCGCCCACACCCTCAGATAGCCCCCCCCAGACCCCTCTGATCACCCCCCAGTGCATTATTTACATCTGTTCTTCCCTCTAATCACCCACTGATCACCCATCAATCACCCCCTGTCACTGCTACCCATCAGAATAGACCCTCATCTGCCCCTTGGGGGCACCCAATGACCGGCCCACACCCTCAGATACCCCTGATCACCTCCCCAGTGCATTGGTTGCATCTATTCCCCCCTCTATTCACACCCTGAGACACCCATCAATCACCTCCTGTCACCCTCTAGCACACCTACCCATCAAATCAGGCCCTAATTTGCCCCAAGTGGGCTCCTGATCACTCTGCCAAACCCTCAGATCCCCCTCAGACCCCCTTCCGATCACCTCCCCAGTGCGTTGATTGCATCTATTCTCCCCTCTAATCACCCACTGAGACACCCATCATTCACCTCCTGTCACCACCTGTCACCCCCTAGCACTCCTATCCATCAGATCAGGCCCTAATCTGCCCACCCTGCGGGCTTCTGATCACCCGGCCAAACCCTCACCCGCCCCACAGCAGTGACAGAATTTTTTTTCTGATCACTGCTGGTACGACTTAATTGTGGCTGAGACCAACCGTTATGCCACACAATACGCAACTGCCAATCCAAGAAGCTACTATGCCAAGCCTTTTCGGTGGAAGCCACTCCAAGTTTCTGAACGTAACACTTTTGGGGCCTTCTCCCTAACATGGGTCTAGTCAAAAAGAATGTATTGCGGTCTTATTGGTCTACGCACCCAATACATCACATGCCCATGTTCTCTGCTGCCATGTCCAGGTCACGATTTGAGAACATCCTGCTTTTTCTGCACTTCAGTGCCAATACAACCTGTCATCTAAGAGGCCACCCTGCTTATGACTGGTTCCACAAAATTCGGCCCCTCATAGACCACCTGTCAGCAAAATTTGCAGATGCTTGTACCCCTGAACAGTCATTTTGAGGCATTTGGTTTCTAGACTACTTCTCGCGGTTTTGGACCCCTAAAATGCCAGGGCCGTATAGGAACCCCACAAGTGACCCCATTTTAGAAAGAAGACTCCACAAGGTATTCCGTTGTATGATGAGTTCATAGAAGATTTTATTTTTTGTCAAAAGTTAGCAAAATTTGATTTTTTTTTCTTTTCACAAAGTGTCATTTTCCATTAACTTGTGACAAAAAAATAAAATCTTCTATGAACTCACCATACACCTAACGGAATACATTGGGGTGCCTTATTTCTAAAATGGGGTCACTTGTGGGGTTCCAATCCAACCTTGCCATTTTAGGGGCCCTAAACCGTGAGGAGTAGTCTTGAAACCAAATGCCTCAAAATGACCTGTGAATAGGACGTTGGGCCCCTTAGCGCATGTAGGCTACAAAAAAAGTGTCACACATGTGGTATTGCCGTACTCAGGAGAAGTAGTATAATGTGTTTTGGGGTGTATTTTTACACATATCCATGCTGGGTGTGAGAAATATCTCTGTAAATTACATTTTTTTTTATTTATTTACACACAATTGTCCATTTACAGAGATATTTTTCCCACCCAGCATGGGTATGTGTAAAAATACACCCCAAAACACATTATACTACTTCTCCTGAATACGGCGGTACCACATGTGTGACACTTTTTTGCAGCCTAGGTGCGTTAAGGGGCCCAAAGTCCAATGAGTACCTTTAGAATTTCACAGGTCATTTTGAGACATTTTGAGACGTTTCAAGACTACTCCTCGTGGTTTAGGGACCCTAAAATGCCAGGGCAGTATAGGAACACCACAAATGACCCCATAGAAAGAAGACACCCCAAGGTATTCCGTTAGGAGTATGGTGAGTTCATAGAAGATTTTATTTTTTATCACAAGTTAGCGGAAATTGATTTTTATTGTTTTTTTTTCACAAAGTGTCATTTTCCGCTAACTTGTGACAAAAAATAAAATCTTCTATGAACTCACCATACTCCTACCTGAATACCTTGGGGTGTCTTCTTTCTAAAATGGGGTCATTTGTGGGGTCCCTATACTGCCCTGGCATTTTAGGGGCGCTAAACTGTGAGGAGTAGTCTTGAAACCAAATGTCTCAAAATGACCTGTGAAGTCCTAAAGGTACTCATTGGACTTTGGGCCCCTTAGCTCAGTTAGGGTGCAAAAAAGTGTCACACATGTGGTATCGCTGTACTCAGGAGAAGTAGTATAATGTGTTTTGGGGGGCATTTTTACACATACCCATGCTGGGTGGGAGAAATATCTCTGTAAATGGACAATTGTGTGTAAAAAAAAAAAAAAATAAAAAAAAAATCTCATTTATAGAGATATTTCTCCCACCCAGCATGGGTATGTGTAAAAATACACCCCAAAACACATACTATTTCTCCTGAGTACGGCGATACCACATGTGTAACACTTTTTGCAGCCTAGGTGCGCTAAGGGGCCCAAAGTCCTATGAGTACCATAAGGCTTTACAGGGGTGCTTACAATTTAGCACCCCCAAAATGCCAGGACAGTAAACACACCCCACAAATGACCCCATTTTGGAAAGTAGACATCCCAAAGTATTAAGAGAGGGGCATGGTGAGTCCGTGGCAGTTTTCTTTTTTGTTTGTCGCAAGTTAGTAGAAATGGAAACTTTTTTTTATTTATTTTTTTGTCACAAAGTAACATTTTCCGCTAACTTGTGACAAAAAATAAAATCTTCTATGAACTCACCATTCCTCTTAGTGAATACTTTGGGATGTCTTCTTTCCAAAATGGGGTCATTTGGGGGGTATTTATACTATCCTGGAATTCTAGCACCTCATGAAACATGACAGGTGCTCAGAAAAGTCAGAGATGCTTCAAAATGGGAAAATTCTCTTTTTGCACCATAGTTTGTAAACGCTATAACTTTTACCCAAACCAATAAATATATACTGAATGGGTTGTTTTTTTTTAATCAAAGACATGTAGCACAATACATTTGGACAAAAAATGTATATAGAAATTTTACTTTGACAAATTTTTATCACAGAAAGTTAAAAAAAAACATTTTTTTGACAAAATTCATGTCTTTTTTGATGAACAGAATAAAAACTAAAAATCGCAGAACAATCAAATAGCACCAAAAGAAAGCTGTATTAGGGCTAAGAAAAGGAGGTAAAATTCATTTAGGTGGTAGGTTGTATGACCATTAAAGCTGCAGTGGTCCGAATGGAAAAAAAGTGTCTGGCCCTTAAGGGGTTTTATGACTGCAGTCCTTAAGTGGTTAAAGGACTACTGTAGGGGGCTATGGGGAAAAAGAGGTGAACTTACCTAGGGCTTCTAATGGTCCCCCGCAGACGTTCTGTGCCCACGCAGACAATCTGTGATACTTCGGTCCCCACCACCAGTTCACTTCCGAAATTTGCAACTGCACCTGCGCGGCTTTTCTCCTCACTCTCGCTGTCATCACCTGGAGTGTACTGCGCAGGTGCAGTACGGCCTGCACAGTACGCTACCGGGGACGTCAGTGGGAACGAAGACAAGGCCGCACAGGCGCAGTAAGGCGGTGGTTTCGCAACTTTATAGTCGCAAATTTCACAGTGAACTGGTAGCAGGGACCAGAGCATTGGCGAGTGGCTGCGCGGGCACAGGACGTCTGCGGGGGACCATTAGAAGCCCCAGGTAAGTTTAATTCTTTATCCCCTTTGCCCCCTACAGTAATCCTTTAACTGCTATAAATTGCATAATTTGTGGCCTACTTATATTTATTGCATCAGAGTTTTTAGTTTAAACCACATAATTACATTCCTAATAAAAAAAATGCAGCACTTTTGCAATATGCAAAGATTTGATGGCATACGAACATTTAAAAAAAAACAAAAAAACTTACTACTACTTATACTACTATATTAGTAGTACTACTAATATAAATATAAGGCTAACAATAAATTGTATACAGTGCTGCCCATAATTATTCATACCACTGGCAGATTTTGATTTGAAGTTACTCAACCAGCAAGGAATTTTTTTATGGGAATGACGCTGTGAAAAGTGCTTTGCGTGAAATTTCACATGATAACGGTTACCGCGCGCAAAAATCCACGTCCGCACGTTAACGCGAATTTTCAAGCGATAACGTTCGCACAATAAATTTGCTTTCTTGCGCGAACGTTAACACGCGGAAAAACCGCATTGACGCGCGAACGTAATTTTTTTACACGCATAACTGGTTTTTCACACAAAACTCGTTTTTTTTTCACGCTAAAACGCACGAAATGCCGTGCTAACAGTTAGCACTGTTTTGTGAATGAAGCCCATTGTCATGCTGGTACACTGGTTCCCAGGGCCAAGTTTCTCTGCAGACTGCCTGATGTTGTTATTGAGAATCCTTATGTATTGCTCTTTTTTCATGGTGCCATTTACTGTGATTAGGTTCTGTGGTCCATTGACTGAAAAAGACCCCCAAAGCATTAGGTTCCCACCACCATGTTTGACAGTGGGATGGTGTTCTTTGGGTTGAAGGCTTCTCCTTTTTTATGCCAAAAGAAGGAAACATTATTGTGACCAAACAATTCAACTTTTGTTTCATCTGACCATAACAGAGAAGACCAGATGTCCTCTTCTTTGTCCAGATGAGCATTTGCAAGGGCCACGCAAGCTTTTGTGTGCCTTATCTGGAGAAGGGTTGTTCTCCTTGGTCTGCATCCGTGGAACCCAGCAGTACGCAGTGTCCGTTGGATTGTCTGCCTAGAAACATTGCCACCAGCAGAGCCCAGATTCACCAGGATAGCCTTGGTGGTGATCTTTGGATTATTTTTCACCTCTCTCACTATTCTCCTGGCCAGCACAGGTGTCACTTGAGGCTTCTGACCACGTCCTCTAAGATTTTCCACAGTGCAGAACAAAATCAGAGCTAAATCAAAGCTAGAATACCAATCCAAATAAAAAGTCAAAGCCTCTGATGCCTCATCATGTGGTATGGACAAATACAAAGATGCCACATCCATAGTAACCCAGCTATAATCTGACGATCATTCAACATCCTGGAGACTAACCAAGAGGTGCTATGTGTCTCAGAGATAGCCCAGAAGCCTCCTAACAAGGAGCTGTAGGTGGAAATCAACCCAATCTCACAACCTCTCCCCAAGGGACCCAAAGCCTGCAACAATGTGATGCCCTGGAGGGGGCATAACAGGTTTGTGGACCTTGGTAAGATGGGGGAAAATGGGAATCACTGGTTCACGCACAACTGATCACTGGTTCATCACTCAACCAATTATTAATTCCTACCAGAGACCTTCCCTGGATAAAAAGCTCTTGCAATTGTTTAGCAAACACAGGTGTAAGATCATGCTGAAGTAAGTATTCAAATCTTGCAACTGGCGCAGTGCCTCTTGTTTATAATCGGTGGCGTTTAGAACTACTTACACATGTTACTAGAGTACTGCAGGTCACGCCATGAGTGCATCTCACAGTACTTACGTGCGGAAGTAATGGTAATATTGCCGTGGGCTGTGCGTGCACTGTAATATTACTGTTTATTGAATCAATCCCAATGTCCTGTTAACACCCCCTCCTGACTTAGAGGCTTAGTTGCTCCAAATTTACACTAGCACAAGTATCCTAGAAAGGTAGTATTTCAGCTAGTCTGGCAACCAAATCTGCCATCCTACCTACAGGTGGATCTTCCCCCTCTGAAACAAAAAGTGCATCCTACCTATCAAATTCCTAATACATTTATTTACATCCAATAGGGTACCAAAAACACTGAAGTCATTCACCAGAGCAAATGATAGACCTTTTGACAACACAGCCATTTAGTGTTGTGTAAAGGTGGCCATACACTGGTCGATTTGCCATCAGATTCGACCAACAGATAGATCCCTCTCTGATCGAATCTGATCAGAGAGGGATCGTATGGCTACCTTTACAGCAAACAGATTGTGAACCGATTTCAGCCTGAAACCATTCACAATCTGTTGTGGTGGTGCTGCTGCTGCTGCTGCCCCCGCCCTCCCGCATACATTACCTGCTCCGCCGGCGCGACTCCAGTCCCCCGGTCACCACTGCTCTGTCTGCGCTCTGGTCTCCAGGTCCGGCATGCCTCACTTCTTCTAGCCCGGCAGGAAGTTTAAACAGTAGAGGGCGCTCTACTGTTTAAACTTCCTGCCGGGCTAGAAGAAGTGAGGCATGCCGGACCTGGAGACCAGAGCGCAGACAGAGCAGCGGTGACCGGGAGACTGGAGTCGCGCCGGCGGAGCAGGTAATGTATGCGGGCTCTATTGCGTCGGTCATCAGGCACTCGAACGCCGCTAGCGATGCGCTCTTTACCCGCGGGCGATCGACGGTTATTTTCCGCACGGCGCGATCGACGGGATCGGACGAAACGGATCGAAATTTGGCGTGTAGCGTGAACGATTGCCAGCAGATTTGATCCCAGTGATCGAATCTGCTGTCGAAACGGGCGCAAATCGGGCCAGTGTATGGCCAGCTTAAGAATTGTATCAGGCAAATTGATTACATTATTAACTGGGCCATGATCAATCATGTTCTTTTGTTTTCACCCTGCCCTTTTTGTACATTACCTTTTGTTTTTGTTTTTTTGTTTTTGTTTTTTTTGTATCTGCCTTTTTTTATTTAGGCCACCTTCACACTGGGAATCGTAAATCATGATTGTGATTCACTAGGTGATCGCAATTTTGCATTGTGGTGATTGCGTTTTGCGATACTCATTCCAGTGAATGACACAGGCGCCGGATAATGCTACATGTAGCACGTTTGCAATTGTCGGAAATCATAAAAAGTGCCACAATCCTTGCATTGAGAGTAATCCCATAGGATTACTCATGCAGCAGCGCTTTGCTGATCGCCGGCGATCCTGTGTTAAGGAGGCCTTATGTTTTGTAATAACAAGGGTTCTGAAAAGGGGCATCTAGATTGTTTAAAGCCTGATTGTGTGTAATGGCTTGACTTGACTTGGTGGGTGTAGTGAACCCTGCCCAATACCAATAGAAACAACGGTCAGGGAGCCCAAACTATCTAGGGAGCTGAAAGTCTCTCTCTTTGGTTTTCTTGATTTATGTAGAATAGGTTTAGGAGAGCGGTATAACATTTCCCACCTCCCCCATTCATAAATGTAGTTCATTATGAGGGTTTCAAGTTTACCAGTATTGTCTTTTAGTTTGTTATTTAGTTGTTCATATAGATCTAAGGAATCTCATGAATATACCGTATATTCCGGCGTATAAGACGACTGGGTGTATAAGACGACCCCCCAACTTTTCCAGTTAAAATATAGAGTTTGGGATATACTCGCTGTATAAGACTACCCCTCTTCCAACGCACACCAAATAAAAATGAATAAAACATCATATACTGGTGCCATGTATGAACAGATGCTAGTGCTGTGGTACCCAGTATATAACAGTATATAGGCGATTGGTAGGTGACTGCTTGGATTGATAAACTCTCCCTCTCCCGAAGTAGATTGGTCAGCTCTCCTTGTCTCCCTGTTTATCAGAGAGGTATGGAAGAATAGATTGTGCTGTGCCCATAAAACGCACATCTTTCACCCTTCTGGTCTGCCCTTGTATCCTATTTACGTCCATCTCTGCCTCTCAGATCTCGCACATGTGCACCTGCGCTGTTTCACTGCAGTTCTCAGCAGCGAGACTCGGTAATAGAATAGGGCGTCTCACCCGGCATCAATGACACCCGGCGTATAAGACGACCCCTTACTTTTCAGATGATTTTCACGGGTTAAAAAGTAGTCTTACACGCAGGAATATACAGTATTTCATTTTGTATTTCATTAATTTGCACCTTAATATCTATAAGTTGTTTTCTCTTCATATGACACAATCAAGCACATCAATTGTAAAGAGCAATCAGTGAGAGCTTGATTCCACTCAAGGATGAATTGGTCGGAGTAGACTGTGGTAGGGAAATTTTTGATACAAAGACCCCTGGGAATTATTCCCTCTTGTATATAATGTTTGAGGCTGGTGACATCCCACCACAGTTTAGTCTCTTTATCCAAAAGACCTTCTAGAGTGGTAAAGGTTTGAAAGACAAGGAAGTCCTTAGATTTTGAAAAAAAAACTAATATAAATGTATCTATTCTCTCAGGATCTTTCAACAAATCTCCCAAGGAAGTAAGATTAGGAACAGACTCCTGTTTGGGTAGAGGAATATCACATTGTTCCACATCCAAAACATTAGTGAATACATGAGCTGGAATAACATTGATACATTTTGAAACCCCATAGGGGTTGATATTTGCAGGAAGCTTAGTCCCAAGGGGGTCAATATAGTCTGTTCCACCAACAGGAAGTTGGGAAGAACTATAAGATTTGTTAATAGCTCCCAAAAGTTCCCAGCTAATTTATTTGGTACAGTCAGTTACATCCTGATGGGATTGTCCCATATTTCCAGTGTCATGGGGGATTGGAGGATTGCCAGCTCCAGATGTATTAGTAAACTGTGTAAACACACTATTTTGCTGGTCAAACAGTTCCCCCATACACTGTATAACGTGTAACTGAACAGCATTAAAAAAATTATCAAATTTACTCACATCTGTGGGGACCGTATTCTTAGTTGAAGAAGGCTGGCAAGAGGGAAAGGCAGGGAAGATGCAACAACCTGCACCAGACCTCCATCTGATCCAATAGGATAGCAGTGATAGCAAACGATATGAGGACATTTACATTTCAGAGAGTAGAGAGTGTTAAGAGCTCTGTACAGGGCTGTGACTTACAGAGACTTCTCCTGAAAAGGAAGACGTTCTGGATACGTCACATAGGAACACTCTCCACTGATGAACACCAAGTGGGATGTCAATTTATTTTATGACTCATAACCATGTTTTTTCCATTTTTGTTTGTTGTAAGATGCTCTCTTTTGTGTCTATTTATTTTATTACATTTCTGTATTCTTCTGACAAGTGGTTAATGTGAGTTGGTGTTCCCCTTTAGGTGTTCATTTGGCACGCCTGGAGGAGGTACATCACACAGCTTTTAAAGCACATACCCACTGATTGTAACTTGAGCTATGACTAAGGGCTGATTACTGCCCGACACACGTCAGATTGTGTGATGGCCAGTTTTGGTGAATAAAGACTTTTATGCACTTCATAGGTGGGTTGAGCAGCTTAATGATTAAAATTAGACTCAGAAAAAAATAGATTTAGTTATAGTTACATTTTTTTAACTCAACATGGGGACTTAAAAAACGTCAGAAACCAAAACATTCACACCATATTCAATTAAACATATTTGGTGGGGCTGCCAATTGCTGCCTCGTGTACCCCTCCTATCCTTCTCTGCCTGTAGCCAGTCATAAGCCATTGTGAAACAGATTGTGGGATGCCACATAGATCTTCCTGCTTTTAGTTAGAAAAATAAGCTGGTAAATATAGAATACTGCAGCAAACAGACAATTTGTGTGGACTCCTTGTAGAGACAGAGAATTACAACCTCAAAGCAAAAGAGCTGAGCAGTACACCTTTTCAAAGTTTGTCATTCTCTCCATAGTTCTTGTCTGAGCCATGAGAAACAGAAATGTATTGATAAAAAAAATTGTTAACTTCTTAATCACTTGTTACTGCCCACCTATCTCTCTTTAGAACATTTCATATGACGTCTGTACATTCTTTGTTGTTCTTTCCAAGTAGAACTTAGAACACTTAAACTATACACACTGGTTTTGTAACTGAATGGTTACAAAAATAAGTTAGAAATAGAAACCTAAGTGGAAGAAAGATGCATTGCATACAAACACTATATTAGTGTTTTAATGTTAAAGTAGCAAAGAATACAAACTATGTAGGCCTTAGGTTACATTTAAATATGCTGATTTTATTTATAACATTTGAGAACAGAAAATAATGCTATTTTTAGCACAGCACATAAATAAGCCTTTGCTTGTAAACCTAAGTAAATAAAAATACAGCTGGAGTTTGCATATGAACAGGAAACTTTTGGACTTTTAAGAAATAATAAATATTGATAGCCATCAACATCTATTGCCCCAATATATCAGATTCATTTTCTATCCATTTTAGGTACTTTATTGATCTAAATAGTGATCGGACATGTTGGAAAATTTCCATAAGATTGGGAAAGGGATCGATGTCTGCACAGTGCCATGCTTGCAGCTAACCCAAAGCTATAAAGATTTCTACACTACTGGAAACTAACGAGATTGAGCATACTGCATGGTGAAGGAATCGGTGGGATAGTATTTGATCAATTTATGATCAGAGAGGGATCAATCAGCTTGGCATATCAGGCCATAAGCAACCTGTGTAATATGCCTACCTTTAGCGCTGGAAATAGAAAAAGTCCAGGTTGAAGATAATGCTGGGACCTCCTGTCTTGTTTGTCTACTTCCTTGCAAGTCAGAAGTTCTGACTGACAGATGGTTAAGCGGGACAAATCAACTCAGATGTTTCCTCAACTAATTCCTTCAAACGGAAGCCTTAAAGTTTGTGTAACATACACATTTTACTCAACCTATTCCATAGAACTTTATTTGGTGAAATCACCCTTCAAAAGGTTATTCTCTGGTTGCCCATGGCAGTAAGAATAAAACATTGAAAAATAAATTGAAAAATTAAGTGATGCTCAATTTTTTCTGGGCTTTTACATCCTGTTACATCAGGAGGCCTCAAACTTTTAAAATAAAAGGTCAGTTTGGTGTACTTCAAGCTGCTGGTGGGTACTGCTTCTTGGTCACCCTAATAGTGCTCCGTTGCCCCTCCACTTGCCACAAAAGATAACTCACTGTTGATATGCAATTCAAACAATAGAAGAGATGAATAATGATGATCAATGAAATTCAAATAATTCCTCCTTACATTCAAATTTCATATAAATGTTATGCAGCTTGAATTTGGACCAATAACAGTTCATAGAAAGTTGTTCTTATTGGTCCAATTTATAGCTGCATATCATTTTCATGAAATTTAAATGCAAGGGGAATTTATTTTCATCTCATTGATCATCCCTAGAGATAATCCACCTGATGAGCCCCATGTGTCATTTATATGTGAGAAGTGCTTCATCAGTTCTATAACAATTTTACTGCAAACATAGTAGTAAAAATGTTTCTGTACCGTGTTAGCCAAACAAACTGCAAACATAGAAATTACTGTATACCACTGTGGATAATGCAATATTTTGACAGCCCAATTCGTGTAAAAGGGGGGGGGGGGGGGCTGAATAGAGTACTGGTTAAGGGCACTGCCTTTGACATGGGAGACCAGGGTTCGAATCCTGGCTAGGGTCAGTACCTATTTAGGAAGGAGTTCAAGGCAAGACTCCCAAACACTGCAGGGTGGCCTCCTGAGCGCGCCCTTAGTGGCTGCAGCTCTTGAGCGCTTTGAGTCTGACAGGAGAAAAGCGCTATATAAATGTTCGGATTATTATTATTATGTATCAGTAGCAGGGACCCAGCATGTAGAGCTGGCATTGGAGGATGCTACATTGCATACCTACCTGTTCTCCCTCCAGCTTGCATCCACACGTCTACCTGGCAACTTCTGAACTGGCCACCAGAGCTCCTGGCTCACTGTGGTCACATAACAGTGAGCTTGGAGCCAGTTCAGAAGCTACTGGGGAGAAGGGAATATATGCTCAATGGCCCAAACTGAAATTTCCTTATATATACTGGTATGTATCCAATGTAAATATTTATTTTCCTGTTGCAAATGTGGGAATATGATTATTTTGAATATGCACTGCACTTGAAACAATTATAATTTTTAACCCTTGGAGGGGCTCACATTATACAACACTGTGGTGGGTGAAGCCATTTAAACTACCATTGTGGGTTTTTTTGCGTTGTAGGAGAAAGATGATGATGATGTAAACCGTTGCAAACACTGGAAAAAGCTGTATGCAGATAATATTTGCTGTGATTTGATCCTGGTACTCCTGTAGTGTTGCAAGACAATAATGCTAACGACTTGGCCGCCATGTTGTCCAGTATGCAGAAAGAATTGTTTTTAGGATGTAAAATGCTAGTTAAGCACACACAAAAAATGAATCCGAGCCACAGATTGACTGTAAACATCAGTTTTAATGAATCAGGATAAAGCCACAATGTATGATCAAACACGTTTCTTAACTAGTCACAGAGTGGACAAGCAATAGCGTTTGCAGCTTTAAACAGCAAGAATGGTACATGCCACCTCCTGCAGTTCAGACTGCAGGTCCATTGCCAGCCTGCTGTTTTATGCCAAGTGCATGTGAAAGATTTTGTTTTCTGCACAGGAAGGAAAAACTGTTCTGGAGCAGAAAATCTCTCTCGCTAGAAATGATTTGCCTCCCACAGTGTTGAAAATACAAGGAAGGCTTAAGGCGTATCGGAATAAAAATTCTAGCTTTTAAAATATTCCCGCTGAGTTTTCACTGTGCAGGAGAACTGGCTATCTATGGGTTTTCAAGCTCATATTATCACCATATATAAAATTGAGATGAGCACAACCTTCTGCAGTTCATCTGCTTTGAAGTGATTAGGAGATGTTGAAAAGTTTTGGTAATGTCTAAATAAAAATATATTCTAGCTTAAGCTAAAAATGTATACATTTGTGCACATAGCTTATTTTTCTATCATTCATTTAGTATGCAGTAAATGTGTGCTTTTCTCTGGCATACATTTTGTGAAGATCTGGCTATTTTACAACAACAAAAAAGGATTTTCACATCTGCAAAAATTGCATTTTTAAGTACCAAACAAAACAGAAAGTCTAAGAATCCTTTGTCATTCCTCCAACATCCCACCGTACCTGGCATTTCACTGAATGTAAAAGTAGCTAACACTACATTCAAACTTGCAATAACCATTGTCCTAAATTATGATTTGTGACAATTTGGGTGACAGTTAAGAGCTTTCTACAAGAACATGGCTTAGCTAAATACTGAACAACCTGCCCTGTTCTATTCTATGGAGAGGGGAGGGGTAACATAAGTGGGAGGCACCCAACTGTGGAAACTGCAATACTAAAACAGCGTTCAAGCAAGAGTGCATGATCCTGTATCAACTCGGATTTATTTGCATCTCATTGACCATACCTTATCAGCAGTAATGAATGTGAGACAAACAAATACTCTGACTAAGCAGTAACTCTGATTCCTCAGAGTAGATTAGGCCAAACAAGCTGCTTTGTTCTTTGAGCCAAGCTGGTCCTCCACTTAGCTGTGTGTGCACATGGTGTTCAAGTGTTTACAATTCTTGCCTCATTTCATGCTAATTTGAGAAAAGGTAAAGATTTCTCTTGGGAAAGGGGGTATCTGCTACTGATTGGGATGAAGTTGAATCCTGGGTTAAAGGGAATCTGAAGTGAAAATAAACGTATGATATAATGATTTGTATGTGTAGCACAGTTAAGAAAACGAAAATTAGTAGCACAGATATGAGTCTCATATTGTTTCCAGTGCAGGAAGAGTTAAGAAACTTCAGTTGCTATTTATGCAAAATAGCTTATCTGAGTTCTCCAACTAATTTAGTCAGAGAGCAGTGCTCTTTTCTGATTCTGAAGCACTTATCTCAACCTGTCTCTCACTGTTTCTTGTTTGTTTAAGGTCTCACTGCAGAACTAATGACCCTTTGAACTTTCCTACTCTGTTTCATAGTTTAAGATACAGTATAGTTTGTAAACTGTAAATATTAGAGAATGATCCAATGTTATAAAAATAAGCTATATAACTGAAAAAAAATATGAGACACTTTTCTTTGCTACTAATGTCACCAGCCACATTAGTGATCATGCTAAAAGAAATGGGAGGAATGGACAAACAGCTCTTGTGGTAGTTTACCAACTTTGAGATTGGTGAATCCATCGTGTCATTTGTGTTCTGGCAAGAAATGGTCAATAATGACTATAGTCTATATTGAAAGCTTTATCAATCTTCTAAATATATACAGCAGATACAAGAAAAATGGTAATGGCTGTAACTACTAAAAACATTGTTCATAGCCTGTATCTTATAATTAATTATTTATATAACAATAATTATTTTCACACTTGCTCAACTGATGAACAGTAATTCATTTGACAGCCAAAAATCAACAAATGTTTCCTGAAAGTCCCTGTGTCCCCTAAGCAGAGGTCTTTTGACACTGATCCTATAGCAGAGAGGCTCTTGTATAGCCCATCTATTGTCTCTAAGAAGAGTGTCCAGAATGAAAAGCTTCATCACACACATGGCAGGCCTGCTCCCTCAGGAGCCCCTGGACAGTGTCCTATTTCGAACAATACACTAGTATGCAAATACATGTGCATTCAAATCAAGTGCATTCATATGCAGATGGGGTGTACAGCTTGTCACAAGAAGAGATAAAGTATTGGGGTCCCCTTAGGACACATTTAAATCCCCCTATTTATTCCATTTCTGACTGATGTAGGTACATAGTGAATGGAATGGTACTGCATGATGATAAGAAGCCACAAACTGACATGAAAAATGGAGATTACTTTTCTCCTAACCTATATAATTGACCATATGTATGTATATGTTTCTGAAAACACACAGCCATTATGAAACATAATTTATGCATAAATATATATGGCAATGGAAAGAAAGAGCCTGCAAAAGAAAGAAAATGGTCAACCAGTTTGTACTTTTACCTTGCACCAGTAAGATATTACTTTTAATTCTCTCCCAGCACAATACCTGTATGTTTATACAGGCTCCATGTGTTTGTACGGGAGCCCCTGGGGTGCTCTGCTTTCTTCCCAAAAATACACTAGTAGATAAGTTTACTGTGCCCAAACTGACTGTACATAGGACATTTTCCCAAAAGTAAGATTATGTCAGTTGCATTTTATATATTTCTGCAAGAATTTGTAGACTGTTCAGCTAGCAATAGCCGAGAACAAATAGGACTAGCTGTGCTAAGTTGTAAGGTTAATCTTCCAAATGTCTAATTGAGGACTGCTCCTAAGCTTATGTGAGGATGATGGCTGTGAGATGTCCTGGAAGCATATGAGAACATAATTTTACTGTAACATTCTAAAAGAACACCTTAAAGTGAACCTCCAGACTAAAAATCTACTCAGCAGAACTGAAAAGGCTTGGTGTTTCTTTAACAGTTTCACAGCATCAGAACTTTGTTTTTCTTACCAAAGCATCATTTTTAGCTGCATTTTTAGCTAAGCTCCACCCATCAAAGAAAACTACCCGGGCTTTTTTTCCCTGATGCTGTGCAAAGCATGATGGGATTTCCTATGTTGTTATTCAAGTTGCCTAGCAACTGGGAGGGGTGATCAGCACACAGGACAGTTGGAAATGTGTCTCATGCTCCCTGTCACCTCTTTCAACCAAAAAGATGGCTGCCCTCATGAAATTATACATTTGCCTGTTCTTTTAAAACAGGGTGGGTAAGAGATTATATTACCTATCTATTTTAATTAACATAACTAATGTAACTTAATGACAGTATGTTTGTTTAGGCTGCAGTTCTTCTTTAAGTGTGAAGGACATGGAGGATTATTTCCTTTTAAACTATTAGTAGCAAAAAAGTTTCTGTACCGTGTTAGCCAAACAAATTATATAGGTAGAAAAAAAACAACGTTTTGTAAGAAATAATACCTTTTAATGGCTAACTATTAACTAACTAACTACTATCATTTAACTCTATTAGTTAGCCATTAAAAGGTATTATTTCTTACAAAACGTTGTTTTTTTTCTACCTTTTAAACTATTAAAATTGCCTGGCGTCCTGCTGATCCTCTGTCTCTAATACATGCAGCCATAGACCCTAACCAAGCACGCAGATCAGAAGTTTTACTGAAGTCTGACTGGATTGTTGCATGCTTGTTTCAGGTGTAATATTCAAACACTATCGATGCATAAAAGTTTGGTGGGATGCAACGCCAGGACAAGGTCCTCCAGCACCCAAGGCTGAGACACCAAAGTGCATCCCCTCATCCCTCACACCCCAGCCGTCACACACTGATTGCTATTAGACCAAGAGATGCCCCAACTTGATATCTAGTTATCCGGCTTGCAGTCACTTATTTTCTTATTTCTCTATGCTTCAAACACAATAGGGAAGTGATAGCGGAGTGAGTTGTGTGCCCTCTCCTACATTGCGCCCTGAGGCTGGAGCATCTCTCGCCTCTGCCTCGGCCCAGAGAGGAAGCCAAACAACTAGTATTGTTTAAAAGGAAATAAATATGGCAGCCTCCATATCCCTCTTGCTTCAGGTATCCTTTAACTGCATAGCCTTCAACTGTCTTTTTGGAGGAAATGTCCCTCTTTTGGAACCAAATCCTGCTGCCCCTGTTTCCTTCTGATATGTCTCTCTTTTAGGGCTAATGTACAGAAATGATTACACATGTGCATTTCACTGTTAAAAATGTATTTATGTCACTGTAAAGTTTATTCCTATCCTCTAAACTGATGTATAACTTATTTCCAAATGTTAACATAAAAGAAAGTGTGTAGGGAAATAGTGATGAAAGAAATGGACGGTATACTAGTAGTTGTGATAATAAAAACATGTTTCTGCTCATTACTTTGGATAGCTAAGGGTATATTGGGGGCTTAACTGGAAGTGTGGTGTGTCTTTAGAGGCATTGCTTGTTCTCAAAAACTTGGGAGGCATGTAAAATTCACTACAAAAAAGAAGAGGGACATTTGAGTAGTAGCACAAAACTAGGTTTTAACGTCACAGCACAGGGACCATTTATTTTCTAGATATGTGTAGGCAAACTGTTTACAAACTTGTTTATTTCTTTGTAGAAGCTTTTTTGATGGATACCAAATAAATCTCTTATAAAGTTGCCTGGTTAGGAGCCCACACACTGTCCATTTCCTGCACACCTGTCTATAATGTATGCTACAATTTCCTAAAACAGATTCAGACTGTGCCTTCCCTTTTATCAGGTCAGCCACACCCTAAACCAAGCAAGTGGAGAGGTTGGGGTTCTAGATGCTCAGGCACCCCTATTTTTAACAATTTGACAGTGGATTTCCCATTGCCTTCCCTACCATTGTTGCAGCCAAGCTGGGTCATGGATATGAGCTGTGACTGAGTATCATATGATAGTGGGATTCTAGGAAGAAGCAGCTGCCACCCATCAGATCAGACCCTAATCTGCCCCTTGCGTGCACCCAATCACCCGCCCACACCCTCAGATCGCCCTCAGACCTCCTCTGATCAACTCGCCAGTGCATTGCTTGCATCTATTCTCCCCTCTAATTACACCCTGATCACCTATCAATCACCCTGTCACCCCCTATCACCACCTGTCACTGCTACCCATCAGATCAGACCCTAATCTGCCCCCTGCGGGCTCCCAAACACCAGACCACACCCTCCGATTGCCCTCAGACCCCCCCCCGATCACCTCCCCAGTGCATTATTTACATCTGTTCTCCCTTCTAATCATCCTCTGATCACCCATCAATCACCCCCTGTCACTGCTACCCATCATACCCATCAGATCAGACCCTCATCTGCCCCTTGCGTGCACCCAATCACCCGCCCACATCCTCAGATCGCCCTCAGACCCCCTCTGATCAAATCGGCAAGTGCATTGCTTGCATCTATTCTCCCCTCTAATCACACCCTGATCACCTATCAATCACCCTGTCACCCCCTATCACTGCTACCCATCAGATCAGACCCTAATCTGCCCCTAGGGCACCCAATCACCCGCCCACACCCTCAGATCGCCCTCAGACCCCCCCCCCCCCCCCCGATCACCTCCCCAGTGCACTGATTGCATCTATTCCCTCCTCTAATCACACCCTGAGACACCCATCAATCACCTCCTGTCACCACCTGTCACCCCCTAGCACACCTACCCATCAGATCAGGCCCTAATTTGCCCCGTGTGGGCTCGTAATCACTCGGCCAAACCCTCAGATCCCCTTCCGATCACCTCTCCAGTGCATTAATTGCATCTATTCTTCCCTCTAATTTCCAAGACACCCTTCAATCACCCCCTGTCACCCCCTAGCACTCCTTTTCATCAGATCAGGCCCTAACCTGCCCCCTGCAGGCTTCTGATGACCCGGCCACACCTTTACCTGCCCCACCGCAGTGACAGAATTTTTTTTTTCTGATCACTGCTGGTCTCTATGACTTAATTGTGGAGACCAACCATTATGCCACACAATACGCAACCACCAATCCAAGAAGCTACCATGCCCAGCCTTTTCGCTGGAAACCACTCCAAGTTTCGGAATGTAAAATTTTTGGGGGCCTTCTTCTTAACATGAGTCTAGTCCAGGCATGGGCAAACTTGGCCCTCCAGCTGTGAAGGAACTACAAGTCCCACAACGCATTGCAGGAGTCTTACAGCCACAGGCATGACTCATACAGGCAAATGCATTGTGGTACTTGTAGTTCCTTAACAGCTGGAGGGCCAAGTTTGCTCATGCTTGGTCTAGTCAAAAAGAATGTATTGTGGTCTTATTGGTCTACGCACCCAATACATCACATGCCCATGTTCTCTGCTGCCATGTCCAGGTCACGATTTGAGAGCACCCTGCGCTTCCTGCACTTCAGTGCCAATACAACCTGTCATCTAAGAAGCCACCCTGCTTATGACCGGTTCCACAAAATTCGGCCCCTCATAGACCACCTGTCATCAAAATTTGCAGATGCTTATACCCCCTGAACAGTCATTTTGAGGTATTTGGTTTCCAGACTACTCCTCACGGTTTTTGGCCCCTAAAATGCCAGGGCAGTATAGGAACCCCACAAGTGACCCCATTTTAGAAAGAGGCCACCCCAAGGTATTCCATTAGGTGTATGGTGAGTTCATAGAAGATTTTATTTTTTGTCACAAGTTAGTGGAAAATGACACTTTGTGAAAAAAAACAATAAAAATTTTCGCTAACTTGTGACAATAAATAAAATATTCTATGAACTCACCATGCCTCTTAGTGAATACTTTGGGATGTCTTCTTTCCAAAATGGGGTCATTTGGCGGTATTTATACTATCCTGGAATTCTAGCACCTCATGAAACATGACAGGTGCTCAGAAAAGTCAGAGATATTTCAAAATGGGAAAATTCACTTTGCATTGCACCATAGTTTGTAAATGCTATAACTTTTACCCAAACCAATAAATATACACTTATTGGATTTTTTTTATCAAAGACATGTAGCACAATACATTTGGACAAAAATGTATATAGAAATACTTTATTTGAAAAATGTCAGCACAGAAAGTAAAAAAAATCATTTTTTGACAAAACTCATGTTTTTCTGATGAATATTATAAAAACTAAAAAATCACAGCAGCAATCAAATAGCACCAAAAGAAAGCTGTATTAGTGACAAGTAAAGGAGGTAAAATTCATTTAGATAGTAGGTTGTATGACAGAGCAATAAACCGTTAAAGCTGCAGTGGTCTGAATGGAAAAAAAGTGTCTGGTCCTTAAAGAGACTCTGTAACAAAATTTTCGTCCTTATTTCTTCTATCCTATAAGTTCCTATACCTGTTCTAATGTGCTCTGTCTAACTGCAGCCTTTCCTTGTTGCACAGTGGCTGTATTATCTCTGTTATATGATCTAATCTTCTCTCCTCTGTCGGCTCTGTCGGGCTGAGGCAGTCAGGCTGGAATGCGCAATGCTGCTTGTGATTGGATAGAAGCTATACACACCCTCTCCATGCCCCCGTCACACTCTGTATGACTCACACACTAAGCTACTCTCAGCCTATCACTTTCTATGTCTTTTGTTTGTAAACACTGGATAAATATGGCAATTACAAACCAGGATTGCAGCAGGGAGAGGCAGAAACAGCACAGAGGGGCCCAGGAGAACATAATGAATAGAATGGTATGCGTTTTATTGTAAGAATTTTAGAGTACAGATTAGGCCTGAACGATTTTAGGAAAAAAATTGAATTGAGCGATTTCTGTCTGAAATTGCAATTTCGATTCACGATTTCCTTCAAATCAAGCTTTGTTTCCCCTCTTTGCCTGTTTGTCCCCCCTCTTTCCCCTGTCTCTCTTTGTGCCCCCTTTGCCTCTTTATGCCTCCTCTGGGTCTCTTTCTTGCCCCTATGTGTCTCTGTGCCTGCTCTGTTTCTCTCTGTGTCTCCTCTGTCTCTCTCTGTGCCCGCTCTGTGTCTCTCTCTGTGTCTCCTCTGTCTCTCTCTGTGCCCATTCTGTGTCTCACTCTGTGTCTCCTCTGTCCCCCACGCTGCATCAGTTCTGGACATACCTTCAAGCACGAGTCCAGCGATGCCTGTCTATCTAATTCGCCTCCTTCAGGCTCTAATGCATGGAATACTTCCTGTATGTCATGTGACATACAGGAACCTGGAGTTTCGCCAAGAACAAGACCAGACAGTCGGAGATAGAGGACAGACAGTGTTTCCACTTGTGCGGAAGGTATGTCCAACGCTGCGGGCCTCAAGCATCGGTACTTTGGGGAGATTTTAAGCCACTTCAAACTTCCCCTATGTGGAAATGACATGATAGCGATAATTGCCGCTTTGACAATTCCAAAATTGTGATCTTGGTGTTCGTGATTTCGGTTTAAATTCGATTTATCTTTCAGGCCTAGTACAGATTCTCGTTAAGTGGTTAATTACCTGCAAGAGGTTTACAGATCACTTCTCCTGGATCCTCTCACTGAGTCACATTACACTGCAGTCTTCTGCAGCCTCTTCCTATTCCAGATCCAGTGACTGGCTGTTTTCATTTGATCTCTGATTGGGTGACTATTCAGGCTGCTGCTAGTTTGCATGAACAGTCACCACAGGAAACAATGTTGTTGTTGCTTCCCACAGCTTACAGGTAGTATGAGAAAGTATGTCTAGGGTTAGAAAGTGGGAAAATGTATCTACTCATGTTTTATAACAATTTTTTTTTAAATAGTATAATGTCTGTCTGCAATGACCTAGCTCACATAATTTACTACTAAATAATGTAACCTTATGCAAGGGTTTTCTATGGGTTGCTAAATAAAAAAAGAAATATGGGAAATATGGGAACATAGTTAAAAAGAAACAAAACAAAACTAACTGCTGCAAGCTAGTGAACAAATATATATATTTTCAAGACTTATTCCTGAAAAAAATAAAAGAGAGATTTCCATAACATATTGAATGTAACTTAAAGGATACCAGAACTGACACAAATTTTTAAATGGCGGGAGCAGGCATGTATGTGAACCAGTCCCGCTCCACCCATTCTCCTTTACCCCCCCCCCCTTTCCACTCTCACCTTAAAGCCCAGCTCACTATCTTCTGGGTTGGGCAGTAGTGTGCATGGGCTGACCTGGCAGCATGAGTCCTTGATCGCGCACCCGCAACCGGGAGCGATCTGCGCATGCTGTCACAACTGACATTGTGTGCATGCGCAGAGCCCTCCCGGCCGAGGGCATGTGATTAGAGTTGGGCCGAACGGTTCGCCTGCGAACGGTTCCATGCGAACTTCCGTGGTTCGCGTTCGCGTCCCGCAGGCGAACTTTTGCGGAAGTTCGGTTCGCCCCATAATGCACCATGGAGGGTCAACTTTGACCCTCTACATTACAGTCAGCAGGCCCAGTGTAGCCAATTAGGCTACACTAGCCCCTGGAGCCCCACCCCCCTTATATAAGGCAGGCAGCGGCGGCCATTACGGTCACTCGTGTGCCACTGCCTGCCGGCATTAGTGAGAGTAGTAGAGCTGCTGCACTGTCTCTCATAGGGAAAGATTAGTTAGGCTTAGCTTGTCCCTGGCTGCATACCTGTTCTGTGAACCCACCACTGCATACCTGTACTGTGAACCCACCACTGCATACCTGTTCTGTGAACCCACCACTGCATACCTGTACTGTGAACCCACCACTGCATACCTGTTCTGTGAACCCACCACTGCATACCTGTTCTGTAAACCCACCACTGCATACCTGTACTGTGAACCCACCACTGCATACCTGTTCTGTGAACCCACCACTGCATACCTGTTCTGTGAACCCACCACTGCATACCTGTTCTGTGAACCCACCACTGCATACCTGTACTGTGAACCCACCACTGCATACCTGTACTGTGAACCCACCACTGCATACCTGTTCTGTGAACCCACCACTGCATACCTGTTCTGTGAACCCACCACTGCATACCTGTTCTGTGAACCCACCACTGCATACCTGTACTGTGAACCCACCACTGCATACCTGTTCAGTGAACCTGCCACTGCATACCTGTTCAGTGAACCCACCACTGCATACCTGTTCTGTGAACCCACCACTGCATACCTGTTCTGTGAACCCACCACTGCATACCTGTTCTGTGAACCCACCACTGCATACCTGTACTGTGAACCCACCACTGCATACCTGTTCTGTGAACCCACCACTGCATACCTGTTCTGTGAACCCACCACTGCATACCTGTTCAGTGAACCCACCACTGCATACCTGTTCAGTGAACCCACCACTGCATACCTGTTCAGTGAACCCACCACTGCATACCTGTTCAGTGAACCCACCACTGCATACCTGTTCTGTGAACCCACCACTGCATACCTGTTCTGTGAACCCACCACTGCATACCTGTTCTGTGAACCCACCACTGCATACCTGTTCAGTGAACCTGCCACTGCATACCTGTTCTGTTCAGTGAACCCGCCACTGTATACCTGTTCTGTTCATTGAACCCGCCACTGTATACCTGTTCTGTTCAGTGAACCCGCCACTGTATACCTGTTCTGTTCAGTGAACCCACCACTGTATACCTGTTCTGTTCAGTGAACCCGCCACTGTATACCTGTTCTGTTCAGTGAAACCACCACTGTATACCTGTTCTGTTCAGTGAACAGTTTGGTGTGTCAGTGTGAAGCAGTACCTCAATTACACTACCTGATTGATGTATACACATGCAAGATGTTTTAAAGCACTTTAGGCCTGTCATTTAGCATTCAATGTGATTTCTGCCCTTAAAACGCTGCTTTGCGTCAAATCCAGATTTTTCCCGGGGACTTTTGGCGTGTATCCCACTCCGCCATGCCCCCCTCCAGGTGTTAGACCCCTTGAAACATCTTTTCCATCACTTTTGTGGCCAGCATAAATTTTTTTTTTCAAAGTTCGCATCCCCATTGAAGTCTATTGCGGTTCGCGAACTTTAACGCGAACCGAACCTTCCGCGAAAGTTCGCGAACCCGGTTCGCGAACCTAAAATCGGAGGTTCGGCCCAACTCTACATGTGATCAAGAACGGGTGCTGATTGGTCAGCACCTGCACACTACTGCCCGACCTGAAAAAGGCTGAGGGAGTTTTTTAGGGGAGAGTGGAGGGGGGGGGGGGGGGGGGTGGAGGAGGTTGAGGGAAGTGGTGGGCATGAGGACTGCTTAACATACATGACTGCTTCCCCCGTTTTTAAAATTTGCTCTGGTATCCTTTAATGGTATCCTACCTAATAAAACCTAAGTGTCTCTGCATCCCATGTCCCTGCGTGTGTGTGTTTTTTCGATTTCTGCACATGTGCAGGGATGCAGAGACACTGGCGCGTGGTTTGCAGGGGAGGACAGGGCCAGTAGCGGCAGACGTGTGCACGCGCCGGGCAAGCGCGTGGCGGGCGCATGCGCGCTGACATGCGGCGGTGACAGACCTAGAGCCCGTTTTTAAATGGGCTTAGGTCGCCTAGTATTTTCATACTGACTTCAGATGGAGTTTAAACATATTTCAGCATTTTTGACTCATAAAATCGTAACTCAAAGTAGTGCCACCTAATCTGTTGTTAAAGCTTATCTGACTATCTACTTATCTTTGAGATATGAAGGCCTACCTATACCATCAGGTCAAATTATATGCAATCTGTTGACACCTGTCAATTTAGGTTCCCTTTAACTTTGTATCTGTTCACTGAATGCCACATTTTCACAATTTAATCTTTTAGGTCGATTTACACTTGATATGTGCGTTTGAATTTTGCTGTGGACACAGCATTGCACTGCGCTAAACTACAAACATATGACCCTGTGGCAGAGTGCCGCCCCTCGCTCAGTGATGTACTCCGTGCTGGACAGGAAGAATGTCAGTGGGATTACCGGATTTTCCCCTCGTATTCCTGTAATTCCATACATGAGCAACGCACTACCACAGCCAACGTTTTTAAATTGTATGCTTTTCCCCATTGACTTACATTACTTCTGCTGCCC
This sequence comes from Hyperolius riggenbachi, assembly GCF_040937935.1. Taxonomy (NCBI): domain Eukaryota; kingdom Metazoa; phylum Chordata; class Amphibia; order Anura; family Hyperoliidae; genus Hyperolius; species Hyperolius riggenbachi. The sequence continues at coordinate 331,198,399 of NC_090646.1, read as the reverse complement.
CTGTGTCGCCGCAGAAGTCGGCCAGTAACATGCTGGTGACTTTGCTGCGACTTGGTGGCAGATCAGGCACTTCTGGCGCAACACAACGCGGTAGGTGTACTAGGCCCCATTGCCTTGCATTGCCGTTGCGTTACCCTGCTGTAAAACAGAGTAATGCAACGCAGGTTTACAATGCAAGTGTAAAAGGGGCCTCATAGTTCTCTTCACAGAATCATCTAAGGGTAATTATTATATCTTTGTTATTACTTAAATAAGCAGATCAGATGGCCTGAGGACAGGTCTTGCGGATACACAAATATAAATGCAGGTGACATTGCTAAAACAGTAATTTGGATGTGAGATCATTAAAAAAGGATACAGTGAACTGCAGGCAGAGAAACGTGTAGAAAGTAAACATTTCAATACATAGTTGTTCAGTCAACTATTTCTACAAATATCTGTGGATCTGTTCAATTAAAAACAGAGTAGAATTACAAAGTTATGTTTTTTTTTATAATGATTATGAGCTGCTATATAATATGGTATGCCAGGTCATCAAACCACATCTATAAAAACAGTGCCATCCAGTGGCCAGCTATCTCACAGTACACATTCATAAATAACACAATAATTTCCAAAATTGATAAATCATTCTGAAAAGGCTGCCAAAGACTATATTTTTTGAAAATTTTATTTGTTTGCATTACATGGAAAATACCTTACGAATGATCAACATTTTACTTAATACATAATTTGACCAAGCACCCTGTTAGACCAAGCATTTTGTTGTATGGTTGCAAGGTCATACAAACGTTCTGGGCACTACTATTTTGAGTAATTATGTGCCATATGTGCACAGACCTGTATTGCCTGAAAGGAACACTGATATGAAAAGTGCAACTACAGCTGATCCTCTGTTTTAATATATTATGTATTACAGATCAAAAGTGAATATACAGATCAGCAATTATGATTTTAGTAGCTGCATGTTTGCTACAGATGTGAAGCTCAGTTTTTTTACTGCTGGCAGAGCAGATTTCTGGAAAAGGCCACAAGGGCCCGGGTCTTAGGTGTCTGCAGCCCAAGGGGGTGGCTAAACATAGAAAATAGCTAAATCTGAAAGGGAAGCCTGCAAAAGAAAAGGAGGTCTGCAATTGGGGAGCAACTTATAAAAGAGGAGGGACGCTGCTCAAGGGAGTTATACATAAATGAGAGGGACTGCTGTACGTAGATGTCAAACAAAGAAGATTGGGCCCCACAAAAAATGGGAGGGGCACTGTTGCACATGGACCAGGAGCAATGAGCAAGTTGGCTTAGGGGTGGAAAAATCTGCACAGGCTCCTAAAGGTGGCCACTAACAATCTAATTTCTTGCTAAAAATCGTTTGAGCGATCAGATAATTCCGATTGGAAGAAAAAACGTTCACTGCACCATCAACGAACCAATCTTTGCTTCCTATCTATCAAGATAAAGGGGAAAGAGGCGCCCAGAGAAGATAAAATGCGTTAAAAACAAACAAAAAAAGTGAGGTGGCTTACCTCAATGTAGACAAATTCACGTATTAATAGAATTTTATTGCACTGGCAATGCGTTTCGTGGGTGCATACCCACTTCCTCAGGCCAAATAGCAGTGCCTAATATTGCTTGTAGCCACAAATAAGGCGCCTTATTTGTGGCTACAAGCACTATTAGGCACTGCTATTTGGCCTGAGGAAGTGGGTATGCACCCACGAAACGCATTGCCAGTGCAATAAAATTCTATTCATATGTGAATTTGTCTTCATTGAGGTAAGCCACCTCACTTTTTTTTCCATTTTATTTGTTCTTAACACATTTTATCTTTTCTGGGTGCCTCTTTCCCCTTTATCCTGTGCCTTCACCCTCCTTTTGGAGGGGGATCAACCCTCTTTGACCAATTTAGGTTATTTGATGTTTGCTTTTTATCAAGAGTGCGACCATCACCATCGAGTGGGGTTATACATCTCCACCTGCTTCTAGTAGTCGGTTGCATATTTTACATACTTCTGGTACTGTGACATACTGCACCATTTGGGCTCCTGTTGTCTCTGTGTTTTCTTTCTGCAGGGTGTAATTTTTATTATCCCTACTTTTTGTCCGTTCCTATCAAAACCAACAAGAAAATCCAAATTTTTGTTTGATGAAAATCCAATTGGATGACTATTTTTATAATCATTTGTAATAGAGTACAATCAACAGAGATTATTTACAACCGATACGATCAGAATTTCTCATCGCTCGAACGTCTTTTTTTGCTAGAAATTGGACCGTTAGTGGGCACCTTTACTACAGAGATCAAAATAACTACACTAAGCAATGCTTTTTAGTAGGAGGGCTTTTCAGTCTCTTTTAGTCCCCTATACTTTCCTAGATGTTTTGGATCACCCCGAGGTGCTTGGGTACTCTGTTGTACTGTTCAAGGCCTATCCCATAGCCATATCAATCCCTGCCATGCACTGATGAGGACCAAAAGTCAGAAACAGGCTGTCTGCATGTTGGGTTGATTTGGCTCTGTAAAATGTATTAGCTATAGGCTTGCTATACACCAGCAGTTCTGTATGTAAGCCTGGCTTCAGGAGCATAAGGAGATAATTTACATATTCAGCAGAGGTGCATTGTGGGTAACCAGTTACCCACTTAGAGCTGAATTGTAGTAAATACCTTCTGTTTTAAGAATGCAAAACACACTAAACATTGCTTTATCAATCCATATAAATCCCGCCATGCACTGATGAGGACCAAAAGTCCGAAACAGGCTTCAGGGGCATAAAGAGATTATTTGCATAATTAGCAAAGGTGCATTGTGGGTCTTTCGGTCTCTTTTAGTCCCCTATACTTTCCTAGTGGTTTTAGGTCACCAATTGTACTGGTCTAAGCACTATCCCATAAAGCTATATCAATCCCTGCCATGCACTGATGAGGACCAAAAGTCTGAAACAGGCTGTCTGCATGTTGGCTAATGTATTAGCTATAGGCTTGCTATACACCAGCGGTTCTGGATGTAAGCCTGGCTTCAGGGGTATAAAGAGATAATTTGCATATTCAGAGATGCATTGTTGGTAAGCACAGTTACACACTTAATGAGACACTTAAAGAGAAACTCCAACCAAGAATTTAACTTTATCCCAATCAGTAGCTGATATCCCCTTTTACATGAGAAATCTATTGCTTTTCACAAACAGACCATCAGGGGGCGCTGTATGACTGATATTGTGGTGAAACCCCTCCCACAAGAAGCTCTGAGGACGCTGTACTTTTGACAGTTTGCCACAATGTAACAAGGTTCACAGACAGGAATTAGCTGTTTACAGCTGTCTCTAACGGCCAAAACAGCTAGCAGCAGCTACATAACCTGCCCACAGTAAAAATGTCACCATGTAATAAATGTGAGAATGTAAATCGGGGAGAGGAAAGATTTTACAATGAGCAAACACTGACTAAATTATTAATACATAATTACTGTAAAAATGAAGCACTTTTTTATTACACTATTTTCACTGGAGTTCCTCTTTAAGCCAGTTTAAAAACTAGTTTTTACCCTTTATTTAACTTAAGAATCATGGTCTCTGATAAAACGCTGCTATCCTGCGGCAAAACAAAGGTTTTTACCCCCCAAATCCTAGGGCAGAAATCCATGACTTTCCTGGTCGTGTTTTTTTCTGCCCAGGGAGGCAGAGCTTAGGGCTGTAGCTCTGCCTCCGTTCGCGTCAATCTGCCCGCAGATCTCTGCCTCTCCCCGCCCCTCTCAGTGAAAGAAGACTGAGAGGGGCGGGGAGAGGCGGCGATCAGCGGGGATTGATGCGACGAGAGGCCCTAAGCTCTGCCTCAATCAGGAAGTGCTCCCCGGTATTTGCCTCCGGGATTTGGGGGGTAAACAACCCTCGTTCAGCCGCGGGAATGCGGCGGTTTAGCAGGGACCATGATCCTTCAGCAGAATAAAAGGTAAAAAACACATTTTTAAACTGGCTTCAGACTCTCTTTAAAGTGAACCCGCGGTGAGAGTTATATGGAAGCTGCCATATTTGTTTCCATTTAAACAATACAAGTTGCCAGGCAGCCCTGCTGATCTATTTGGCTGCAGTAGTGTCTGAATAACACCAGAGAGAAACATGCAGCTAATCTTGTCAGTTCTAACAATATTGTCAGAAACACCTGATCTGCATGTGCTTGTTCAGGGTCTGTGGATACACACGGTGCATTCCCGCACTCGACTTCCCGCTCGATTCCCGGCCGCTCGATTATTTCCGACATGTCCGATTCGCGTTTAAATGGATTGTTAGATCAATTCAGCATACTTTACATGAGAATCGACCTAACAATCATCCAAACGCGATCAGAAATGCTCGGAAATAATCGAGCGGCCGGGAATCGAGCGGGAAATCGAGTGCGGGAACGCACCGTGTGTATCCATCATTAGAGGCAGAGGGTCAGCAGGACAGCCAGGCAACTGGTATAGATTAATGGGAAAAAAATATGGCAGCCTTCATATCACTCTCACCTCGGGTTCACTTTAAAGCTGAATTACCGCAAATAGCTTCTGTTTTAAGAGGGGAAACCACACATACTCATAAAATGATTTGTAATTCTATCAACCAAGGCTTGCATACAAACCAAAACATAGAACTACCAGTATATCAGTTTTCCTTCACTTTCTTCCTCTCTGCAGCAGAGAGAGAGGACCTGGGAACCACCCATCCCTAGGCTGCTAACTGAATGGTGTAAGTGAGCAGACCGCTGAGGAGCTTATTATTGTCAGCGTACACTATCACTGTTATACTCACTATACTCTACAATGCAGAAGAGTTTCACAGACTTGCTGTGTAGCTTCCCCTTCCAGTTTGCAACAGTGTAAGGAATGTATTGATATATTTGCCTTGAGTTCAGCCTTGAAGGTTCAGATTTGTGTATAAAAGGTATCAAAACCACTAATTGGTCATTTGGCAAAGTTGATATTAGGGAAAACCAAAGGTGGAAGGGATAAAGAAAACATGGAAACTGTTTAAAGTGAACCCATGACAAAGTAAGAAAAAAAAAAAAAACGTGATACTTACCTGGGGCATCCTCCAGACCCATGTACACTGTTGCCTCTCTTGCAGGTGCACAATGCACCCGGAGACGGAAGCGCTATAGAGGCGTGTGTGCACATGGGCAGTGGACCCTATTGCCATGACTGGAGCCCTAATATCGGGCAAGATGGCAGACTAATAGAGTGGCCAAGGAGGACAGATCGGAAGGCAACCGTGTACATGTGGCTGGAGGAAGCCCCAGGTAAGTATCAATTATTTTTCTTATTTGATTTGAGGTACACTTTAAGGCTGTGTACTCTGCCATCTAACAAAGGCCTTGATTCGCTAACTTGTGGTAGGTTAGTGAATAAAGTGGGTTGCACTATTTAGACAGCATGCAAGGCTGTCAGCAGTAGTAACAGTAATATTGCTGTGCGCAAGTTTGTAAATCAAGACTCAAGTTACAGACCTGCCTTCAGGACTCATTCTGTAATGCAGAGCTCTACTGAATCCCAGTGGGACGCTAATCAGCCATTGGACCTAGTAAGTATCCAATTGCTGCTATACAGCCTCTTCACCCTTCGCACATGCCAATCATGCTCTGGCCTCTGCATTTCTGCACCTATGCAGAAGCTGTGGCAAGTATGTTATCATATCCACTACATGGAAGTGTCTGGTTTGAACAACAGAGACACACTAAAGAAGACCCTGTAAGTTTGTTTGTTTATAGCCCTACATGCAAGTTTGCAGGTTATGCTTATTTACTTCTGAATCAGAATCAGGTTTTTTACACCAAGTACAACAGCGGTTGTACCTAGAATTAGGTTTGGCACTATGGGTTCAGTGGTGGTGGTACAGTAACATGCAGTGGTACAGTAAACAGCAGGTACATGGTACATTAAGCATACAGTAGATTATACAAGGTAGGGCGTAGAATGTAAAAAGAAAAAAAGATGAACCCAGGAGTGGGAGTGTGTGTGTGTGTGTGGGGAGGGGGGGGGGGGGGTAATCTGGTGCTGTCTATGGCACTCAAACACTTCTGCAGCGATAAATGAATCAGATGCCCTGCAGTCAGGCCTTGAGGACGAGAGAGAGGAGAGGAGAAAGAAAGAAAGAGAAATAGAGAAAGTAGGGGAATGAACAGTAAAAAAGTGAGTCCCCTTGATCGGGGATTTAGGCTTAACTTCCAGCCAGCACCCCATTACCTCTGATGCTAAATTAATTAAGTAATGTTTGGAATTAGAAGCCCAAGTTGCAGGACCAGATTCAGTTCCAGTAATCAAATTATAGTTTTAAAGGCTAGAAAGACTTTAACACATTAAAATCTATATTCACGTGATAAAATCAAGAAAAAGTGCATGACGCATATAATTTCACCTGGTCAATCGAAAACAAATCTCATGTGTGAGAAATGACTATCTTGTTATCCTGATGATCTTTTCTCCTGGTGCAATTAGTGATGTTAGATGTACAAAGAATCCTTTAAAATCAGAACTGAGGTAGATGTAACGATCGGTGTAGCAACACAGATGTCTGATTATGTGTGATCTTCAGAATCACCAATAATACAGACACTGTACCTGATTATATGGTGATCTGCAGAATCAGCAATAATTCAAGTATAGCTAACAGGAAAATGCAATAGTGTAGAGTGCTTGGTGCAACAGTAACAGAGTAGAATAACTAGGCCTCACCAGAGGAGCTGGTGGGCACTATTAGAACACAGTATCGGATAGATAGATAGATAGATAGATAGATAGATAGATAGATAGATAGATAGATAGATAGAACGTCACCAGAGGAGCTGGTGGGAACTATTAGAACACAGTTACTGATTAGTTTGGCAGAACCTCACCAGAGGAGCTGGTGGGTACTGTTAGAACACAGTTACTGACTAGTTTGGCAGAACCTCACCAGAGGAGCTGGTGGGTACTGTTAGAACCCAGTATCTGCCTAGTTTGGCAGAACCTCACCAGAGGAGCTGGTGGGTACTGTTAGAACACCTCACCAGTGGCAAGGGGCCACTGGTGAGTAGAGAGGTCAGACAGGCCGGATTCGGCAACTGAGAGACAGATACAGTACAGAATCAGTAAGCAAGAGAGTAGTAAGAATTCAGGCAGTGTTTCAGCAACTAGATCAGATGGGCAGAGGTACAGAATCAATAAGCAAGAGTAGATTCAGAGATAGCCAGAGTCATACACAGAGTATCAAATATACAGTAATAACAATAATCCTAGTCTTGTGTGAAATCCCTGGTTTCCTCCCAGATCATAGCACACCGGAAACTAGTCTAAGGTCTAAGGGCTAACACGTATGTATTTGCAACCGCAGACAGGTTGCGAGTGAGCAGAGAAGGCTTAAGAAGCAGAGGAGACCTCACAGCCGCGCCCACCAATAATCAACCAATCCAGAGCGGTGCGAGTCCCCTCTGACGTCAGCCGACCAGCGGGTCAGCTGACGCGCCTCGTCCCAGAATAAAGGTCCTGTCAATGCGCGCAGCCGCGCGATACAGCAACCCTCTGTGTAAATGACAATTCCGTCCTCGGCGTGCTAGACGCCGATGGAACGGAAAACGCGTCTGAACATGGACCCGAGGCAGCTGCGGAGACACCCGGTGTGCCCGCAGCCGCAGATGTTACAGTACCCCCCCCCCCCCCCTTGAGGCGTGGACTCCAGACACGGGCCACCAGGTCTGTCAGGATGCAACCTATGGAACTCTTCTCTAAGTTCTTCCGCATGCATACGATGACTAGGGACCCAAGATCTCTCCTCAGGCCCATACCCCCTCCAATGAACCAGGTATTGTACAGAGTTGCGCACATACCGAGAATCCAAAATCTGCTCTATCTCTTACTCAGGTTCCCCATCAATCACCACAGGGGGGGGGGGAATTCACATGTACTGCGGGTTTTAACAAAGACACATGAAATGTCTTAACACCTTTCCAACCGGACGGAAGTGAAACAGCATATGTGACCTTATTGATTCTCTTGGAGACAGGGTATGGGCCTATGTATCTAGGACCCAATTTAGCAGAGAGCTGCTTCAGGGCCAAATGTCGAGTAGACACCCACACCAGGTCCCCCGGTGCAAAGTCCCATCCTCCCAAACGTCTCCTGTCAGCCTGTTTTTTCTGGGTCACAAAAGCCTTCTTGAGATTTTTCTGAACTAAAGCCCAGATCTCTTTCCAAGGTTCCCTGCCACTCCTCCAGTGCTGGGAAAGGAGATGCCACCACAGGCAAAGAAGAAAACTTAGGAGATCTCCCCGTCAAAATCTGAAATGGAGAGAACCCTGAGGAAGAACTCTTCAAATTATTATGGGAAAATTCTGCAAACGGCAAGAATTTGGCCCACTCAGTCTTGGCGTCAGCCACATAACATCTCAGAAACTGTTCTAGGGACTGGTTAACCCTTTCTGTTTGGCCATTCGTCTGTGGGTGGTAGCCGGAGGAGAATGATAGGTTCATGCCCAGATGATTACAAAAGGCCCTCCAGAATTTGGAGACAAACTGGACTCCCCTATCTGACATCACATTCTCAGGGATACCATGTAAACGAAAAATGTGGTGAATGAAGAGCTCTGCCAGTTCTGGAGCAGAGGGGAGTCCGTCCAAAGGAATGAAATGGGCCATCTTACTAAACCTATCGACTACCAACCATATGACAGTTTTTCCGTGAGACCTAGGTAGTTCCCCTATAAAGTCCATGGACAAGTGTGTCCATGGCTGTTCTGGCACAGGTAGTGACTGTAAGGTGCCAACGGGAGCTTGTCTGGAGGGTTTGCTCCTGGCACAAACGGAACAGCTCCCCACAAAGTCCTTACAGTCAGACACAATGGAGGGCCACCAAAAACATCTGTCCAATAACTCCTGCATACGGGCAACACCAGGATGACCTGCATTCTTATGGGAATGAAACACATGAAGAATCTTAAATCTGAACTGGAGGGGTACAAATAGAACTCCATCTGGTTTCCCTTCAGGGACTTCCTGCTGAAATGGGCTCAGCATGGTTGCCCAGTCTCCCTGGGCCTCACTATTAGTGGAACCGGAGGAGTGAGATGGTAACCCCTCCACTTGGATCTCGGTAGCCCCCACTATGACTTTCTCCAAACAATGATGATGACAGTATGAGGACCAGGCTAACAATTGTCTGGAACCCCAGTCAATCTGAGGGGAGTGTTTTCTATGCCACGGCATACCGAGAATCACTGTGGAGGTGGACATCTCCAGAACCAAAAACTGTATCTGTTCTTTATGCAACACCCCCAACTGACACAGTAATAACGGAGTCTGAGTGAGTGGCAATTTCCCTTGCAATGGTGAATCATCCATTGCAGCCACTATAAATTGATAGTATAAATTACTCAATAAGGGACCTAAAGTTGATAAGGAGCAATAAACTGAATAATAATTGTCAATATAAGAAAAAACTTTTCATGCATCCTGCCAACAATGGATATAAGAAGCAACAAAGAAGAGGATTGGCTCTTGGGTGCATGAAAATCAATAAATAACTTTATTAATGAATTAATACAAACATCCTAAAACTAAATCTATACATAACACCATCATATATAAATTATTAAAATATGTTTTATCTCCGCCAAAAAATGCCACTAAAGACTCTGAATCCCTATAATGACTATGGGGCTGCAGTCCCCAGAGAGAATCAAAAAATCCTTTTCACTGGATATTTAGCTGGTAAGGAAGGCATGCAAGAGGGCATAATGAACATATTCCTCCATCTTGATTTTGATGTTAAAGTTCATGCAGCTGTGCCCCCCACTCGCAGGGGCTATTATAGCAACAATGGATATAAGACGACTCAAATAAACCTTGGACAGAATATTAATGGTTGATCATGCTGTTAGTGTCCATAACGCTCTACCCCCCACTCGCAGGGGCAGGAATGGAAAGTAATTAGTGAAGCAAGCAAGCGGTCAACATGCTATTAGTTGATTGTAAACCTTCATCTGATGGATTCTTATATGCACAGCATGACATGGAGCACAATGACAACATCAGCATCTGCAGCAGGGTGCAAAAAACAATGCAAAAGCAAGCAGCAGGTAAAAGCAGAAGTCCAATGCTAAGAATCCACCAATTATGAATGTTCCACAGCAGCCCAGAACATTGATGCAATGATAAAGCTGCTTCTTGCACAATAAAAGGTTCCAAGGTTTAAATTGAAGGTCCAGCCCTGAATTGATAGATCATGCATGCAGTTGATATAGTTACCAATCCGGCTAGCGTGACAATGTCCAGATATGGTGGTGAAAGGAGAGTCCCAGATGGCAGAATGGCGGAGCTAGCTCGCTGTGAGATAGCCTAACATGTTTCGCCGTTTCCTAACGGCCTTATCAAAGGCGGACAGCGGAGAGCATATTGCTAAGACGCCATAGCGGCATTCTTATACTGACCGTGCTTATCCCGGTCCCCGGCCACGCCCCCCCGCGTGTTCCCAAGTGCGCGCTCGGCGTGAGGACGCGGAGACGCCTAGATGCACGTCACTGGAGCGCAGTTGCGCTCCATTACCTGCTGCTTGCTTTTGCATTGTAAGAATCCATCAGATGAAGGTTTACAATCAACTAATAGCATGTTGACCACTTGCTTGCTTCACTAATTACTTTCCATTCCTGCCCCTGCGAGTGGGGGGTAGAGCGTTATGGACACTAACAGCATGATCAACCATTAATATTCTGTCCAAGGTTTATTTGAGTCGTCTTATATCCATTGTTGCTATAATAGCCCCTGCGAGTGGGGGGCACAGCTGCATGAACTTTAACATCAAAACCAAGATGGAGGAATATGTTCATTATGCCCTCTTGCATGCCTTCCTTACCAGCTAAATATCCAGTGAAAAGGATTTTTTGATTCTCTCTGGGGACTGCAGCCCCATAGTCATTATAGGGATTCAGAGTCTTTAGTGGCATTTTTTGGCGGAGATAAAACATATTTTAATAATTTATATATGATGGTGTTATGTATAGATTTAGTTTTAGGATGTTTGTATTAATTCATTAATACAGTTATTTATTAATTTTCATGCACCCAAGAGCCAATCCTCTTCTTTGCTGCTTCCACTATAATTTGATGTCCCACAGGAAGGAGAGGAAAACCAAACTTAATGGCAAAGTCATATGCCATAACATTAACTGCAGAACCCGAGTCTACAAAGGCCTGGGTGGAATGGACTTGATCCTCCCAAGTTATAGAACACGGGAGAAGGAAACGCTTATTCTTTAGAGGTAAGACTGGATCGCCTAGGGTAGTACCTCCAGCAACACCTAGGCGATGGGGTTTTCCAGAGTTTCTAGGTACACCTCCTGTTCTTCTCCCTCTCAGTGAGCTTGGACTGTCCAATTTGCATCGGCTCATCAGGCGGAGGAGAAGGAGGAACAGGAGGAGAAAACACACCAGAAGCAAGTCTCCCTGATGTTCTGCCTCGAGTCTGCCTCTGGTATCGCACTCGGCGATCAATTTTAATTGCCAAGTAAATGACCTCATCAATAGACTTAAGGTCCATACACACATCGGACTTTTGCGAACGACGGCTCGTTTGAACGTCCCGTTGTTCAGTCATCCGCACGCCAAATCGGGCGTGTGTACAGACTGTCGTTCGGGTGATAAGACTGGTCTTGAGCGATCCGCCTGCCTTACGGACGACTGAACGACGGGACGTTCAAACGACCCGTCGTTCGCAAAAGTCCGACGTGTGTATAGGCCTTTAGGCTCAGGGTGACCTAGCATAAGATCAGCCACTGCATCAGATAATCCTGACAAAAAACAATCTAACAAGGCATACTGCCCCCATCTGGCCGAAACCGCACACCTTCTAAACTCAGTGGCATAATTTTCAACTGAATTATGACCCTGCCTGAGTGTCTTAAGCCTCCTTTCTGACGTCATAGATAAATCCGGATCATTATATATAACTGCCATTGCTTTAAAAAAATCCTGAACAGAGGTCAACGCCTCATGCCCCTCAGGGAGACTGTAGGCCCAGGACTGCGAATCACCTGATAATAAAGTCTTTATCAGTGTGACTCTCTGGCTCTCCGTGCCTGAAGATACTGGTCGTAACTCAAAATAAGAAAGGCATCGATGCTTAAATTTCTAAAGTCAGAGCGATGCCCTGAAATTTTTTCAGGAGGAGGCATCCTGGGCTCAATAACTAGAGGGGAGGACACTTGTGCATTGGGATTTTTAAGACGATTAACTGTCTCAGCTGGTTGGTCAATCTGGGTCTGCTGTGAGTTAACCGTCTTGATGAGATAGTTAACGGTTGTGGTCAATAGTTCAACCCAATTGCACAGTGTCTCCATACATTTTTGGTCTGCGGTTCTGTAACGATCAGTGTAGCAACACAGATGTCTGATTATGTGTGATCTGCAGAATCACCAATAATACAGACACTATACCTGATTATAATAATAATAATAATAATAATAATCCGAACACTTGTATAGCGCTTTTCTCCTTTCGGACTCAAAGCGCTCAAGAGCTGCAGCCACTGGGACACGCTCAGGAGGCCACCCTGCAGTGTTAGGGAGTCTTGCCTTGAACTCCTTACTGAATAGGTACTTGACCTAGCCAGGATTCGAACCCTGGTCTCCCATGTCAAAGGCTGAGCCCTTAACCAGTACACTACCCAGCCACCACTTATATGGTGATCTGCAGAATCAGCAATAATGCAAGTATAGCTAACAGGATAATGCAATAGTGTAGAGTGCTTAGTGCAACAGTAACAGAGTAGAATAACTAGGCCTCACCAGAGGAGCTGGTGGGAACTATTAGAACACAGCTACTGACTAGTTTGGCAGAACCTCACCAGAGGAGCTGGTGGGTACTATTAGAACACAGTTACTGACTAGTTTGGCAGAACGTCACCAGAGGAGCTGGTGGGTACTGTTAGAACACAGTTACTGACTAGTTTGGCAGAACCTCACCAGAGGAGCTGGTGGGTACTGTTAGAACACAGTTACTGACTAGTTTGGCAGAACCTCACCAGAGGAGCTGGTGGGTACTGTTAGAACACCTCACCAGTGGCAAGGGGCCACTGGTGAGTAGAGAGGTCAGACAGGCCGGGTTCGGCAACTGAGAGACAGATACAGTACAGAATCAGTAAGCAAGAGAGTAGTAAGTATTCAGGCAGTGTTTCAGCAACTAGATCAGATGGGCAGAGGTACAGAATCAATAAGCTAGAGTAGATTCAGAGATAGCCAGAGTCATACACAGAGTATCAAATATACAGTAATAACAATAATCCTAGTCTTGTGTGAAATCCCTGGTTTCCTCCCAGATCAAAGCACACCGCAAACTAGTCTAAGGTCTGAGCGCTAAAACGTATGTATTCGCAACCGCAGACAGGTTGCGAGTGAGCAGAGAAGACTTAAGAATCAGAGGAGACCTCACAGCCGCGCCCACCAATAGTCAACCAATCCAGAGCGGTGTGAGTCCCCTCTGACATCAGCCGACCAGCGGGTCAGCTGACGCGCCTCCTCCCAGAATAAAGGTCCTGTCAATGCGCGCGGCCGCGCGATACAGCAACCCTCTGTGTAAATGACAATTCCGCCCTCGGCGTGCTAGACGCCGACTGAACGGAAAACACGTCTGCACAGGGACCCGAGGCGGCTGCGGAGACACCCGGCGTGCCCGCAGCCGCAGATGTTACAGTAGATGTTTGTATTAATACACATGCCTGTTTGTCGCTTTTTGTTTACAGGGTTCCGGACAATAGCTGCAGTTATACCTGCTTTTCCGATATTTTTCTCCCCATGACTTGCACTTGTCAAAAAGTAACAAAAAAAATATATGTAGGAAGATTAACGCTAAACATTTTACCCAGACTACCCTGTCGAAAAGGCATATTGTTCAATTGTTCAGCTCAAAATGGTGTTTTGGTGTTTTTTAGTGTTTTTTTTTTTTTTTTTGCTTGCAATGAAGTGTTTATTTCTTACATTTAATAATTTGTTAATTTTCAATAATATTCTTCTACCTTTTCAATTAATAAAATGATCATGCTCTCCTCGCAATCCTTTTGATTTCTTGTCCCTATGCAGGCTGGTATGGACTACCAGCATTAAGCTTTTCCAGTTGACCAATACCAGCCCACATAGGCAGCAGACTACATGACCAGCTGCACCGTTCTCTGCATTGCATTCATATCATGTAAGATGAATGGCTTGGACTATTTAAAGCTGTCTGGGCATTTCAGCTCCTCCTTCTCTAATCTCCACCAATGGGGAGGATATAAGGGAGCAGTCAAGAGGGAGGTAAGAAACTGGTGAGTGTCATATGGGTAGAAGTCTGTAAGGCTAAGCTGCAGATAAGCTCCAGGCACTTCTATGATAAGCGTAGTGTGGAGAGGTTAGAATTGGAATCAACTGTAAAATAAGATTTTTAGCAGGTAATTCTGTAATTGCTAATGTAAACATTGCATCGCCCCTTTCCTGCAAGTATCCGATTAAAAACCAGAGTTAGGAAGACAGCTGCAAGATTTGTATTATAGAAAGTTTTAGTCAAAGTAGAATAATTATATCCAAGGTGTAGGCTTAGACTGAAAGTATAGAAGTTACCGTATCTTAACTTATTAGTGATGTGCAGATGAAAGACATGGAAGATTGCCTCTGCTGGAAAAAAACATTAGATTAGTGGGCCTGTCTGAAAAGGGGTATTTTCAAAGGCATTCTCTGTTAACAGAACACTGGGGAAGCTGCTTGACCAAAGGAGAGAACACTGTATAGCTGCTAGGCCAAATCCCCACACAGGCCCAGCTTTAAAATCATAAATACCAAAATGCTACGGAAAATGGTAACTTGACCCTAGGGAAAGTGGTGGTCTGGATCTACCCTGTCCTGGAATAATAATGAAGAAATACATTGCCTGCATTGAAAATGTAAGGTGAAGTTCCCTCAGATACACAATACTCTTTCCAGTGAAACTGTGGAGCTTTTTTTTTCCTTCTAGAAACATATAAAAGGACGCTAATTTGCCTCTGTGCATGCACTTACATACTTTGGAATTAAAAAGATTATCTACACCAACATTTAAAAACTGAACATCCAGTATATGGAGTCAGCTATGACTAAAGGTGCCCGCTAACGGTCCAATTTCTAGCGAAAAATCACTAGAGCGATCAGAAATTCTGATCCAATTGCTTGTAAATAATATCAGTTGATGGGCACAATAATTTACAAACGATTGTAAAAATAGTCATCCGATTGGATTTTTGTCAAATCAAAATTTGGATTTTCTTGTTGGTTGTGATAAATAGGAAGCAAAGATTGGTTCGTTGATGGTGTAGTGAATGATTTTTCGTCAGATCAGAATTTCTGATCGGTCGAACGATTTGCCAATAAAGATTGGACTTTTATGCCATTTGAGCAGATTTTCCTTCTCCCTGTGTCGTTTGGTCTGGCTACGCCTGGTCCTGCTCCCATTTCAGTATGGTGGTGTGGTGAGCGGTGGTTCCTTCTCAAAATAATATGGGAATATAGGTACAGACTGATGAGACTAGGTTTTAAAACACTTATCCTGGGTAAGGACCTGACGCTTGAGTGCCATACAAATAGGTAGTGTATTACTCTGACAAGAGCACCACTTATTTTAGTCTTTGCACTAGTCCCTGCACATAGTGTCTACAATAATCGGCACTTCATTCTGATAATTACATCCATGACAAGAATTGTCATCCAGTGCAAAAAAGCAAACATCTAACCTCGGACAAAGGGTTTCAAAGTAAGATGGCAAAATGTGCTTGTTTGAACCCAATACTAATTATGCTGGAATCTGCTAATGGCTCAAACCAAGGGGCTGCGCTGCACTATTCTGATAAGAGACCTACCTACTTTGGTCTCTTCTCTCTCCTTCTATTTCAAATGCTTCTGTTTTACATATGTAGACTTTGTATCACTGCTTTCAACAGTCTTATGATATCTGCACACTTTTAAAGAGAACCAGAGGTGGGTTTGAAGAATATTATCTGCATACAGAGGCTGGATCTGCCTATACAGCCCAGCCTCTGTTGCTATCCCAAACCCCCCTAAGGTCCCCCTGCACTCTGCAATCCCTCATAAATCACAGCCACGCTGCTGACAAACAGCTTGTCAGAGCTGGCTGTGTTTATCTCTATAGTGTCAGTCTGCTGCTCTCCCCGCCTCCTGCAGAACTCTGGTCCCCGCCTGCATCCCTTTCCTTCCTGCTGATTGGAGGGAAGGGACGGGGGCAGGGACCGGAGCTATGCAGGAGGCGGGGGAGCAGCTGAGACTGACACTACAGATGTAAACACAGCCTCACAGCACGGCTGTGATTTATGAGGGATTGCAGTGTGCAGGGGGACCTTAGTGGGGTTTGGGATAGCAACAGAGGCTGGGCTGTATAGGCAGATCCAGCCTCTGTATGCAGATAACATTCTTTAAACACACCTCGGGTTCTCTTTAATGATTGAACCTACTAGCTTGGCAAGCAGCTGTTTCCATTGAGATACTATACATTAGACAGGCTATATACAATGTGGAATCCAGATGGGGTTGCAGAAGATATCTGTGACACAGATGTTCCAATGAATAAAGAGACGTGTGCAATACTAAATAGCCACAACTATTGCCTTACAAAGTAGTGCTGCTTTACCAAAGAGTGAGAAATAGGGAGAAGCTAGATTTTGTAAGAAATTTTACAGTGGCAAATACTGTTGTTTTTTAATTGGGGGGGGGAGTCTTCTATCCTTTTGCTTTCCCGGTAATTTTACAAAGCGTGACATATATACGTAGGTCATAAAGACATCTTACTGAGACAGGAAGTCAAACTCCCCAAATCAATTCCCAGTCTTGCAGACAGAATGTTGCAAGAGGTATGCACCAACAGAACAATGAGGCCCTTAGGTGCCCACAATTTCCTTGGTTTTATTACTGTTATTTATAGTAGTGATATAATTGAAAAATGACCAGTTGTGATTGGTCAGAACAAGTGGACAGTCCTGTGCCAGGAGCCTGTGATTGGTTGGAGGATAACCGGGAACAAGTCTACAGTGCTGTTATGGTACAGACCTCCTTTATCAGCCTATAAAAGCCCATACATTGCAGTCATGGAATGTATGTCAGATCCCTGAACAATAAAGGCCAAACTGCTTCATTTTTTTTTTTTTAATACTTTGCTTTAATTTTACTGGGCATATGGACCATGCACTACCTCAGCATATTCTAAATGAGTAGTATGTAGACCTTTATTATGATAGTAGAAACCCTGTAGATGTACATCACTTCATAGTAATTATAGGTTCCGATAAGTAAATCATTGCCAAAAATGTTTTTCCATTGGAGAAGTTTGAGAAAAGCAATTGTGTACCTCTCCTTTATCTCTGCTGATATCAAAGCAACAAATGTTGATTCAGGTAGTACCTTATAACTACTCAGTTTTATTTCAGCTTTCTAAACTTTAAGGAGGAACTGTAATGAAAATAACACAATTAATAAAATTAGATCTTTTTTTTACAATGCTACTTTATAAATAAATTATTTAGTCAGTGTTGCCCATTGTAAAATCTTCTCTCACCCTTTCCTCACCCCGATTAACAGTCTGAAATGTATTGCCTGCAGAATGTTTGTTTACTGGGAGCTCCAAAGTCAGTAGAAACATCCTGGTCTTCTAGAATGCTCTGGGAGGAGAATTCCACATAGTTAAACAGCCTAGGCTTTGACATCACTGGCAGGGCAGGGCTACATACCAATATACATAAATAGATAGATACAGTATAGGAACTGTTGCTGCAACTAGGATAATTAATGTAAAAGTGGGTATCCTGCATAATTTACTATATTCTACTATATGCCACTATGGTGCCTCTATAAAGAGAAACTGTCACCAAGAATTGAACTTCCTCCCAATCAGTAGCTGATACCCCCTTTCCCATGAGAAATATTTTACTTTTTTCAAACGAATCACCAGGGGGCTCTATATGACTGATATTGTGGTGAAACCCCTCCCACAGTGTGATGTCAGGACCTTGGTGACATCACACTGTGGGAGCCTTGTTGCATTGTGGGAAATAACAGCTGTTTCCAACTGTCAAATAAGCAAGCAGCACCTACTTCCACTGGCATTACCTGCCAGGCAGTAAAAATGTCACCATGTGATAAATTTCCGAATGTAAATTAGGGAGAGGAGAAATTTCACAATGGGCAACCACTGACTTAATAATTTATACATAATTATTGTACAAATTAAGCACTTTTTTTTTCATTATGTTATTTTCACTGGAGTTCCTCTTTAAGTTTCAGAACAGTACAACAGTGAACTATAGCCACGTATGATGCGTGAAGATAGGACCATTTCTGGCCATTTTGATGGCCCAGGCAAGAACATTTTGCCCCACGAATCCTGTGAATGGGAAGGCCATAGCTTACATCAATTAGTTTTGCAGACACCAATAAAAAAAATTATTGGTTATACAGTATAAAGAAATTATGCTGTTTCGCTAAATAAGGCTGTAAGGGATGTACAAATTATCAAGTAAGATACACCTCATCAGTCTAAACTCAGTGAACCCACATAACAAACCTTTCATATAATTGTTATGAGGGGTACGTAGCCACTTTATGAAAGCATTGCTCAGTTTATGTACAACCTGCGTCTTTACAGGCTTTGTAACATTGTCCTGGAAACTCAGATGCAACACAGAGCACAGCTAAAACAATCACAATGCTATGCTAGTCAGACCTCTTTTGTTATGGTAATCAGCAGTGCCCAATTAGGTGGTAAAATTACCGTCCTTTTTTTTCTTAAAGGAACTAGCAGTTGTATTTAAGAATTTAATAAAGCACAGTGTCCTAAGAATATCTCTTTCGTGCCCCCTCCAACATTAGAATTTAAGTAGCACTGTCATCTTCCGCAGCGCTTTACAGAGTATATACAGTAACTCAGTCTAGTCTGTGCAGTTAATCCCTGAGAAAAGTTATATCACTTATGCTCTTTAATGGGTACTTTCACATTTACTAGACTTGTTTTCTTACATTTGAAATCCACTACACGAGAGGCTCAGTGACTCCAGTACTATGTTTTTTATCAAGTCAAACGCAAACCGGTAATCAGTTCAATTATATAAAGCACAGTGGCCTTTACAATGTTCTTCAACTTTTATTTTTTTTATTATTATCTGTATTAGGTTACTTCAAGAAATCAAACCAAACCAATGTCCCTCCATTCATATTCCAAAAAAAACACTACCAAAGGGACTTGTGTATGTTCAATCACAAAGCAATAGCACTAACTCTACTAAAGTCAAAACACTTTGCAGCTTTGTACTTCTGTAGCGTACTGCCTAGGAGGAGCAAAATGGATAGAGTCACCAATATCACAACAAATAAATAGTTTGTACTCAACTCACTTTAAGTATATAGAAAATGACATAAAAGCCAATGCTTCAGCACCACCTAGGCCCCTTTGTCACGGCATAAGGATGCTAAGGAAAAATGCACGTGTGTGCAATATGCAGGACTTCTTAATCGTCTGTTATGCCTTGATAAAAGGTCCAGATGGTCCTGAAATAGGCGCATGGCCCGAGACAGCACATGCACAGTGGCCCTCATCCCAGCTGGATCCTCCACTGTGGGAGAACGGAGGGGAACAGACCAGCAAAGAGGAAATAACAGACTACAGGCGGCTGATGGAAGCCCCAGGTAAGTATAAATCCTTGTCATATGCTTGTCTCAGGTTTACTTTAAAGAGGATCTGTAGTGAAAATATTACAATGAATAAATTTGTTTATTTTCTATAATATTAATTTATAGATTATTCAATCAGTGTTTACCCCTTGTAAAATCTTTCCTCTGCCTGATTTACATTCTGAAATGTATCACTGGCAGTGGCATCTTTAGGTCTGCCAGGTGATCTGTATGGAGTGTTCATTACTGAGAGTTCTATGCACAGAGATATTGCTTTCTTGGCAGTTGGAAACAGCAGTTATTTCCTGCAATGCAACGAGGTTCTCAGACAGCAAACTGTCAGGACCCTGGTCATGACATCACACTGTGCAAGCAGTTTCACCACAATATCAGCCACACAAACAGCCCTGATCAGGGCTTAACTTGACTTAATTGGACCCCCCTTGCATAAATGATAGCATGGGACCCCCTTGATACCTTAACCCCATGAGGGTCACGTGATCAGAAGCTGGTGAATGGCGACAAAGAGCGATTTGCTTTAAAGCAGCTTTTCAAGCAGGCCCAGACTGTGGGGCCCCCTGCGATGGCAGGGGCCTCAGAAGTGATAGTTACGCACATGGCCCTAATAATCTATTTCTTGTGGAAAAGAGGGTATCAGCTACCGATTGGGATGAAGTTTAATCCTGGGTTAAAGTTCCTCTTTAAACAAAAGCAAAGGTTGAGTTTATTTTTCCACTCCTCACCTTGCCTGCCCCCCATTGTGCTACCTCCCCTCCCCATAGTAAAAGTACTTGTTGCTCAGCTGTAGCTGAGGGAAAAGTTTATATGCGCTTTGGTAGTCATATTTATTCAATGCCTTTACTATTTAGTGTCATTGACCTGGAAGTCCAGATCTGCAATGCAACCTGTGTGTCAGTGTCCAGAAGGTGACCTTGACATCCAGGGAGTTTGTAAGTTGCAATGGAAAATTCCTCGATGACAGTAAACATATTTCCTTAATGACATGTTTGCGTGAGAGCTAAATCACAAAGGTGGAGGTTGTAGCATAACACCCAGGACCCATAGTGTTCAGTAACAGCCCTCATAGTTACTGGGAAGGGAGGGGGGTATGTGATGGGGCCATTGCCCAAATGTTACCTTCATACAACTGTAAATACCAAAGTATGAACTCCCTATTCAGCTTGATTCATTCTTCTGCACTGTATGTTTGAGGAGCACTCACTCAGTGACTCAGTGCCAATTTAACCATCCATGCAAATTATCCCTTAAGCAGGCTATAGACTTTAACCTCCCTGGCGGTTTATTTATTTTGCCAGGGAGGCTGCGGGAGGGTTTTTTTTAAATAAAAAAAAAAAATATTTCATGCAGCCAACTGAAAGTTGGCTGCATGAAAGCCCACTAGAGGGCGCTCCGGAAGCGTACTTTCGATCGCCTCCGGCAATCGAAAGTAACAAGATAGGCCGCAATGAGCGGCCTATCTTGTTTCGCTTTCCTCGTCGCCATGGCGACGAGCGGAGTGACGTCATGGACGTCAGTCGACGTCCTGACGTCAGAGCCGCCCGATCCAGCCCCTAGCGCCGGCCGGAACTGTTTGTTCCGGCTGCGCTGGGCTCGGGCGGCTGGGGGGACCCTCTTTCGCCGCTGCACGCGGCGGATCGCCGCGGAGCGGCGGCGATCGGGCAGCACACGCGGCTGGCAAAGTGCCGGCTGCGTGTGCTGCTTTTTTCCGAATGAAAATCGGCCCAACAGGGCCTGAGCGGCGACCTCCGGTGGCATACCCCGAGCTCAGCTCGGGATTACCGCCAAGGAGGTTAAATAAGTTTTTATGTGTTGGGCTAATTTTTCACAGGGTGAACAGGGAGAGGAGCAGAAATGAGGATGCTTAGGTAAAGAAAATTAAAGATTTTCATGCATGCTTGAAATCTCTGTGACCACAATTTTTTTTTTGCACGCGCATACACACACACCTACACCACACACACACACCTACACCACACACACACACCTACACCACACACACACACACCTACACCACACACACACACACCTACACCACACATACACACACACACATACATAAACACACACACACACACACCACACATACCACACACACACACACCTACACCACACACACACACACACACACACATCTACACCACACATACACACCACACATACACACACACACACATACCACACACACACCTACACCACACTTACACACACACCTACACCACACTTACACACACAAACGCACACCACACATACATAAACACAAACAGCAACACACATACCACACACACACACACACACACACACACACACACACACCACACATACACACACACACACACCTACACCACACTTACACACACACCTACACCACACTTACACACACACACTTACACACACAAACGCACACCACACATACATAAACACAAACAGCAACACACATACCACACACACACACACACACACACACACACACACACACACACACACACACACACTAAACACATACATACACACACACACACTTAGCAGTCAAATAAATTATCGGTAACTGGCCTTGTTGAGTGCTGATCCACATGGAAATTCAAATGCTAAGTTTCCACATGGATTCTTTGAGAAAATTTCCCTTGCATTTGGTGAAATAGAGTGTATAGGATCATATAGGTATGTTACCAATAGTACACGTGTGGCCATCATGCGTGTTTGTTCAGCATCAAACATGATAAAACCGTGTCGCATGTTGTGTCTTACAGGTAGCAGACTCCTCCTCATTATGCTTCTCCAAAATGTATTTTTTTCTTTAAAATTTGCTTGTGGCTGTTAGTATATAAACTGCAATATCAATTATTTTCTATACTTTCAACGCTCTTTGCCATGGTCCATTATGACTCAGGTGCGTGTTGTAATCTTCTTCTACAAATAGCAGGTATTCTTATTACACTCAGGGCAGGTTTGCTGGATCACTCATAGGCGGAAGTCTCCCATGCAAATTGAATGCAAATTGTGCAAAGTTTGGAAATAGGCCAATCAGGAGTTGGAGTTAGAATTACTAGCATGTTATTGACAATCTTTGATCCTTATGCTCTGCATCCCAAGTGGACCTTAGTGGATGAGGCCCAGTGGCTGATGTCTCAAATGTGCTTTTCAGCTTTGCACTGACAATAATGAATAATCAGCCACTTAAACATGTATCTGTTTACTTTTTGTTACAAAAATATCTAATTTGCACCAAAGACAAAAAAGACGTGTAAACATGTGGTGACTAAAGCAGGAAATATGACTGCACTGTACAGAATGTGTATGAAAAATAAACTCCACAAAACACAAGTCAGTCAGAACACATCAGGGTTAAAGGAAGTCTTGGAGCAGTTAAATGCCTTACTCTTATTAAAAGGCATATCCACCATGTGACGATACACAATCACATAAAATCACTCCAAAACACTACTGCCACATATATAGGCACCCCTCTTGGTTTATTTTCTATTTTATACTGCTGTCATGCAAAATAGTTTATTTTTTTCAATTATTGGATAAAAATGTGCCATTTTAAATAAACTTGACTGGCAACATATCACCTACTATTTATACAGTATAAGAAGCATTTTGCAAAGGGCTAAACATACACCCACCATAAAACAGGTTTATGGCACAAATGACAAATAAATGCAAAAAGGTATGATACAGGGATATGTACAAAAACATCAATGATACCATTGTGTATAGAACTACACAATATGTTCTGCTTGAAGACATTTAAAGTACATGCTGGCAATTTGGTTAAATACAACCTTACAAACACACATAGTACGTCTGCTTTGTATAGGTGAAAGTCCAAATTGTAAGACATGTATGGTTGGTTGTGAGTAGTACTGCAGACTAACGGCAGCCTTCTGAGTAAGAAACTGTATGTAAATCCATTTTTTTAACAGAATTATGGTCAGGGGCTTCACATAACTAGGGGGAGGCAGAGGTGGAGTGTAAGCCTTGTCTTGCTGCAGCCACAATGACAAGAAATTTAACCGTTCACGGTTTGTTTTCTCTTAAAGTAACCCCCATAGTTGAGAGAGTGTATTATCAGTATTAACCAAGCAAAACATTATAAAGCCTTGTTTTAATACCTTTATGCTAGTAGACCGAGTGAGCACATTCAACTCTGATGGATTAATGGCTTTTGGGTTCTAGGTTTCATACATGTAAATACAACAGATAAAAGGGCAGGGGGGAATAATAAGTGGTAGGATTAAGAAGCAGGTCACTGTTACAGCTGGCTCTGAGGGCATCCCTCGCTGTGCTAAATACCTGCGCTATGTATTGTTTTGGGAAACCAAGAAGCATCTAGTTACAAAGTGAAAGCTAAAAGTTAGAACCACCAGAAAAGCCTCTTTTAAAGCAGTCAATTTATAACACTTACCAAGCACAAACAGGAAACTTGGCTAAGTGCCTTCCAATAAAAAGAAACAAAAATCAGGAGGGAAGTTTAAAATAAGGAAATGTGTATCATAGTGTACTATCACTGAAAGAAATATGTGCACTACTGCATGGAAACTAGTCAGTAAATGTATTCTTGCACAAGTAACACACATTACAATATCTTACAACTTTCAACACTGTCCACAAGGGTAATCCAACAATCTACCTGCTTACTAAGCACTATCCAAAAAAGTTGCTTTTACATTTCTTGCATTCACAATGGGACTCTAGTCAATACTCCAAACGTAATGATGAAACATCATTATTCTAACAGCACACAAAAATAAATCAATACCATTAATAATACTAATAATAACATCAAAAACAAATGTAAACGTTATAAAGTGAAATGACTGATCACCAATAGAACTATCTGTGCTTATAATCTGCCTTTGGTATTCAAAACCAGCTATGATAAGATAAATCCCATACAGTTAAAAAAAACAAAACAAAAAAAAACAAAAAGCACAAGGTGAAAACAAACTCTCCAATAAGAGCATTAAAATTTGACCGTGTGAAAAAAGTTGTCTGTACTTTAAGTGAAGTGCACAACAAAGCAATAGCACTCCAAGGCAACATCTGATGGAGAGTTAGCATCATCACATGCACTTTGCTAACGGACCCAGCACACTCATCCCCAGCCAGCATCACTTAAAAGTAGTAGTGACCACACAACAATACAGCACTTCTTTTCCTGTATTGAGGGTAGTGTGATGACAACACAGAATAAACAGTGAGCTGGAAAGTACAGATTGTCACATGATGCTGCTGAGAAGTTGCTGCTTTGTTTCCGCTGTACAGGGACATGTGGAGGAATAAGTTGTAACCTTGTTGCGGTAGTTACAGAATGACAACAACAGAAGGCACAGATATCCCCGAGTCCGTGGTATCAGCATTACTGGAGCATGTCGTGCTCGTCTGAAACACAACTCCCCTTCTCCACCTCCAGCCTACATCCCCTGCACTTTATTCTCTAATTCCCATTCATAGTGCTTGCGCCGAGCAGGGAAATAAAGCAGTGAGGTATATGAAGTGAAGATTACAATATATTCGCACTTACTTTTCCCTTGCCTGGCTATCAGAAGGGACAGTGGATCCTTTCCCTTTGGCATACATGCTTGTTTGAGACTTTTCCTACTCAACACCTGTCAAAGGAAGCAGCCAGCAATGCTCTCTCTATCTCCATAGCTACCCCTTCAGTTTTTTACATCCCTGAAGCATTGGCCACAAATCACGCACATTTTCTAACGGGGGATCTTGAAACAGCCAGAGGTTTTTTTTCTTCAGCTGTTCCAGGAATCGCTCGCCCTCCCGCCCTGATTAGATGGTGTATGTGTGTGTATGTGTGTGTGCGCGCGGGGTTTTTTTCTTTACTCTTAAAAGGGCAATGCCAGCCAGCGTGTGTAAAGCAAAAGAGTGAGCTAGCCTCCATATTAACAACGATTCATTTCTTAATCTGCTCACTAGAAAGCTATATAGAAAGATAGAAAGCTCACTATAAGCAAATAAGGAAGACCTCATTATATTATTGAAGGGAATTGTGGCATTTTAAAGCATGTAGTTTGACACATTGTGAGATTCTATTTTTTTCAAGTGAGGTGAAAAAACGAAAAAAAAATTGAGCAAATGCAGTGCATATGCCAAGTGCAAGCAATTGGGTTTTACATACTAAATGAGACAAAGAATCACATGTTTAACACATAAAAATGCTATAAAGATGAGATGAGGCACACTGCTTATGTCCAGGCTCGTACTGAGCTGCCGAAGTGCCAATGTTTCCATCGGGGGGCCCCGCCTCCTGGGGGCCCCAGTGCTGAAAATGAGGGGGGCACAGCGCAGGAAGGGGGGAAAGTGGGCACAGAGCGGCAGGGAGGGGGGAAGCCTCCCTTCTGCGCTCCCCCCCCCCTCCAGAATTGCAACCAGCCAGCGGAGCGGCTTACCGAGAGCGATAGCTCTGCGCCGCGCGCCACTGGTCTGGTCTTCTGCACTGACACTGTTCAATCACGCTCTACACAGGGGCGCTGAGCTTTGCACCAGACCCATTTGAGTTTTATGCTCTGTTTCTATTGCCTGATGAAGCGGGAGATGCCCGCAAAACTCGTTGCACTTTCTGGAGTATATAAATATTTTTTTGTTGTTTTGAATATACACAACACTTGTGTGTGTCTGCCTGTAGGAGGTACCTCTGCCTCCTCTCATTTTAAACGTTTTAGAATATTTTATCCTTTTGGCGCCTTTCAGGGCCGGCCTTTGACCTGTCGCCCTGCTGTCTCTCCCTGTGTCCTCTCCGTCTGTAATTAGAGCAGGACTACAAGAACATGGTCGCAAATGTCCACAAATGCAGACAATCGGGGCCATTTTCTTGTAGCCCTGCTCTAACTACAGATGGAGCGGAGGTGGGGAGAGAAGAGTGACATTGGTGCTGGAGCGTGGAAGTCAGGTGAGTCAGTCTCTGCCCGGCCCTCTGCTACAGAAGGGGGGAGATTGACTGGGGCAACTATGCTACTACACTGGGGGCATACTACCTACACTGGGGGCATACTACCTACACTTGGCATACTACCTACACTGGGGGCATACTGCCTACACTGAGGGCATACAACCTACACTGAGGGCATACTACCTACACTGGGCATACTACCTACTCTGGGGGCATACTACCTACACTGGGGCAGCTATGCTACTATACTGGGGGCATACTACCTACACTGGGGGCAGCTATGCTACTACACTGGGGGCAACTATGCTACCTATATGGGGGCAACTATGCTACTACACTGAGGGTAACTATACTACCTACACTGGGGGCAACTATGCTACCTATATGGTGGCAACTACACTACCCACACTGGGGCAACTATGCTACCTGTATGGGACAACTATACTACCTATACTGCACTGGGGGCAACTATGCTACCTATACGGGGCAACTATACTACCTACACTGGAGACAACTATGCTACCCATACGGGGACAACTATGCTACCTATACGGGGAAACTATACTACCTACACTGGGGGCAACTATGCTTCCTATATGGGGGCAACTATACTACTTACACTGGGGGCAACTATACTAGCTACCTATACTGGGGCAATTATACTACCTATACTGAAGGCTACTATACTAGCTACCTTTATTGTGGCAACTATACTACCTATGCTTGGCTACCTACACTGAGGGCACCTACACATGAGATCCTATACTGAGGACACCTATACCTGGCTACCTACCTACCTATACTGAGTCTGGGGGCATTTTTGGGGGAGGGATGCACCACAGCTATAACGAGCATTGCAAATTGTTGGTGCTATATATCGGCCTGTGTGTGTGCGTGCGTGTGTGTACGCGCGCAAAGAGGATGGGGGGCACCAAAATCCGGTTTCGCTCAGGGTGCAGTGAAACCTAAGGCCGGCCCTGGCACCTTTGTCTGCTTATACAGTTCCTAAGTCCACCCTTGGTAGAGGGGTGTTGCCCCTTATTTTCTATCTATAGAGAGAGACTTCTTAATTCTGAGTGGGGACACCTCTAATCTCACCTGCTGGTATGCACTGGGGGCATACTACCTACACTGGGGGAATACTGCCTACACTGGGGGCATACTACCTACACTGGGGGCATACTACCTACACTGGGGGCAGCTATGCTACTACACTGGAGGCATACTACCTACACTGGGGGCAACTATGCTACCTATATGGGGACAACTATGCTACTACACTGAAGGCAACTATACTACCTACACTGGGGGCAACTATGCTACCTATATGGTGGCAACTACACTACCTACACTGGGGCAACTATGCTACCTGTATGGGGCAACTATACTACCTACACTGCACTGGGGGCAACTATGCTACCTATACGGGGGCAACTATACTACCTACACTGGAGACAACTATGCTACATATACGGGGCAACTATACTACTTACACTGGGGGCAACTATACTAGCTACCTATACTGGGGCAACTATACTACCTATACTGAGGGCTACTATACTAGCTACCTTTACTGTGGCAACTATACTACCTATGCTTGGCTACCTACACTGAGGGCACCTACACATGAGATCCTATACTGAGGGCACCTATACCTGGCTACCTACCTACCTATACTGAGTCTGAGGGCATTCTTGGGGGAGGGATGCACCACAGCTATAACGAGCATTGCAAATTGTTGGTGCTATATATGGGCCTGTGTGTGTGCGTGCGTGCGTGTGTACGCGCGCAAAGAGGATCCGGTTTCGCTCAGGGTGCAGTGAAACCTAAGGCCGACCCTGGCGCCTTTGTCTGCTTATACAGACACCTCTAATCTCACCTGCTGATATAGTGGTTACCTGGACGGTAACCCATGCTTGTGAGTATAAATAGATACTTACTTGTCATATCCACATACCAGTACATACCAGTGTCTCTATTCTGTGTTCCCTTGCAAATCTCTAACTGTTCAGGTCACATGATATTTTCAACTTTGTGGAACCCATTTATACCAATGGGTATAGCCAGCAGCTGGGAGAGAAACATTACTGTTCATCTCAGCTACATGAGGGCACTGTCACATAAACATTTGACAGCAGTGTATCCACTGCCAGTCAACTGCTCCCTTGGATTTACTGGATGCTTGGATGGAATTCCCTTCCTGGGTGCATACACACATCCAATTTTGATTGGCCAATACTGGCCAGTTTTGCCACCTTTACGTAGTATGAGAGATAACCAATGCAATCTGTTCATAGTATTCAAATTCTGTTGGACTTCATACTACATGTAGGGGGGGGGGGTGACCAATCAAAATTGGATGTGTGTACAAGGCTTAACTTCCCTCATTAAAGGATCTCCAAGGTGAGTAAAATTATAGAAAAAGATGCCTTACATAGTTACCCAAGGGATTCCGGAAACTGACCATGGCATTTGGTCACTCCTGCGATGCTCTTTATACCTGGAAATATAGTAGACCTTTGACCTGGATATAGTTTAACATGCGCAGTCTGTCAGTGACGCTACTCTAGCCAAGGACGCCCGGAGTTAAGCCAGAGCATTGTCACTGACTGCTCATGTGCGGGCAAACTAGACCTAGGTCAAAGGTCGCCAACTCCCTGTGGTCGGGGCCTATACCAGACCAGTTTCTAGGCAAACGGAGCATCACAGGAGTGAACGAATGCCGCATTCAGTGTCTGAAGCCCTTCAGGTAGCTATGTAAGGCCTCTCTTTCTAGCATTTTATTTACCTCGGATCTCCTTTAAGTTAACCCCTTTTTGATCAGTAACCCTAATTTCCTACACAACATTAACACCTTTTTGATGCCTACACCCAGCCTCCCAACCTCTAACTGTATCCCCTTTTTAACCTCTTGAGCGTTACGCCGCTCAGGAGGTTTTGCACTATAAGTCCCCCGCGCTAATTTATTATTATACACTGTAACCATTTGTAACCATTAGATACTAGCTAGCACTATGCTAGCTAGTATTATCTGCTGGCACCTCCAGACCCCCCTGATACCCCCCGATTGCCTGCTGGATACATTACCCTGCCTGGATCCCGCGATGGGTGCAGCCTCCCCGCTCAGCTTCAGTCTTCACTATGGGGAGGATCATACATGACGTCTTGATGTCATGCGCAGTCCCGATCCTCCCCATAGTGAGGACCGGAGCTGAGCTGGAGGCTGCTCAATCGCTGCATCCCTGTGTGGAAATGTATCCAGCGGGTGATGGGGGCAGACAATACTAGCTAGCGTAGTGCTAGATAGTGTCTAATGGTTAAAATAAACAAATAAATGAATTCCGGCGGGCCGGAAAACATCTGCAGGGGCATGCCCGACACAGTGTCGGGCTGCGGGCATACCGCTAAGGAGGTAAAAGACGACTATCAAAAACCAAGTTATAAAACTACAATGTAACAATAATATCTAAGGATTATTTAATAGCTGTGTAAGTATTTTCCCACTTTTCATGTTAAAAATCAGAGCCAAAAACTCTGTGTAACTCTGTGTAAGTTTTAGCTGCTTTGTATTTACCCAGTAGCAGTGGTCAGGTGAGTCTGTTTTATGCATTTCTACCAACAGTACCGGTTTTGTGGGACAGTACCGCTTTGGAGGTCCTCAAAGTCCCTTTCAGGTCACATTTAGTAGCACTCAGAAAATAACAAAAAAATTGTCTAGTAGCAGCAGCACCATCTTTCCACTAGTTAATGCTGGGGCTGCTTGTGCACATCCAATGAGAGGAGGGAGGGGCAACATTTAAAGGGACTCCGAGCTCAGAAAAAAAAGGAAAGTTGTACTCACCAGGGGCTTTTTCCAGCCCAGTGCTGGTCGGGAGGTCCCACGCCGGCGTCCTGGCTCCTCTCCTTCTCCCCGCTCCGGAATGGCTGGCAGGCCGCAGCCCGGGCGACACTCTCCCGAGTGTCGGGCTGCTTCTTCCGCATATGACGTGGATTACGTCACACGCCGGCCGCCTCGCGTCATCATGGCGGCCGGCGTGAAAGTACTGCGCATGCGCGAACAAAGCGCGCATGTGCAGTACTTTCACGCCGGCCGCCGTGATGACGCGAGGCGGCCGGCGTGTGACGTAATCCGCGTCATATGCGGAAGAAGCAGCCCGACACTCGGGAGAGTGTCGCCCGGGCTGCGGCCTGCCAGCCATTCCGGAGCGGGGAGAAGGAGAGGAGCCAGGACGCCGGCGTGGGACCTCCCGACCAGCACTGGGCTGGAAAAAGCCCCTGGTGAGTACAACTTTCCTTTTTTTTCTGAGCTCGGAGTCCCTTTAACATTTAACCCCCAAGGGTTTTTATCCTAACGGACCAGAGCAATTTTCAGTTGTCAGTGCTCCTCCCTTTTATTCCCTAATAACTTTATTACTACTTATCACAAGAAAATGATCTATACCTCGTTTTTTTCACCACCAATTAGGCTTTCTGTGGATAGTACATTTTGCTAAAAAAAAATGTATTCTAAATGCGTTTTAATGAAAAAAACAGAAAAAAAAAGAAAAAAAATCATTATTTCTCAGTTTTCAACGATTATAGTTTTAAAATTAAACATTCTCCTGTGGATAAAACAAACACGTTTTATTTGCCCAGTTGTCCCGATTATTAAACAGTTTAAATGATGTCCCTATCACAATGTATGGCGACAGTATATTATTTTGAAATATAAGTGTTATTTTTCTGTTGTGTTTTTTTTTATTCTGGCCATAATTACAAGCCCCTATGTAATAAATTAAAATTAATTTCCCCCCATAAAATATAAATTAACAAAGCTGAGTCCCTAAGGCAACTATTTTTTTTTTTTTTTAGCTGATTTTTTTTTCTTACAAGTGTTTTTTTTTTTTTTTGGGGGGGGGGGGGGGGGGGAGGGGGGAGGGTTGGAAGAGTAATTTTATTAAGATCTTTATGTACTTGAAAATGAATGTATTTTGTAGGTGTAATATACTTTTTGGCCACAAGATGGTGCTAGTGAACACTCATAGGAAATGTTCACTTTTTTTTTTTTCTTCACTTTATTTAATTGTTACATTTCCTGTTATTGTGAATGGACGTAGCCGCTGTTCGCGGTCACATCCATTCACTCCAGGCACTGCGATTGGGTAGAGGACCGTTCGGTCCTCTTCCCCAATCACCCAGCACGGAAACCCGATGGAAACAGCGGCGGTAGCGGCGCACACACGGCGGTAGCAGCGGCGGGAACGCGGGACGTATTAAAACGTCATGTTGCTGTTAATAGCGGTAAGCATGACGTTTTAATACGTTAGGATGTCAGTAAATGGTTAAAAAGAAAGAGCTGCACTACCCTGGAAGGAAGCTAAACAGAGGCAGTATGAGCAGAGCAGTCATCCCGCAGTACTGTGCAGGAGGCCACACCAGCGAGTGTCCCTGTGCGCTGAGCCCCATCTTTGCATTGTGTGCAGGCAGCTGAACAGACTCATGCCCAGGACATCATTCTGCCTCAGTCAGCGTGGAAGAAGTGTGCCACAGTGTGAAACAAGTTTAGTCTGTCTTGGTGTCAGTGTTAACACGCAACTGACAAATAATGTCTAATAATTTAGCAGAGAACAGATACATAACTTCCCTTCTGCTTAGCATGGCACAAGAGTTTCAATACATTCTCCTCAGGCACTTCAGCAATCCCTGGGAGCCCGGCATTTTATCAGAACAGTTCATTAAGAGAGAGACAACTAGCAGCTGCAGTAAGCTAAAGTTTATATCTTTTGCCCTGACTGACTAAAGTAGACAAATGGGGTTAATAGTTGAAGGGAGGGAGATATTAAACTGCCATTCAGGAAGATGGCACCTTAATTGGCAGCCATGGCCATGGGATTCTAGCTTTTTCTTGTTTTGTTCCCTTTTCCCTACCAACTCGCCTTGTTTTGAAATGTGCAGTGTGAAGGTGAAGGTGTGCAGTGTGGGTGTGCACCTGAAGGTGTGCAGTGTGGTCCGGTGGAGCCTGGGACGCTAGTGCGGGGGGTCCGGAACCTGAAGTTTTTTCCACCTTGCAGCTGACTCTGTCCGTTGTCTGTGCAGGTACAGGCTGTGTGAAATGCACTGCTGCTACCTAGGAGGTCCAGGCTCCTCTGAGGTAGGAAGAATTTGCGCTGATCAGGAAACCTTTGCCCTTGCTAGATGCCGGCTCCATCCATCCACCGGCTGCTGCTGCTGCTCCACAGCAGCAGAGACACCTCAGCTTCAGCCCCTCCATGATGCCAACCACTACACCAGCAGTAAGGGCCGCCACAGCCGGATGCTTCTGTGACAGCCACATTATCTTGACCAGCCCAGGAGTCGGGACCCACCACAGAGATTAACACTACTGCCCATTTTGAACTGGAACACCTTGGCCAGCACTGCCAGATACCAGCAATCAGGATTCTCAGGAGTGTCAGCCATTAACACAGGTTCTATTCATGAAGATCTGGGTCATCACTGCTGAACCTTCACCTCCCTTTGTGTCCCCCCCCCCCCCCATGACAGATAATTGCCAAGTGCAACTGATGGTGCCGTAGTATGGCAGCCTCTGCTCTTGGCTTTCAGACATTATCCCCCCCCCCCATCCTCCCAGAACCTGTATGAGCCAAAACCAATTCCGGGTACAACCCCTCATTTGTATTTGGCACAATAAATGATTCTGATATTACAAACACCTATGCAAATGAGCTGATCCACTCCCGATGCCATCAGTAAATGAAAGGAAGTTTTTGACAACACTTATATAATAAGAAAGGAAGAACTAAGCAGGGAAAATTATACAGAAGTACTTATGAGCACTTAGACAAGCTGTTTCCATCCCAGTATCCCAGTTTAGAATAAATGTTTATTGATAGTTGTCCTTTAAAGCCTAACCTTGCCCCAGTGATAAACCCTTCCTGATGCCTAGTCTTAAATGTCTAACACAAACATCTAAATCTAACCTACCCCTATATTACCCCTTTATTCTATTCCCTCAAAACTTTGCCTAACCCTATTAAATACTCGGCTAAGCAGTTCCTCAGAGTGAACAGCTACAATGTTTGATCTGGCATCTCTATTTTTGTACCAGTTCTGCTCCAGTTTTCCTTGCACTGTGTTAGAATTTAAGTAGGCCTCAGTTACTTGGCCTGAGTTTTATGTAAAAGGCTTGTCCGCAGTGTATGCCTTTAAAATAAAGAGAGTTCTTGTGATGCAGGCAGAGGCATCTCAGGGTCTGCGTGTAGCAGAGGATACACGCAGATACTGAGAACATGTTCCTAAAAGAAGGCCACCGGCCTACTCTGACCTCAACACGTACGCCACAGGAACAGTAAGCATATGCCATGTTTTCTAAACACCAAATTCTTGTAGGTATGTCAAGGGCCTTATTAAATATTAATCGAGTAGGTGGGTATTATGATACCACGAGGGGGCTCAACCAATAGCCTGGTCTAGGGCGGGCGAAGATGATGTCACATTTAACTCTTTCCTAGTTGGTATTAAAACCGAGGTGGGCCATCAGAGCTCACTCTGCTTCTTACTTTCACAATAGCTCTAAATGCTGACTAGGACCTCTAAGTATTTTCAATCTATATGTAATCTGATATAATGTATGCTGTACATAGGTAGTCTAGTGTAACGTAGGTTAGAAAGAAGGTACCTGATTGACTTCAGCAGGAAGTTTAATCAAGAAGCTTGTAACGCAACATGAAGATTGGCGTGGCTAGGATATGATGAACTGTATCTATCTGTATTTCTGTTCCCTGAATAAATAACGTGAATATTGAAGAAGTCTGAGAAAGTCTATCTCCTGCTTGCTGTGATGAGTCGTGTGTGCAACTCTTGCTGATGAGTTGCTGGTGCCGGAAAAAGGTGATTAGAACAGTTTATAACACACTGATTTTGAAAATCCTGCCCCACTGTTCTTTACATACAGTGCCTCTGTATTATGAATTGCATTCAATAAAACATTTAAAGTGATCATAGTATCCTCATTTTTCTACCCCCCACTCCCACTCCTTTCCCCACCAAATTGATTTCTGAATATACTTAAATATAAACTAATTTCATCATAAACCAAACCCATAATTTTTACCTGAAAGAGAAAGATTGGCTGACTTGAACATAAACTATACACGGGTTTTCCCAGAACAATAAAGCTGAAAAATTGCGATCCCGCAATTTTGGCGTCAACTCCTGGGGGCGGAGATTAGCAGGGAACACTCGCGCCCATGGGGGATAGTTCCCTGCCGAGACACCAAGCCGAACTCCGTGTTCAGCCTGCCAGCTGCTATCGCGGCTGACAGGCTGTAAAAAAGCGGGAAAAGCTGCTATTTATATGTACAGTGCTGCAATCTCCTGAAGGGCTATACGGTCACTGAGCTATCCCCTCGAGTGGCTCACGAAATGATCGCCTCTCATAGGCATATGCCTATGAGAGCCAATCACACTGATTGGCTCTCGGGGGGAAGGGAAATTAAAAAAAAGGACATTTTTACTAAAAAGAAAATACTTCATAAATTAATAATAAAAAAAACACACATCGCAGCAGCAATCAGATGCGACCAACAGAAAGCTCAGAAGGGTAGCAGATTCATTTGTGTGCTAAGTTGTATGGCTCTGCATCGAGCTGTTAAAGCTGCGGAGCACTGCATTGTAAAAAATCACCTGATCACTAGGGGATGTAAGCCTGTGGTCCTTACGAGGTTAAGGCTAATTGACCAAGGCCTTTTAAGGTTTTTCATCTTCCCCTGGATCAACAGGGATATGTGGTGGTTTCAGGACAGTTTTTTTTTATCAGTTGAACTTGATAGACATGTATTTTTTTCAACCAAACTATGTTACTATGGTACAATGAGCAAACTAACTCAGACAGAATTCACCCATGCTGCTGTTTCTGGAACTGTCAATCAAGCATTTGAAGAAGTCCCAGAATTTGGGTTATTTAGAGGTTATGTTACCCAAGGCATACATGCGTCATGACTTCTAGTTTTAATCACCTTCTCACCTATGATGTTAGTTCCTATGCTGAATAGACACACTGATGGTCAGCACTACTTAGAGCCAATTGGGATGAAAGTTTATTTTCATGTGGTGTTACCAAGCTATAATACCATATAGTTACATAGTTACAATTTTACAGTTATTTTGGTTTAAAAAAGACATACGTCCATCGAGTTCAACCAGTACAAAGTACAACTCCAGCCTGCTCCCTCACATATCCCTGTTGATCCAGAGGAAGGCGAAAAAATCCTTACAAGGCATGGTCTAATTAGCCCCAAAAGGGAAAAATTCCTTCCCGACTCCAGATGGCAATCAGATAAAATCCCTGGATCAACATCATTAGGCATTACCTAGTAATTGTAGCCATGGATGTCTTTCAACGCAAGGAAAGCATCTAAGCCCCCTTTAAATGCAGGTATAGAGTTTGCCATAATGACTTCCTGTGGCAATGCATTCCACATCTTAATCACTCTTACTGTAAAGAACCCTTTCCTAAATAAATGGCGAAAACGTTTTTCCTCCATGCGCAGATCATGTCCTCTAGTCCGTTGAGAAGGCCTAGGGACAAAAAGCTGATCCGCCAAGCTTTTTTATTGCCCTCTGATGTATTTATACATGTTAATTAGATCTCCTCTAAGGCGTCTTTTCTCTAGACTAAATAAACCCAATTTATCTAACCTTTCTTGGTAAGCGAGACCTTCCATCCCACGTATCAATTGTGTTGCTCGTCTCTGCACCTGCTCTAAAACTGCAATATCTTTTTTGTAATGTGGTGCCCAGAACTGAATTCCATATTCCAGATGTGGCCTTACTAGAGCGTTAAACAGGGACAATATTATGCTAGCATCTCAAGTTTTTATTTCCCTTTTAATGCATCCCAAAATGTTGTTAGCTTTAGCTGCAGCAGCTTGGCATTGAGTACGATTATTTAACTTGTTGTCGATGAGTACTCCTAAAGGTGGCCACACACCATACAATTTGTTAAATATCTGTTCAATTCAAGAATTGCAATCAATTTTTCGGACTGATTGTAACATTTCAAAAATATGACCAATGTACCACACACCTATGTTCAATATTTCCCCAATTATGATAAAAATGATTGGATACTCTGACAAAATTGCTAGGGTGTGTATATTAATAAATTGGCAATCTAACACACACCATACAATCTTTAGAAAGTTTGAAGAAAAATATCTGGCATTCCGGATCGATAAAAATCGAAGAAAACGGGAAATCCGATCGGATTTTTCAGTCGAATGAAAAAAAAGCTTTCGATTTTTTTGGGAGATCCGATCGTTTTTATCGAATTGCCGTAAAATCGGATCATTTTATTGTACCGTGTGTGGCCACCTTAAGTCCTCCTCCAAGTTTGATGTCCCCAACTGTATCCCATTTATTTTGTATGGTGCTAGACCATTGGTACGACAAAAAATGCATGAATTTACATTTTTTAACATTGAATTTCATCTGCCATTTATGTACCCATATAGCCATCCTATCCAGATCCGGTTGCAATATGACACTATCGTCCTGAGAGTTGATGATTCTTCACAATTTTGTATCATCTGCAAAAATAGCAACATTGCTCACTACTGCATCTACTAAGTCATTAATAAATAAATTGAAGAGCACTGGACCCAGTACAGACCCCTGTGGGACCCCACTGCTAACAGTCTCCCATTTTGAGTACGATCCATTGACCACAACTCTTTGCTTTCTGTCCATTAGCCAGTTCCCTATCCATGCACACAGACTCTTCCCCAGTCCTTGCATCCTCAACTTTTGCACCAGACTTTTGTGGGGAACAGTGTCGAAGGCTTTTGGAAAGTCCAAGTATATTACATCTACAGCATTCCCAATATCCATATTAGCATTCACTACCTCATAAAAGCTGAGCATGTTAGTCAAACAGGACCTGTCTTTAGTAAACCCATGTTGATGCTTAGAAATAAGATTATTTTCTAGTATGAAGTCATGTATAGTATCTCTTAGTAACCCCTCAAATAGTTTGCATACAACTGATGTTAAGCTTACAGGTCTATAATTTCCTGGATCTGATTTTTTGCCCTTCTTAAATAATGGGAAAACGTGGGCTGTACGCCAATCCACTGGGACTCTGCCAGTTGAAAGAGAGTTACAAAAGATAAGACAAAGGGGTTTATCTATAACTGAACTTAATTCCCTTGGGACCCGAGGATGCATGCCATCCGGGCCGGCCAGGTGCCTTGTCTATTTTTAATTTATTTAGTCTTGCCTTCACTTCTTCCTGCGTTAATTATTTAATATTACAGTTAGAAGATTGAGACTCTTCTGCCTCTATAATTTGCAACAGTGCTGTTTCCTTTGTGAAGACAGAAGCAAAGAAAGCATTTAATAACTCTGCCTTACTTTGGTCATCCACCATTGAGTTCCCACCCTCATCCTTTAGGAGTCCTATACAGTCAACCTTTCTTTTTTTAGAGTTGATGTACTTGTAAAACTTTTTTGGGTTAGATTTGATATCCCTAGCGATTTGATTTTCAGCTTCAATCTTTGCCAGCCTAATTTCTTTTTACAATTTTTATTGCACTCCTTATAATTGCTTAGTGCAGCCTCGGTCCCCTCCTGTTTTAGGACCTTATAGGCATTCTTTTTCCTCTTTATTTTATCCCTAACCTTTCTATTCATCCATAGAGGCCTTTTTTTATTTCTAGACATTTTGTTTCCATATGGGATATACATACTACAATATTGATTGAGAATACTTTTAAAAGCTTGCCATTTCCCTTCAGTGTCCTTCCTTTTGTAGTACATTATCCCAGTTCACCAAACTTAGTGCCTGCCTAATTTGATTGAACTTTGCTTTTCTAAAATTCATAGTTTTAGTGGTCCCGCTGCCCTGTGGCCTATCAGTCACCAGATCAAATGTTATCATGTTGTGATCACTATTTCCCAAATGTTCTTGAACCTGCACATTTTATACATTATCTGGTCTATTAGAAATGATCAGATCCAGTAACGCATTCCCCCTAGTTGGTTTCGTTACAATTTGAGTCAAGTAATTGTCCAGTAGTGCTGCCAGAAATCTGCTGCTTTTACCAGAATGGGTAGCCTCAATACCCCAGTCAATGTCTGGAAAGTTGAAGTCGCCCATAACTATGACCTAATTTTTACTTGCAGCTTTTTCAATCTGCTGTAGTAATCGCAGTTCTGCAGCTTCATTAATATGAGGTGGTCTGTAGCATATCCCAATAAGCAATCGGCAACTTTTATTTCCACCATGAATATTTACCCAAACGGACTCCACATCTTCGCAATCTTCCTCCATCTCATCATTGAGGACAGCTGTAAAAGAATTCTTAACAAAGAGACAAAACCCCCCCCACCTTTTTTCCCTGTTCTATCCCTCCTAAACACATTGTATCCTTTTAAATTAGCTATTTAGTCATGGCTTTCATCCATCCATGTCTCGGTTATTCCCACAATGTCATAGCCTTTGTCATTCAGAATGAACTCTGGTTCGTCTATTTTATTTGCAAGGCTCCGAGCATTGGTTACCATGCACTTTATATTTTTACCACCACATTTATCAATTTTGTTTACATGAAATGGGCTACTTGAAGTTTTACCAACCTCCTTAATTTTTACACTGTCCCCACCCCCTCTCCACCCCCCATAATGTTAGGCTCCCACTGTCTTTTTACCTTATCTTGTCTACATATTGAGACTTTATCCTCCCGCCTCCCTCCAGATCATAGTTTAAAATCTACTCCAACCGTTTAGCCATCTTATCCCCCAATGCAGCTGCACCCTCCCCATTAACCTCCCTGGCGGTTTATTTATTTTGCCAGGGAGGCTGCAATGTGTTTTTTTTTTAATAAAAAAAAAAAATATTTCATGCAGCCAACTGAAAGTTGGCTGCATGAAAGCCCACTAGAGGGCGCTCCTGATGTGTACTTTCGATCGCCTCCGGCAATCGAAAGTAACAAGATAGGCCGCAATGAGCGGCCTATCTTGTTTCGCTTTCCTCGTCGCCATGGCGACGAGCGGAGTGACGTCATGGACGTCAGTCGACGTCCTGACGTCAGAGCCGCCCGATCCAGCCCCTAGCGCCGGCCGGAACTGTTTGTTCCGGCTGCGCTGGGCTCGGGCGGCTGGGGGGACCCTCTTTCGCCGCTGCACGCGGCGGATCGCCGCGGAGCGGCGGCGATCGGGCAGCACACGCGGCTGGCAAAGTGCCAGCTGCGTGTGCTGCTTTATTCAGAAACGAAATCGGCCCAGCAGGGCCTGAGCGGCGACCTCCGGCGGCATACCCCGAGCTCAGCTCGGGATTACCGCCAAGGAGGTTAAGGTGCAGCGCATCCCTGCTGTAGAACTTGTAGCCGACTGCAAAGTCTGCCCAGTACTCCAGGAACCCAAACCCTTTCTTCCTACACCAATTTCTCAGCCACTTATTTAACTCCCTAAGCTCCCTCTGTCTCTCAGATGTAGCATGTGGCACTGGCAGTATTTCAGAGAACACCACCTTGGAGGTCCTTGCTTTAAGTTTATCTCCAAGTACCTGAAAATCATTTTTGAGGACCTTCCATCTCCCACTAACTTTGTCATTGGTGCCAATGTGTACCATGACAGCTGGGTCTTCCCCAGCCCCACCCAATAATCTGTCAATTCTTTCCGCTACATGCCGAACCCGAGCACCCGGGAGGCGACAGACTGTACGGCATTCACGGTTTCTTCGACAGATTACCCTATCTGTGCGCCTAATAATTGAAACCCCTACCACCAGTACCTGTCTAGCCTTAGCTGCACTCCTATTCCCTTTCTCGTTACAGCAGTCTGCCCCTTGGTTGCTAAGGAGCACATCCTGCTACAGCATTGCTACTCCAGAATCATCCTCCCCAATATTACGCAAACAAGCATACTTATTAGTGAGGGACAACTCGGGACTAGCTTCCCTGCAACTTTTTCCCCTACCCCTTCTAACTGTGACCCAACTAGCAGCTACCTCTGCTTCTTGCTCCGGCTTTACTCCACCCACCTCATCTTCACCGGTTCCATCCAGTGTCTGGATCGTGAGATCCGAGCTCATCTCCATGTAGTGTATGCGTCTCAGTGTTGCGAGATGCTTATTTAGCTCTGCGACTTCCACCTCTAACTGAGCAACACGCACGCACCCAGGGCAACAGTAAACACCCTCAATCCGCTGATCAAGGCATGCATACATGTTGCAGGATGTACACTGTACTGCATTGTCCAACATGATGACTATTGTGTGGGGGAAAATTATTTAAAGTAAACTGTGGCGGTAAAAGATGAAACGAGAGAGTGAGTGAAGTTCGGGAGTGAGTGCAGCTGGGGTGGAAGAGGGGGAGGGGTGGAGGAGGGTGAGTGAGTGAAGTTGGGGTGGAGGAGGAAGAGTGAGTAAAGTTGGGGTGGGGGAGGGGGAGTGAGTGAAGCTGGGGTGGAGTCCTCAAAACTTAAAGACTACACCACAACGTGTTAGCACATTCTAACCAATGCAAAAAAACGCAATATTGGTTGAAGGTTTTCGTTTTTTTTTTGTTGTTAGTTTTTTTTAGTCCTTACCTGCTTCCTCTCACCTCTCTCTTTGTGCCTGTGTTGTAACGCCTGTTTTTAACGCCTATGCCACTTGTGTCGAAGCCCCTTAGTGAGCAAGCCACAGACTGAGCAAGCTCAGTACTGAGTCCTGAAGCTGACCAAATACCTCCTGTTACTACTAATCCCTCCCCCTAGCTAATTACCTGCCTGCTGCAAGCACACTAGAGAAAAAAATGTACTTTTAAAAACTAACACTTGCTGCTAGATATCTGATGAACCGCAATGTACAAGCCACCAGATATCAAAGTAGCAAAACACAATTTACAAACAACAGCAATATAATATAATCAGAATCACAATTCCCAGCAGTGAAGTGAAGTGAAACAGCCCTCCACCAAGATTAGGGCTTTGGACTACACTTCCTGTTTAATTTATCACCTGTGTTACAGCTAATCCCTCCCCCTAGCTAATTACCTAGCACACTAGAGAAAAAAATGTACTTTTAAAAACTAACACTTTGCTGCAAGCACACTAGAGAAAAAAAATGTACTTTTAAAAACTAACACCTGCTGCTAGATATCTGATGAACCGCAATGCACAAGCCACCAGATATCAAAGTAGCAAAACACAATTTACAAACAACAGCAATATAATCAGAGCTCACAATTCCCAGCAGTGAAGGGAAGTGAAACAGCCCTTGCTGCATGGTAACACCATTAGCTAATAAACCTTTCTCTTGGTTGGCAGAACACTTGGAGCCTTTCCTGTCCATCCCTGTTCTAATAAAATACAGTGTGCCCCAGGGCTCAATACTGTCCCCTTTGCAGGACACCATAAGTATGTTGCCCCTTGGAAAAATCATTCAAAAACATGGTCTGACATACCACTGTTATGCTGACACCCAACTATATTTATCAGTTTAAACCTAGCATGACAGACCCTCCTCCAATATAAACACATGCTTAGATGAGCTTCAGGAGTGGCTGAAAAATAACTGGCTAAAACAAAATGCTGAAAAAAACTGAGGTTTTTGTCATGGCAGATCAAAGGAGTCTCAATCAGCACCACTAAGGATAGGGAGTTCAGACCTGGATAGCTCAGACTTTGTGTGCAGCTTGGTTGTACTGACTGATGGGGAATTTAAATTTCAGGAATAAAATCTCAGCTGTTGTGACATATTCATTTTTTAGCCTAAGGAACATTGCAAACATTAAGCATCTCATACCTCCAGTGAATTTTCTAACCTTAGTGCATGCCTTTATCACATCACGGCTGGACTATTGCAATGCTCTCTATACACGTTTTCCAAATAAAGGCCTGCAATGCCAGAAATAAGTAGAAAATGCTGCTGCAAGGCTGTTAACAAACCAACCCCGCACCGATTCCACATAACACTGCTCCTTTGCTCATTCTCCTGGCTACCCATAAAATGTAAAATCCTCTTCAAGATTGGCTTGCTGTTAACATTCAAATATTTACACAGTTTGGACCATATTGCAACTGCATCACACCTCCCTACAATCTTAGGTTAAAATGATCAAATAATTTGGTCACCACCAGTATCACCTCAAAACCTTTGGAACCAGAACCTTCTGTTATGCTGCCCTTTCACTTTGAAACTCACCTTGATACTCCTTGCCACACCCAGTTAGGACATTTTCATCCCTAGCAGCATTTAAGTCCACACTGAAAATCCACCTATTTGCCAAACCAAATGCCTGCTTTTCTTATTTATCTAGTAAGTGCAACTTTTAGGCTGGTTTCACACCCTAGGACGTTGCGTTTTAGGGGAACGTTAAGGTCGCATAACGTGCCCCTAATGCAACGCCTGGTGGTGTTGGAGCAGGACGCTACCAAGAGCTGCGTTACAAGCAGCTCTTGGTGTGCCTACTCTGTCGGAGGCACTGCGGAGACCACGTGAGCGGAGCTCTCCGCATCACGTGGTCCCACCAGCCAATCAGCGGCCGCTCCAAGAAGAAAACACTGCAAGTGCAGTGAATATTAAGTAGCCATGTGCCTGGCTACGTAGCGACCTCTCCCCGCCTCCTCTACGCCCCCAAAATAAAAAACCCCACCCGTACTGAGCATGTGCAAACAGTCTAACGCGGCGTAAAGTACTGCAATGCAGTACGTTATCAGGACGTGCTGCGTTACAATGTAACGCAACGTGGGCACTGTGAACAGCCCATTGATTTTTCATTGCTGTGCGTTGGGGTGCGTTACAGGCTGCTCTAACGTGCGCCTGTAACGTCCCACTGTGAAACCAGCCTTACTGCACATTTTTAATTTTGATTAAAAGTTATCACACTACAGAGCGCTCCTCCCATTTTGATTTACAAACACTT
Source organism: Hyperolius riggenbachi (assembly GCF_040937935.1). Lineage (NCBI taxonomy): Eukaryota > Metazoa > Chordata > Amphibia > Anura > Hyperoliidae > Hyperolius > Hyperolius riggenbachi. The sequence continues at coordinate 331,154,920 of NC_090646.1, read as the reverse complement.
GACTATTTCCTCTGTAACACAGAAAAACTATGTACATATCTATGCACTTTGAGTCCTATGGTAAAACACACTTTATAAAAGTTAATATTGTGTTGTATTTAATAGGATGAGAAAATGTATGGAGCATAAATGTATCTTTTGGATTTGATGGTGGTGCCAGCAACTTTTTTGATCCCACTGATCACATTGCCATTGTTTTATATTAGCTGACAAGTCCTCCCTACTCACCAATAGTAACTTGTGGCACCTAAGTGAGATATATATGAAATGTGACTATTTTGTATAACAAGACTGGTTGTAACAAAAAAAAAAAAACATATTAGTGCTACACAAGTTATTTTGCAGTTTGTTATTAGTAACATTTTTCAGCCTAATATGAATATCTAAAATATTAACTGATGATAACTAACTCTCCTCTTCCTGCATGAATAATTAGTGGCACAGAGCAGCAAACATTGCAATCTGCAGTCGTCAGAAAACTATCACCTTCTGTAATCTGATGTAATATCAAGGCTCATACACACGCTCAACAAAAGTCTTTTAAATGCACTATTATCAAACAACTTGAAGAAGTTGGACAACTTTTGTCAAGTAAAAGACGTGCAAACGACAAGGCGTTATCACTGATAAGAGGCGACCAAGGAATTGACTTGAGTTGCGTCTTATCAGTCGCTGGTCTCCTCTTATCCGTGATAACGCCTTGTTGTTTGCACGTCTTTTACTTGACAAAAGTTGTCCAACTTCTTCAAGTTGTTTGATAATCGTGCATTTAAAAGACTTGTGGAGCGTGTGTATGAGCCTTCAGGTAGTATATTGTGGTAGTCTTGGCAAATGATCGGTATCTAGTAGATAGTCAATAATCCTTTACTAATTGAATTCATTTTTGGTCAGCTGCTCCCACTTAGCAGCCTTGCTTTTGGTGTATATGTAGAGCTTCTGTTTGGGTTCAAGGTGCGCTTGCAGTTTCTGGGGGGGCTCAGCGCACCTCTGATTGTAGGCCATTCGGAGGCGGTCTGATGATGCGTTGATCCACCTTTTGCGCAATTTTCAATTTTCGATTTTACTTGGTAGCGCACCCAGGCTATGCATATGCATAGGTTAGGATTTACTTAGTGTTAGGTCCCCTCCCATAGGGGGATGACTTCTGCACAGTGGGAGGGACGAGTACTTAACAAGTTGCATGCAAGCTGTTACAGGAAACCAATATCCTCCAGTGGTAGACAGGTTATGTGTATGCTAGGTGTGTATTTTATCCCACAAGTGGGGCTTGCACTCTCTTGCAGGTAGGCACTTATCTGTTTTTAAGTAGCGCTGTTCATTTCTTTGCTATGTACTAATTCAATTAATTTTTGGTCAGCTGCTCCCACTTAGCAGCCTTGCTTTTGGTGTATATGCAGAGCTTCTGTTTGGGTTCAAAGTGCGCTTGCAGTTTCTGGGGGGGGGGCTCAGCGCACCTCTGATTGTAGGCCATTCGGAGGCTGTCTGGTGATGTGCTGATCCACCTTTTGCGCGATAATCAATAATCATTTTACTGATTTTACTACTAAACAACTAGGGCTTCATTCACAAAGCCGTGCTAACTGTTTAGCACCGGTGTGCTAAACAGTTAGCACGTGAAGTTTCGTTCGCGGACTTTTGTGCGCGCAAAATGCCGCGATTCGCACGATCACGGACGTTTGCGCGCACAAATTGCAGCGATTCGCAGCAATTTGCGTGCGCGCAAAAGTCTGCGATCGCGCGAATCGCGGCACTAAAGTCCGCGAACGGCACTTCACGTGCTAACTGTTTAGCACACCCGTGCTGCTTGCACAATTGTGACCATGCACTGCAATGCTCACCTGTTTGAATGCTTAGATACATGCATATTTTTACCAAAAACACTGTAAGGTTACAAATTAACGTATGCAGTTTATTATAAGGGCCAAGATGAAAAGCCTTGGTGCAAAATTAGCATTTAGTGTGCTCTGTTTAAGTAAAAATGAAATAGCTAGCCTCTTGTGTCAGTGAACCTAGTATGTATGCCGGTGGTCTCATTACAAAACTAACTTCTTATACCTTCAAAGAAATACACTGCCAGCCTGTCATGTCGGTAGAAACTTTCCTGCCAGATTTTGGTCTTATTAAACAGTATACTGCCAGACCCTGGTGCCAGCTAAATGTCTTTTACCAGCCCTAGGTAGCAGTAAACAGTGTAATGCCAGCCTCTGGTGCCACTAACAAGTACATTCCAAACTATGATGACAGTCACATATGCATATTGTCAAGTGCTAGTGCCAGAAGACGCTATCTGATGCCAGATTCCAGCATAATGTAAGCTCATAATGTACATTGGCAAGATTTGGAAAGAGTGGGAAAGCTTTAGATTGAATTACTTATACTCTCTTTATCTAGTATTGAATTCCCAAGCTGACACTTGTGCAACACATATTTTTGCTGCTATATTCCAATGAAAAGATAAGTGGTTTAGTCACTCATTCAGATTAGGCCCACTGAAATATCCATTCATTTATGTCTGATAATACATGTGTGTTTCTGAGATGTTTGCAAGAGTAGCATTAAGTATATTTGTATAGAAAACCAATGTCAATGTGCAGCACGTGAAGTCCTTTTTTTTATAACTATTTTTCACACTGCGAACATTAAAAAAAAAGGCCAAAGAATAAACAGCACAGACACAGCCCTGTATGATTTCAAGCTTAGCTATTAAAACAGGTTTCAGGTAATTGTATTCTATATTGTATTTCTTATCATTACTTATTATTTTCTGAAACAAAGAGCATGCTTTCTATATTTTTTAATGTCCATGAAAATAAAAAATTGGTTTAAAATATTTTTAGTTTACAAAAAGCTTTATTAGAAACTAAAAAAGGCAGTGTCCAATCAAACTGAGTCCAAAGGCCTAGCATCATATACATGGTACAATTATCATCCATGAACATAAACAAAGAAAATTTAGACAAACGACTGCGTTTCCTCATACAAAAACAAACAACTGTATAAATGAATGTCATACAGTGAAAAGACAACCCAACATAGGGATTGATCCATTGGTAATATTCCCATTACTTATGTATGGAAGTACCATGAGCTACGCTAGTAGCGTGACCCAGAGTACTCCAGTAGCGTGACCGTTACTATGTTATAGTGCACATTACCGTAGTAGTGGTGGTGCTACTAGAGTACCGCGAGTCACGCTACTGGCGTATCTCGTGGTACTTTCGTGCATAACATAAAATTCTTTTATGCACACATAAAATTCTCTGCTGTAGTAATTAATGTTAATATTGCTGTGTGCTGTGCGTATACAGTAATATTACCGCTGACTGATGGATCAACCCCTTAGAGTCCCACAGATATTTTTATGTCATAATTAATCCCAACCCAACATAATATATCCATTCATTATGGCAAAGTGAACATTTCATAAAAAGAGTTACACCCAAACAGGGGTAAAGGGCAAAGCTTGATCAGAGCCCACCCATCCTGCATTCTATAACTGAACCACTCCTACCAATCAGACTGGTACTTCTCCTGAGATGAGGATAGGACATGAGACAGTCTATCTGTATCCCTAATCAGGTCCACTCGAGTTTCAAATTGGTCAAGGGACAAGGCTGGGATCTTTCAACTAAATTCACTCAATGAGCTGCTAGAATAATTGTTTAAATGCTTTAGGGACATAAGAGGCCACTGCATACAACAGAGCCTGAGCTGGGGAAGAAGATATAGTCACCTTAAATTTGTCCCAAATAGAGGGCTTAAAAGTTTGGGCATGAGGACAGCCCCGAAATATTGGAGAGAAAGAGCCAACAGCCCCATAACACCTAAAACAAAAAGTGGGCAGGCAGGACAAAGTTTATGCAGCTAAACAGGAGTATTTTACCAACGAAGCAGGAGTTTAATGGCTGTTTCTCTCAAACATGAGGAGGAAAAAGAACACCTAACTTGATCAAAAATAATGTTCCACTGTTTCTCCGAGACATAGTGCCCAGCTCAGACTCCCACTTCCTCATGTAGCCCAACTTAAAGTCAGAACAAGTTTCCAGCAGGTCCTGGTATAATACTGAAATAGCCCCTTTTCTTAGCCCTGCCTCCCCACATAGCCTCTCAAACACTGAAGGGGAATCCATTCTTCTACCCAGGCCACAAGAGCGCAAAAAGTGACATATCTGAATATACCTATAACGTTCACTCTCAGGGGCATCCCTAATAAATGTAAATACTTCAAACTCCAGGAATGTATCCTGGATCCAAAATGTGTTAGCTGTAGCTAAATTGTTAGAGACCCACCACTGAAAAGAGTTTGGGTTGTCAAAGCCCGGGGAAAAGTCATGGAATTCTAGTAAAAGCTGGTTTCTGAGACCCAAATCTCTTTCCACAAAGCCAACCTCAGACCCACTACCTTATTCAAGGATCCAACGCTTCTAACTACATCTTTCTTGAGGATAGTAATGGTTGTAGATTACAGGGGGATACCACACCTCTTTAAAACATTCTCAAGAATCTCACCAGCACACCGCAATTTAAAGCACACCCTTTATTGTGCCAGTATCCACAAAAATTCCAACAATTGTTTCGGGGGCCACACACACTCTTTAAAACATAACCCATAAAGAAATGTCTTCCCTGGTGTACCATCTAACCTGGGGGGGGGGGGGGTGTCTGAGCTGCTAAGTAATATTGCCATATAACCAGCAGCCCAACTACTCCCAAATAACTTGGCAAAGAGGGCCCTGGGGAAAAGCAGAGATTCTGATATAGGTATCGGAAGAGCCTTAAAATAATATAGTAGCCTGAGCAGAACCACCATTTTAATGGCCGTCATCGTCCCCATCCAGGAAATCTTATATTGAGACCAATCCCTCAATAGTGCAAAAGAGGAAGAAAACAATTGTGGGATATTATGCTTAAGCAGTGACTCATAAGAAGTTAAATTCACCCCTAGGTATGGGATGAAGTCGAGAGGCCAAAGTCAAAATTAGCTTGATATACCTTGTAGACCCGAGAAGGAAAGTTTACTGGCAAAGCCTTAGATTTAACGGGTTGACTTTCAAGCTTGAATATAGAGCAAATTTATCTAGGATGGCCAGAAGTTTAGGCATAGACATTAAGGGCTGGGGGATGAACAATAAGAATTCATCGGCATACATGGCAGTTTTCATAACCTTTAATGTTAGGGTATATTTAATAGCCCAAACTAATGGTTCTATCATAAGTGAAAGAATTAAAGGGAACAGGAGGCAACCCTGTCGGGTCCCGCTCTGCAGTGTAATTGGGTCAGAGTTAGTCAATAAACAACTCAGGGGTATTAGTTCTCCCAATCACATTATACATATCAGAATCAGAATCAGAATTTATTATCGCCAAGTACAACGGTGGATTGTACCCGGAATTGGTTTTGGCACATACAGGGTCGTTGGTGAAGAGACAAGAAATAGCATACAGTTAAGCTTTGCACATACATAGACGTGGGACAAGCATACATAGGACAACATTACAGCTTGTGCGTACAATTAAGCAGAGTGCAGCATCACATGCAGTCAAGCATGGGTCATGCGTATAAACGTCATACGTATAAACAATAAAAGCAAAAATAAAAAGCAGTACAGAGCATTACAGCATACACGTACAGTTAACGTAATACAAACATAGCAAAGCATACATTGATAGCAGGAACAGAAAAGAGTGGGACTGGAGGAGCAGCCTGAGAACTGATATGAGCGCTGCCATTTTCGGCACTGGACGCTACACAGCGACACGCTCCCAACAAGACAGGTGCTCCGATTTGTCCACGAAAGTAGTGAGAAAGAAACTGAGAAAGCAACTGAGAAAGCTGAGGGGCATCATGATGGAGGCGAACAGCAGAGTTCACTCGGACCAGGTTGCCCGAGGAGCAGCGCTCCCGATTTTGAGTCCGCCCGGCTGGGCAATGAGGGCGCAGACACAGTGGGGGCCCTGTGGGGCCAGGGTGCACCCGGGGACATCCCTGGGTGGTGGATGTGGGGCCCCGGGGCACCCCGGCTGGGCAGCAGTGGTGGACAGGCCAGGGAGGTCTACCTTTGGTGGTGGCAGGGCACCGATGCCCAGATGCGGCAGCCAGCTCCACTGTGAGGGGAGCAGCACCATCTCCTCTGTGGCTGAGTGGCAGCCTGCCCACAGCAGGAAGAATTGCCATTCCGGGGCAGCAGCACTGGACAGTCACATGGCGGCGAAACAGCTGCAGGCCACGTGGACAGGCCAGGCCCAGGACTCCTGGCTGCTTGGTGAGGCGAAAAGGAGCTGGAGCCGGAGCCTCAGAACGCAGCCGCTGGCAATCACCCCAGTGGCACTGTGAGCGGGGGGACCCGGCGGCAGGTGGCACTGTGAGCGGGGGGACCCGGTGGTGGAAGGCGGAGGGTACTCGGCGGTGGAGCTCCCTCGCCGGTGACTGAGTCTGCACCTATCCGGCAATCTGACTCCTAAGTCTCTTGGCCTCCAAAGATCCCGTGGGTCCACGTCTGGACTCCCCTGAACCCATGCTCCGCAGCCAAGGGCGGCACGCCGCCCAAACAGCTGATAGGGTGGCAGTGCGGCCAGTGGAGTCCTGCATCGGCCCTGCAACTGGGATGTGTGGTGGACGGGGCCTCTCTGCAGGGAGCCGTTCCGGATGACGAGCTGCGGGGCCGTGGCTTGACCGATGCGTGTGGCAAAGCCGGTGGTCTGGCCACAGTGGTGTGGATCAGCAGGCTCCGTTCTGCTTCCCGATATCTGCTGCGGCGCTCCCCGGGACCTGCACGTGGGTCCCGAACAGCTGCTCTCACGGACCGCGACCCGATGGCTGGTGCCGAGCCAGCATGCCCACATCCTTCCTCAGCGTGAAGGGGAGCCCAGAGGAGAGCAGATTCGAGATTGCATTTCAAAGAGGTGAAGGAAGCGAAAAAGACCGGAGCCCTGTGGCCGCGGCTATCTTGATGGTTCATACATATATGGCCAAAGCACCGAATCAAAAGCTTTGACCAAGTCGAGGCTCAAGAGTACCAGATGATTGTTAGTCAGTAGGGCATCTTGCACAATATTAATAGCTAATATTAATAAAGGGAACACCTGGCTAAGTCTACTAGAAAGCATTTTAGCAAAAAAAGCTTAATGTCATTATTTAAAACTGAAATAGGTCTATAATTAGTAGGCATAGTCTGTTTTGGGCTTAGGGATCAAATACATATAAGTCAACAACATATCATTAGGGAAAGAACTTCCTCCCAAAATATAGTTATATGGATCAGTGAGCCTAGGTATAAAAAGATGACTATAGGGTTTGTTATAAAGGACTGAATACTCTTTCAGACCAATGGAATTTAGAGTTTTTAAGACTTTGAATTGCCCATTAAACCTCTTCTTCTGTGATGGGTTGACCTAAAGCCCTGACCTGGCCCTCACCTAACCTGGGTAATGGTAAGGACTCCAATCACCGATCCACCCCCACAGAGGGAGAATTTTGAGGGGATAAGTAACGGGAACAATAAAACTGTTCAAATAATTTAACAATCTCCTGGGGATGAGGCAGTAGCTGCCCTCATGGGTTCCTAATTCTATAGTTATGAGGGGTTCTCTCATATTGAGCCAACCTTCTGGCAAACATGCTGGAATGTGCATTGCTAAACAAAACAAACTTAGAATTTAGACACCACCTGGGAGTTAAAAAGGGACTCCTTAGTTCTATCTCTTATTTAGGCCTTCGGATCATTTACCCAAGCATGACGCTTATGCAGACTATCCATGACACAACTTAGAAATGTTCTCACCTCATTTCCTGTTCCTTTTCTAAGCCAGAGACAATCAGCTTACCGGCCAGGACTGCTTTATGAGCAGCCCAGAGGGTGCCTACCCATAACTCTCCATTATCATTCTCCTCAAAATAATTATCCAAAACAGAGGTTACTGGTTCCCTGGTCTCTAGAGCAGACATCAAAGCATAATTTAATCTCCAATGAGGAAGAGAAAGGCATACCTAAATGGATTAAGGAGCTACTCAAGGAAGCATGATCAGACTACAAATACCAATGTATGTCAATACCCAGTGAACCTTGCACATCTGCAGGTGAATTAAAGATGTAATCCAGCCTACCATAAACATCATAAGGCTGGGAACAGTAGGTATGACTGTATCGGTGGGGTAGTGAGCTCTCCAAAGATCCAATAATTGAGGCTTTGCACGGTGATAGGCCAGTGTCCTAGGGAACACTCTAGTATGTAAGGTATGCTTACTCCTATCCACAGAGGGTTTTGTCACACCATTCACAAGTCACCAACAAAAATATGAGTAGAATGATAACTGGCTAAAACAGAGAGAGAAAATCCTGTTGGAAGGCAGTCTTTGGCCTAAAAATTAAGATAAGAGTTCTGTTAAAGGACAACTGTAGTGAGAGGTATATAGAGGCTGCCATAGTTACCTCATTTTAAGCAATACTAGTTGCCTGGCTGTCCTGTTGATCCTCTGCCTCTAATACTTTTAGCCATAAACCATGAATAGGCATGCGGCAGATCAGGCGTTTCTGACAAGATTAGCTGCATGCTTGTTTCTGTTGTGATCCGGGCACTGTTGCAGCCAAAAAGACCAGCAGGGCTGCCAGGCAACTGGTATTGTTTAAAAGGAAATAAATATGGCAACCTCCATATACCACTCACTACAGTTGTCCTTTGAAGAGCTGTTAAACCTGATCAAGTAAACTCCAAGTTCCAAGAGGAAGCCGGTCTTTGTGGTGAACATTGACTGACACTTCTCTGAGCGTTGGGAGGGGGGCAGAGACTGGCACAGACCTAACTTGTGCAGAGTGTCCCAGCCCTCCTTCGGCGTGATAGCAATACATGTAGAACCATTGTGGAAAACAATAACCTTAAATGGGAACTCCCATCAATAACAGATTTTAGCAGCCTTAAGAGGGGTTGTGAACTCCTTCATGCATTTCCTCTTCTCCAAATTGATAGGGGAGATGTCCGGGTAAATTTGCTTAGCTTTATCCTCATAAGTAAGAGACGAGGCATTACAAGCCATCCATAAGATCTTTTCCTTAAAAGAGATAGGCCTCGATTCACAAAAGCGTGCTAACTTAGTTAGCACGCATAAAAGCTTTGGGCATGCTAACTACAGTGCTAAGTAGTTAGCACGGCTACAGCTTTTTCTCATCGCACTCAAAGTTTAGCAGTGCGCGTGGAACAGTGCACCGGGTGAGCTGAAAACGGCGCGCCGGGTGCGCCTATAACGTTGAACCGGGTGCGCCCGAATCGTCGTACTGCGCGGCGCTACACTTTGCGTGCACTAACTTAGCGCATGAAGTTTATCACGACCTAAAGTCCTTTAGACGTGCTAACGGCCTTTTCACAGGCGTGCTAACACTTAGCACGCTTTTGTGAATCGAGTCCATAGCCTTTCAAGCAGATAAATGACTTCCCAGGGTGGCTGGTCAATGGCCAGCATGAGGCGCAAGGCCTAGTGCACGCCGTCACAAATTTAGGTTTAAGTCAGGGACTCGGGTAACACTGATTGGAACAGCTTCATCGCATACAATAGGAGATCTGTAAACGACTCACCGAGGCCCCATATCCGCAAGTTATTACTAAGGTTCTGGTTGTCGAGGTAAACAGCTTGATCCTGCAGCTGGGACACCATGACCTGTAGGGAGATATGATCTCTCTGGAGTTCTCCATTGGCCTGTCTGAGGTCATCATGGGCGGATTCCAACCTATCCATATGTGCCTCTAAGGCCACAATGTGACAGTGTAGCAGTAGAACGCTGAAACTCGTTCTGCAGCTTGGACACCAATTTCCAATAAATTGCATCCAGGCTGCCCTTTTTTGGCAAGCCAAGTGGAGCGGACAGGGATAGGCTGAGACCAGTCATCGCCTGCCTCATCTCTGAGAATTTCTTGAGATGCTTCTGGCCTCTAGTAAAGCCACATCTGGAATATGGAATTCAGTTCTGGGCACCACATTATAAAAAAAGATATTGCAGTTTTAGAGCAGGGGCAGAGACAGGCAACAAAATTGATACGTGGGATGGAAGGTCTCACTTATCAAGAAAGGTTAGATAAACTGGGTTTATTTAGTCTAGAGAAAAGACGCCTTAGAGGGGATCTAATTAACATGTATAAATACATCAGAGGGCAATATAATAGCTTGGCGGATGAGCTTTTTGTCCCTAGGCCTTCTCAAAGGAGTAGAGGACATGATCTGCGCATGGAGGAAAAAGGTTTTAGCCATTTATTTAGGAAAGGGTTCTTTACAGTAAGAGTGATTAAGATGTGGAATGCATTGCCACAGGAAGTCGTTATGGCAAACTCTATACCTGCATTTAAGATGCTTAAATGCTTTCCTTGCGTTGAAAGACATCCATGGCTACAATTACTAGGTAATGCCTAATGATGTTGATCCAGGGATTTTATCTGATTGCCATCTGGAGTCGGGAAGGAATTTTTCCCTTTAGGGGCTAATTGGACCATGCCTTGTAAGGGTTTTTTCGCCTTCCTCTGGATCAACAGGGATATGTGAGGGAGCAGGCTGGTGTTGTACTTTATACTGGTTGAACTCGATGGACGTATGTCTTTTTTCAACCAAAATAACTATGCAACTATGTAACTCTGATCTCCATCTTGGGAAGACATGCTAGCAGAGCGGGCTCTCAAAAAATAGTCTCATACCAATTGCGGAGCAAGGGAATCCCTCCTCCCAGGCACACACAACACTCGCCTCCGAGGATGCAGCAAAAATCAGGCTCAAAATAAAGTGAAAAAGCCACGGATAGCACGGCTTAGTCCCTCACTCTCCTCAGAGCTACATGGAAGTCAGACTCTCCACTCCCACGTCACGCATACAGCCCCGGTATAAAATAATTTTATGCCTCCTGCATAAGGGTTTAGTATGGACAAAAAAACCCTGTGTGTATGTTAGTATTCATTTGTATAGTAATGTATATATTCATTCATACAGTCTAGTAACAGAAAATCAAAATTTTGTAACACTGAACTGATCAGAATATATTTATTCAAAGACAATTAATCAGATTGGATTGTGAAATAAGGCTTCCATATGTTCCAGAAGTATTATCTTGTTTGTACTATAAGTTATTTTATGTTTCTATCATGTCAAACTGTGAAAATCACTCATTATATATTGACATCCTGTCATCTAAGAGGCCACCCTGCTTATGACCGGTTCCACAAAATTTGCCCCCTCATAGACCACCTGTCATCAAAATTTGCAGATGCTTATACCCCTGAACAGTCATTTTGAGAAATTTGGTTTCCAGACTACTCACAGTTTTGGGCCCGTAAAATGCCAGGGCAGTATAGGAACCCCACAAGTGACCCCATTTTAGAAAGAAGACACCCCAAGGTATTCTGTTAGGTGCATGATGAGTTCATAGAAAATTTTATTTTTTGTCAAAAGTTAGCGGAAATTGGATTTTTATTGTTTTTTTCACAAAGTGTCATTTTTCACTAACTTCTGACAAAAAATAAAATCTTCTATGAACTCACCATACCCCTAACGGAATACCTTGGGGTGTCTTCTTTCTAAAATGGGGTCACTTGTGGGGTTCCTATACTGCCCTGGCATTTTAGGGGCCCTAAACCGTGAGGAGTAGTCTAGAAAACAAATGCCTCAAAATGACCTGTGAATAGGACGTTGGGCCCCTTAGCGCACCTAGGTTTCAAAAAAGTGTCACACATGTGGTATCGCCGTACTCAGAAGAAGTAGTATATTGTGTTTTAGGGTGTATTTTTACACATACCCATGCTGGGTGGGAGAAATCTCTCTGTAAATGGACAATTGTGTGTAAAAAAAATCAAACAATTGTCATTTACAGAGATATTTCTCCCACCCAGCATGGGTATGTGTAAAAATACACCACAAAACACATTATACTAATTCTTCTGAGTACGGCGATACCACATGTGTGACACTTTTTTGCAGCCTAACTGTGCTAAGGGGCCCAAAGTCCAATGAGTACCTTTAGGATTTCACAGGTCATTTTGAGACATTTGGGTTCAAGACTACTCCTCACGGTTTAGGGCCCCTAAAATGCCAGGGCAGTATAGGAACCCCACAAGTGACCCCATTTTAGAAAGAAGACACCCCAAGGTATTCTGTTAGGTGTGTGATGAGTTCATAGAAGATTTTATTTTTGTCACAAGTTAGCGGAAATTGATATGTATTGTTTTTTTTTCTCACAAAGTGTCATTTTCCGCTAACTTGTGACAAAAAAAAAATCTTCTATGAACTCACCATACTCCTAACAGAATACCTTGGGGTGTCTTCTTTCTAAAATGGGGTCACTTGTGGGGTTCCTATACTGCCCTGGCATTTTAGGGGCCCTAAACCGTGAGCAGTAGTCTAGAATCCAAATGCCTCAAAATGACCTGTGAATAGGACGTTAGGCCCCTTAGCGCACCTAGGTTTCAAAAAAGTGTCACACATGTGGTATCGCCGTACTCAGAAGAAGTAGTATATTGTGTTTTAGGGTGTATTTTTACACATACCCATGCTGGGTGGGAGAAATCTCTCTGTAAATGGACAATTGTGTGTAAAAAAAATCAAACAATTGTCATTTACAGAGATATTTCTCCCACCCAGCATGGGTATGTGTAAAAATACACCCCAAAACACATTATACTACTTCTCCTGAATACGGCGGTACCACATGTGTGGCACTTTTTTGCACCCTAAGTGCGCTAAGAGGCCCAAAGTCCAATGAGTACCTTTAGGATTTCACAGGTCATTTTGCGACATTTGGTTTCAAGACTACTCCTCACGGTTTAGGGCCCCTAAAATGCCAGGGCAGTATAGGAACCCCACAAATGACCCCATTTTAGAAAGAAGACACCCCAAGGTCCGTTAGGAGTATGGTGAGTTCATAGGACATTTTATTTTTTGTCACAAGTTAGCGGAAAATGACACTTTGTGAAAAAAAACAATTAAAATCAATTTCCGCTAACTTGTGACAAAAAAAAAAATCTTCTATGAACTCACCATCCTTCTAACGGAATACCTTGGGGTGTCTTCTTTCTAAAATGGGGTAATTTGTGGGGTTCCTATACTGTCCTGGCATTTTAGGGGCCCTAAACCGTGAGGAGTAGTCTTGAAACGAAATTTCTCAAAATGACCTGTGAAATCCTAAAGGTACTCATTGAACTTTGGGCCCCTCAGCGCAGTTAGGGTGCAAAAAAGTGCCACACATGTGGTATCGCCGTACTCAGGAGAAGTAGTATAATGTGTTTTGGGGTGTATTTTTCCACATACCCATGCTGAGTGGGATAAATATCTCTATAAATAGACAATTGTGTGTAAAAAAAATAAAACAATTGTCATTTACGGAGATATTTCTCCCACCCAGCATGGGTATGTGTAAAAATACACCCCAAAACACATTATACTACTTCTCCTGAGTACGGCAATACCACATGTGTGGCACTTTTTTGCAGCCTAACTGCGCTAAGGGGCCAAAAGTCCAATGAGCATCTTTAGGCTTTACAGGGGTGCTTACAATTAGGCACCCCCCAAAATGCCAGGACAGTGAACACACCCCACAAATGACCCCATTTTGGAAAGTAGACACTTCAAGGTATTCAGAGAGGAGCATAGTGAGTCCGTGGCAGATTTCATTTTTTTTTGTCGCAAGTTAGAAGAAATGGAAACTTTTTTTTCTTCTTTTTTTTGTCAGAAAGTGTCATTTTCCTCTAACTTGTGACAAAAAATAAAATCTTCTATGAACTCACCATGCCTCTCACTGAATACTTTGGGATGTCTTCTTTCCAAAATGGGGTCATTTGGGGGGTATTTGTACTATCCTGGAATTTTAGCCCCTCATAAAACCTGACAGGTGCGCAGAAAAGTCAGAGATGCTTGAAAATGAGAAAATTCACTTTTGGCACCATAGTTTGTAAACGCTATAACTTTTACCCAATCCAATAAATATACACTGAATTGTTTTTTTTTTATCAAAGACATGTAGCAGAATAACTTTCGCGCTCAAATGTATAGGAAATTTTACTTTATTTGAAAAATGTCAGCACAGCAAGTTAAAAAAGTCATTTTTTTGCCAAAATTCATGTCTTTTTTGATGAATATAATAAAAACTAAAACTCGCAGCAGCAATCAAATAGCAGCAAAAGAAAGCTGTATTAGTGACAAGAAAAGGAGGTAAAATTCCTTTAGGTGGTAGGTTGTATGACCGAGCAATAAACCGTGAAAGCTGCAGTGGTCTGAATGGAGAAAAAGGCTCTGGTCCTTAAGGGGCGAAAAGACTGTGGTCCTTAAGTGGTTAAAAGTAAATAAATATGGCAGCCTCCACATGTCTTTCACTTTGTGTTCCTTTTAAAGACAATGGTCTCCTCCTCACCTCTAATGAAAGGAGATGTTGGTGATAGTATGGAAGAGACCACTAAATATCCATCCCCTTCCAGGAATCAGGAATAGTTTATTTCGCCAAGCATGACTGGGCCATGCCTGGATTTGGGTTTGGCACAGTACATTCAGCTCAGAAGAGACATCAATCGATAGCATAGAACAGCAGGAGCAAAAAAAGTTTACAGTTACACATGTCCGTAACAGAGAACAGGAGCAGAAGATTACAGTTACACATGTCAGTAGCAGAGGATTACATTTGCATTACAGTTGCATTTACATTGTACGTACCATTTGCATTTACATTGTACATACTATAGCGGCAGTTAGCTCTGTATATAACAGATCTATATATCATAGGGGTGCACTGATGGGAGTATGCGGAGGGAGTTCAGAAGGCTGACGGCTGAGGGGAAGGAAGAATTACTATGCCTAGCCGTCTTTGTGGAGATGGCCCGAAGCCTCCGTCCCAGTGGCATCGGGCGAAAGGAACAGTGGCCCGGGTGAGAGGGGTCGTTAGCGATCTTCAGTGCCCTCGATCTCAGTCTTTTGTTATGTAGGAGGGCAAGTGAGGGAAGAGGCCTCCCAATGACCCTCTCCGCCGCCCTGATGACCCTCTGAAGTGAGTACCTGTCGCTGGCGGATGCACCTGCGTACCAGACCAGGATGGATAATCAGAGGATCGACTCAATGGTGGCGGAGTAGAAATTGGTCAGAATCTCTTGGGCCATGCCGGACTTCCTCAGCTGGCGGAGGAAGTATAGTCTCTGCTGGGCTTTTCTCTGTATCACAGTGATGTTGGGCCCCCAGGTGAGGTCACTGGAGATTGTGGTGCCCAGGAGGCGAGTGCAGGGTACTCTTGTCACCTCCGTACCATCAATGTGAATTGGGGGTGGGGTGGAGGCGGACCTTCTGAAGTCGACAATAAGCTCGACAGTTTTTGCGGTGTTAAGCACCAACCTGTTCCCCTTGCACCAGCGAGAGATTCTCTCCACCTGCTGGCAGTACTCCTGGATATTGTTCTTGGTGATGAGTCCAATGATAGTGGTATCGTCGGCGAACTTGATGACCTTAACTGAGTCTGCTCTTGATCTGCATTTGTTTGTGTAAAGGGAGAACAGCAGTGCCGACAGAACGCACCCCTGAGGTGCACCTGTGTTTGTGGTCATACTTCGTGAATTGATGTCCCCCAGCCTGACGACTTGGGTCCTGTTGGTGAGAAAGTCTGTGATCCAGAGTCGTAGGCTTGGGTGCACTCCCAGTGCAGCTAGTTCTTCCTGCAGAATGCGTGGGCAGATGGTGTTGAACGCCGAGCTGAAGTCCAAGAGTAGTATTCTGGCGTACGTGTCTGGTTTGTCCAGGTGGTCATAGATAAATTCAAGGCAGATCATCGTCAGTGGACCTGTTTGCCCTATACGCGAATTGATAGGGATCCAGAAGGGGCAAGGTGGAGAGTTTGAAGTTGGATAGGACTGCTCGCTCCAGGGTTTTCATTATGACGGATGTCAGGGCCACTGGTCTAAAGTTGTTAAGCTTGGAAACCCCCTGTTTCTTGGGGACAGGGATGATGGTCGACCTCTTCAAGCAGGCGGGGACTTTACCTTCGCTTAGTGACTTGGTGAAGATGGTGGAGAGGATGGGAGCGAGTTGCCTGGCGCAAGTTTTCAGGCAGGCTGGAGACACGCTGTCCGGGCCAGGGGCTTTCCTGATGTTTTGTGTTGACAGGAGTTGCAGGACATCAGCCTCTCCCACCGCTAGAGAGGGGGGTGTGCTCGTGATGTTCTCCTCGGTGCGTGGAGCGGGAGTGAGAGGTTCCAGGCGCTCCCCCCATTCTTCCTGTCTTTAGAACCTGCAGTAGAACTTTCCGAGTTCTTCGGCTAGTTCTGGGCTGGGTGATGCGTGTTGAGGGGGGGGCTTGTAGTTGGTGGCAGTCCTAAGCCCCCTCCACGCGGCTCGTGAATCATTTGAGCGCAGGTTTTGCTAAGTGGAGTTATTTACCATAATGGGTTAATACGTAAAAGGAAAAACATTTACATTAACAACATTCCAAAATATTGTAATAAAATAAAACATTTTCTTTTGCTTCATTTGTACTCCTTTAAAGCCTTCTTTATGCTGCTGCATTCTTCTCTCTTGACATTGGTATCCTTCTTTTTTTTACATCATTATCCTACTTTCTTCTGCTCTTTTTAAGATAGTTACACTTTTTCACTGATAAGAAAATGAAAAGAAGAACAAAGAAGGAAATCTGCATAAGATTTCAAGGAAAAGAAGTATTCATATGAAAATGATGGAAAAAGGCTTTAGTGGAGTACTAGTCCCGTATTACGCACCTGACAGACAAAGCCACATAAAGCCATTCATTTGGATTAAGTGAATAAACTCCCATTTTGGTTGGAAACACTGTGATAATTATACATTAGTTATACGATTATAGTTATAGGAGTTGTAGGCTTCTTGATTTCTTCACCTGCATACCGATTTAAAAGATGGCAGTTAAGAATGTTAAAAAGTTTCATGTTAGGCTGGATTCACACTATTCACATTGCATAATGCGCGTGTTATAATGTGTGTGAACTGCAATGCACACTATGCGCGTTATACCATACACATTACTTCAAAGCCTGCATGCAGCAAGTTAGAATAATGCAATCTGTTACAATGCAGAGTTGTTAAAAGAATGTAATGGGCAGTAAGTTGACATGCAGAATTATTCTTCACTGCATATTATGCAGTGTGAATGTGCCCTTAGTGTCTGATTTGCATTTATTGAAGTTTAAGATCATTCTGTATAATACTTGTTCATCACTTGTTTACTATGTGCTTTTTCAGATGACATAGCAAGCAGGGGCAAAGCAGATATAGTAGAGAAATTTAAGATCCTTACCACAGAAACGTAAAATGTAGGACTCACAATCAATAAGTAAAATATATATATATATGGAATGACAGTCAAAAATTATATATTTGACCAAGTATTTATTTTTCCATATTTTGTTTGTAGAATTAACAAAACAGATTCAATTCATCAAATGTTGTACGATAAAAAAAAAAAAAAAAACAAGTCTGGAAAGTACCGCATTCAGTATTTTAGACTCTTTTTGCTAATTCATCAGTATTTTCATAGGTGCGGTAGAACTTCAGTAATTTACCGAAATAAGTTCCTGCAATTCAAAGAAACCTGTTTGGTAACAGCAGAGCAGTGTGGAGCTGTCTCTGTGTTATTACATGCTGTTCCCTGCAGTGACGGCATTACAATACAATTCCTTCAGAATGTATATGTTTGTTATACGGCCTCTGCTCGCTCTAAATCTGTCTACTAGTCTTTCTTAACATTTTGTTTAATTGCCAAAACCTAGATGAACTCCAAGAGACATTACACATTCAATGCTTAGGTGATTTCCCCACTTTCCCCTCCACATCTTCAAACAGGAACCTAAAAGGTTAAACATCTGATTGGAGGCAGGGGAAACCTCTTTTGATCCATTCTCTCTGCTCAGCTGGCTGTTGGCAGAAAAGCTTGTTCCGCCTGAGAAGCTATGGCAGCCTATCAAAGGGAGTAGCAGGAGAGAGAGAGAGAGGCTGTCCCTATTGGCTCTCTGCTCCTGTCAGTCTTGGGGATATCCACACAGAAGGCATTTGAAGCTGGTTTTAAACAGATAAGTGCTGCCAGTAATTAGGGAACATGTTCCTGGGCTTTACCACATGCTCTGATCTTCATGAATTGACATTTGCTGATGTGTGTTGTAGGTGTTTACCACACAATTTGGTAACTTATCTCACTGCTCGGTAATACGCCTACCAACGACCACTAACGCATACTAACGCACACTAACACATACCAACTGATTAAGTATAAACGGGGCCTAAGAACCCATTTAAACTAAATCAGTTGGTGGGCGTTAGTGTGCGTTAGTACGCGTTGGTACGTGTTAGTACACATTTTTTCTATAGCAGTGCATTGTGAAAAAGACTTCAGTTAAAACGCTTTAAAGAGGAACTCCAGTGAAAATAATGTAATAAAAAGTGCTTCATTATTACAATAATTATGTATAAATGGTTTAGTCAGTGTTTGCCCATTGTTAAATATTTTAAATCCCTGATTTAAATTCTGACATTTATTACATGGTGACATTTTTACTGTTGGCAGGGGGTGTAGCTGCTGCATGCTTTTTCGGCAGTTGGAAACAGCTGTAAACAGCTATTTCCCACAATGCAGCAAGGTTCACAGACAGGAAACTGCCAGGAGTACGTACTCAGAGCTTCTTGTGGGAGGGGTTTCACCACAATATCAGTCATACAGTGCCCCCTGATGGTCTGCTTGTGAAAAGGAATAGATTTCTCATGTAAAAGAGGGTATCAGCTACTGATTGGGATAAAGTTGAATTCTTGGTCGGAGTTTCTCTTTAAGTGTGAAAGGTGCCATAGGAAAACATGGGCATTACTTTGAAAATCAATTTTCTTTCAGTTATAACTGAGAGCAACGGATTAAGTGTGAATGGGGCTTTAATATGCCTTACAGATTAGAGGAATCCCATGATTTGGGGACCCTTTGATGGGAAATCATGTTAAATAGTCAAGTGCTGAGTAACTTCTGAGGAAGTGAAGGCCTGCTTTTGTGAAATGCGCCAAGCTAATTGCTAATTGT
Source organism: Hyperolius riggenbachi (assembly GCF_040937935.1). NCBI lineage: Eukaryota > Metazoa > Chordata > Amphibia > Anura > Hyperoliidae > Hyperolius > Hyperolius riggenbachi. Next base: position 331,135,895 of record NC_090646.1, on the reverse strand, counting down.
CTTGAAGCATAACTTGTATAACATGTGCAATATTGAATCTGGTGTTCATGGGGGCAACTGTACTCCAATCACCTAGATACATATCTGGTTATTTTGGGCAATATCATGCTATTATATTGTTACTCTACTGTCACAGTGTGATAATCTCCTTAGAACCAACATTGGTCCCAGTTTTTAAAATGTCTGTCATGTTTGCTCCTGATAAATGTATAATAAACTTTACATTTTAACGATCAATTATGGCATGTGAATTTCATTTTGATATATAATGCCCCCATGAAACTCCCATAGACCTATTATTCAATGTCAACATGTTACAAGTTGTGCCATATGTGGGGAAATTATTGTTGTGGGTCAGGGGACAAGAGGGGTGTGATGGCTGTTTTGGAAAAAGCATGTTTCTGTGGAGGCTACGGTAAAACTTACCTTTATTGCAGACCTTCCTGTTCCAGGTCTTGTATTTTAAGCGTACCTGAAGTGAACCTCAGGTTTGAAAACACATACTTACCTAAGAAAAGGGAAGCCTCTTGATCTTTATTATATGTTGAATGTTTTGAGATTTTAATCAAATGGTTTAGAATATTTAAATGACTTGATTTCTTCATGTGGCGAGGGCCCTGCCATGTGGAGAATTACGTTTTCGGTATTGGATGCCATGCGATTGAGATATCAAAACTATGGATCAATTATATGAGTGATATTTGTAAACCTGATTGAAACGCAATCTTCCATTTGGAAGTATGAGGGGAACAGGGGTTAAATGGGGAAATGTCAATGCTCCATTAGAACATAAGATGTTGTCCATAATGCTAGCCATCCCCCACATTGTAACTAGAGCTATGGTCAAGCAGCTGTCTTTCATTATCTCTCTGGCCATAGCAGAACAAAGGACAATAGATGTCCTGGTTTGAACCAGTTTGAACATGTGAGTTTATATTTAAATTATAGCAGCTAGGTTTAGTGGTCAACAAATAGGAATTCAGCATTATTTAATCAGACCAATCAGAAGATAGAATAGTGGTACATTGTAGGTCCATCCCATTTCACATATAAAAAGTGCTCAGGCGGGAAAGTACATTCATTCATTCTTGCATTCTTTCTTCAGCCTCACACACACACATTCACATACACACACATACACATACACACAAAGACAATAGCCTTCATATACATACAAATTACACAGCAATTTAATCATTTTGTTTTTATATTTTTGTAATTGATTTTCATGAACATTTATGAAAGTCAATAATGATGAATTAAACAACCACATATTTTGAATGATTTATCTTGGTCTCCAAAGATTTTGTTTTTAAACAAACATAAAACCCCTATTTAACAATCTTATAGAGGGTTCCCACACCATCCTCCAGTCCCTCATTGCCGAGTGCAGCTTCCCCGAAGAATACCAACAAGGGCTTGTTGAAATGTTCCAGAAGGTCCTAATAAGCAGTGGTAGCAGAGAGGACATGGGAAGCCTTTACAAGAGCCAGAGGCTTTGCTCTTCTTCAGTAATTATGTGTTTCTAAACCCAAACTTTGGCTCGTATTCTCTTTAAGGGTGGCCGTATATTATACAATATTCTCTTTTATTTCGGCTCTAATAAATTTTATCAATCTTTTTGATTGATTGTGTTTCCCCACAGCTGATCGACAGTTTTTGAAAAACTTGAGAAAATCAATCAATTTTTCTCTATGCAAAAGAAAAAAAAATAGATTCCTACACAAGCCATACTTATTAGAAAACATAAACAGAAAAGTCAAATGTTTTGGTTGAATCGTGTATGGCCACCTTAAGGGGACTCCGAGCACCTCTCATGGGCATGCCTTTAAGACTCCAACCAGTACTGCAAAGTACTTAAAGATGCATACCATTCTGTAGCTTGTGCTCTCCTCTTTCATTTAATGCCTGAATGCCGTTCTACATCAAATAGTTTTCATTCGATTTCAATTTAAAAATCACGGTTGCCATCTTGGCTATGTTATAACTTCTGGGTCACCCCTGTCTTCTCTGTTAGAAAAGAGCATCACTGAATGAAGCAGGAAGAGGAAGTGACACGCATGGCCATTGCAAGAGGCTCCTCCAGAGGGGTCATAGCAAGGCTTTGTTGGAAGTCGTCTGTCTTAGGGCTCTTTCACACCAGAGCCATTTACTGCTTTGTAACGCAAAGGCAGTTCTTTGCGTTAACCAAGGTAAAATGAAAGTCCATAGACTTTCATTTTACCTTTCACACTCGATGCTGCGGTTCGGTGCGTTGTGGTTCAACGCACCTGGGAGTGTCGATCTGCCGGGAGCTGGCATTTTCCGTTGGGTTCAATTAATAGCTACCACCGCTGATTGCGTCGCACCGCAGATTCCCGACGACACGTCGCAGGGCATATAATGCGTGCAGGAAACAGCTCCTGCACGTGTTGATAGATGTGAAATAAGCCTTAACGGCATGCCCATGAGAGGTGCTCGGAGTCCCTTTAAAAAAAAAAAGGACAAAAAAAGTTTTGCTGAAACACATACTCCCGGGATGAGGCATTTTTTGGATTGCGGGGGCGTTTCTGCCTCCAATGTAAAGTATAGGAAAAACGCAGACCGCTCTGAAAAACGGCAGTTCAGAGCGGTTTTGCAGGCGTTTTTGTTACAGAAGCTGTTCAGTAACAGCTTTACTGTAACAATATATGAAATCTACTACACCAAAAACGCTTCACAAAACCGCAAAATGCTAGGTGAAACGCTACAGAAAAATAAGAAAAAGCGTTTCAAAATCTGCTAGCATTTTACGGATCTGCTAGCGGTTTTTGGTGTGCATCAGGCCTCCATAAGAGTTGCAAAAGCAGATAGGAACAATCACAGACTGATACACATGCAGGCACCTCTAAACCAGATGAGTATCTAATTGTATTGCAGACTCGCATGATAAATTTCACACAAATATTTAACCAAACTACAATTATAACTAATCACTATCTTGAAACAGTTTTAAAGAGATTACCCAAATGAACACAAATACTCATGGTGAGTGAGCAGAAAGGTTAAAACACTTAGCTAATTCAATGGAATCATCAAATTGAACTTTTTTCTACAGGAATTTCCACCTTAAAATTCCTAGCTCAAAGCACCTGATTTAACCCCTTGATACTTACATACTGAGAGCTGTTTTTATTATTAAGTTTACTCCCTGTTTATTTTTGTGTCTTATTTTGATGGGTTTCTAGCTTACAGGACAAGAAATCAAATGACTGACAGGATATTTACACTATACACAAAACTTGCTTTTTTTCCTTCATGGGATATGTTCATCATTTTCTCTACACATCTCAGCTGCTGCCATGGCAACCAGGCCTACTGAACATGGTGGGAGTTGGGCATCTGGTAAACTGAAGCATCACAAGCAGTATTTCTGAAAAACTAAATACAATAAGGTGACCAGATTTTTATATGAAAACTAAAACTGAACTATGTACTCAACAGTGCACAACAGATGCTTGTTCATGGAATCCACAAACACAATATGCTATCGCAGCTACTCAGTGCCGGGACAAGGGTCTGCAGCACCCAAGGCAGGAATTCCAAAGTGCGCCCCCCCCCCCCCCTTCCAGCTCCCTCCTCTGCACACCTGCAGCTCGGTCACAGAGACGGCTAGGGATTCCATCAGGCACTCTCCTCCGCCTGTTTAGTCCAGCCACAAATGCATGCTGAGGCAACTTGCAGGCAATGCTGGAGGGACCTGGCACCGCTGTCTCCCTCTGAACGACTTTCCCCGGGCTCTCAGAGTTTTTCTTTGCAAGCACCACTGTCCTGACCGAAGCGGCGATGTTGCAGGAAACCGGCACCGCTGTCATCCTCTGAACCAACCTTCTCCGGGCTCCCCGACAGTTCCTGTTTGTAGCCATCACGTGTCCTACCGGAGCGGAAGCTTGGCTCAGTAGTAACTGTGTGCCCGCCCACAAGCCATCAGAGAGCGGACAGGCATGGCTATAGCATGCGCCAGCGTTTTTTAGCATACGGTATGTAGCAGTCTGAGCAACACTGACGCTACAGCCATGCCTCTCTGATGGCAGCGCGTCTTGTGGGCGGGCACGCACGCAGTCACTTATGATCGGAGCTTCCGCTCCTGTCAGGACACATGGCTGGAAACTGTTGGGAAGGCTGAGGGAGGTTAGTTCAGGGTGACCAGGCAAGGGGACAGGAATACGCTCTCATGCCATTGCGCCCCGAGGCTGGAGCCTTTCCTGCCTCTGCCTCGGCACGGCCCTGCAGCTACTGAACATAACCTGCAATGATGTGTGTGTGTGTGTGTGTGTGTGTGTGTGTGTGTGTGTGCGCGCGTGCGTGCGTGTGTGTGTGCGAGTGGCTAGTGATGAATAATATTGCATCTGTTTTTAAAAACTTGGCAATTTTATCAAAAAAGTTTTTTGCACACCAAAACAAAAATTATTCTAAGAGCAGCACCAAACATGGTTTAAGATGTGTGATGGTCTAGACAGAAAAAAATGGAACGTGGAAGCAGAGACTTGTTTTAACAAGACAGCTTTAGTAGATAGCAGTGGTGCAGACATATTGGTTGAGCCAACAAACACCATAAAGTTCCTCGACCTCATGAAGAGAAAGTAATATCATACTTAAATGGTGCATTTTCAATGAAGAGGCAGCCATGCAGAATACAATTTTAGCATTTTGCAAATATAATGACTGATCCAGTGGTTAGAAATAGTAGGAAACATATTACAGTCTTGCAAAAATATGGGTGCAGGTGAAAACACCAGCTCCACATCAGCAGTAAATCAATTTGTTGTGGCTGCACAACCTATGAATATTTACTGTTCTACAAATGCAGCCAGCAGGAGATCCAAACAATTCATGCTGAAAACTCTAAATGTTAAATTATAGCACTGCTGTGAGATCAGGTTATGTAACACTCAAGATTAATGAGTCTAACTTTAGCCTGTTGGTTTACTTTCATTAAAACAAACCTGAAGCAAAAATTAACTGATGAGATCAACAATTATATTTTAAATTTTGTTTCTAAAAGCTAAACATGTAGGTTTAAAGTTTTACTGGCTCAAGTGGTTGACAAAAGTTGTTCAGTGTTTTCTGGCTACCCCACATACATATCTTAAAATGTTGATTTTTTGCCTGTTTCCTGCACTCAGAAGTGTTACTTAGGACCTTTTCCACCATAAATTGCAAAATGCAAACACATGAATTTTTTGAAAGAAATTTAGCTTGCAATTTGGGAATCAATAGTGCTAGCACAAGAATTCAATTGCGATTTTTAATCGAAATCGAAATGCATGAATGGAAATACCTACTTATGCAATTTGCAGACTCACAAATCACATGCATTTTACGATTCTGGTCCGTTCACTGCTAGCAGAAAAGGGTCCAAAGCCACACTACGTTTTATAAGCTCTAATTATTCATTAGTGAGAATTAAGGTCCTTTTCATGCAATGATACTTCAATGGGGCTTTCACATTGTTTGTGGTGTAGTGGGTGTAACGCAAAGCATGCTCTGCGTAAATCGGGAAATGTGCGTGGGAGCAGTGGCAGTGAAACATACTTCTACTGTACTGTGCTTCACCGAATGGTTGCACCTCACGTTTAACGAATGGTGCAACTTTTTGGCACTGTTGTGTTGTGAAAGCATCACAGTGCAATATGCACAGAATGAAGGAACCCTTACAAAATGAGGACATGGGGACACAAAAGAGGATGCAGGAGACAAACAAGGACACAGGGAGACACAAAGGGACAAGGAGGAGGACATAGGAGACAAACGAGGACACACCAAGGGGGCACTGAGGAGGACACAAGGACACGGGTGAAAAAATGGGGTACGGAGGAGGACACGATAGAAAAACAAGGACACGGGGACAAAAAAGGGGCACAGATGAGGACACAGGAAACTAACAAGAACATGGGGACAAAGAGTGACACAGAGGAGGAAATGAGGAGGACAATAGAGGACTCAGAAGAACACAAAGGGGCATGGAGAACACAAGGGGGTCAATAGAGGACACAGAAGGACACAAAAAAGCATGGAGGAGGACACGAGGGGGACAATAGAGAACACAACACAGAAGGACACAAAGGAGGACACAAGGGGGACTACAGAGGACACAGAAGGATACAAAGGGGGATGGACATAAAGGGACAGAGAAGGACACAAGGTGGGCAGAGGTGGACACATGGGGGGCACAGGAGGACACAAGTGCGACAGAGGAGGATACAGGGGGACCAAAAAGGTACAAGGGGCACACAAGAGGTAATGATTGGGATAAAACATCCACAAGACAGCGCTGTACCATGGACACACCAGGTCTAGTATATTTTTTTCCCTGATTTTTGTCCTCTAAACCTAGGTGTGTCCTATGGTTAGTAGCCTCTAATAGTCTGAAAATAAATAAATACAGTATATACTAGAACAGTGAGCCCCAGTAATAAACTCTTGATTCATGTGCTTAATACATTAGGTGCTGGGATGAACTGTTTTGCTTGGTGGATATAGAAATTAAATATGAACGATTCACAGGTAATATTATATATTCACTTGCATAAACATGATGGCACCCGGCCAGCACGTGTGTGATCATATTCTGATAAAGCACCTTGTGATTCTGCTAACCACTGTTTGGTTAGGGTATAAGGCAGGTTGAAATTTTGAATATTTTGTGAGCTCCACAAACATCCTGATAGCTTATATTCTACACAAAAAAACCTAGTGAATAGCTTAATGAGCTCTATTGTCAAAGCGACAGCAGAGCAAGTGGCCAGCAGCATCTGGAGTGCAGCGCAATCAGTGGTCACGGCGGGCCTGTGCAGTGCATTTACTGAAATGATGCTTTGGCAGGAATAAGCAGTCATAACCATGGCATTGATTTCAATTACTGTGGTCCGGAAGCAGTTAAAGGACAACTATCAATAAAAACAACTTTTTAAAAATGCTGTATGTTTAGGCATACATTACCAGGAGTACTAGAAGCATTTTTCTTCTTCACACTGCTCTGCCTCTTTGCTGTAAAATTATCTTGACATTTACAGATACAGAAGCTGATGGCCCTGCAGGACTGAACCATTTTCCTGCACGGGGGGGGGGGGGGGGGAATGCTACAAACCCCTCAGTGGATACTCTAGTAATCCCCTTGCTAAAAGAATCATATTCAGGTGGTGACAAGGGGTTAAGTTTTCAGCACTGTGTGTTTATTGGCTTCACTTTTCTGACATTATCAGTGTGTTTTTATCTCCCCTCCCAGCACAGAACAGCCAGAGCCTTGGAAGTTACAGGACGTGTAGCCAGAAGCGTAACATCACAATCAGCCAGTCAGAGTGGTGTATATAAATCTCATTGTCTAATAGTTATATTACAGCATGGAATCCAATATGGAATGCACCCAGCCTGTAAAGCATTTGGACATTCTGTAGCCGATCCCTGCTGCACCATGGGACCACAGGCAGATTGTGTATAGATGAGCTGACATCGGGGTCTACATGAAAAGGGCGCCGGGAAAAAAGGGCGCCTGGTGGAGCCCATATATACCAACTTCGGCTACAAAAAAGGCGCCTGGTGTAGCCCATATAAACTTCGGCTACAAAAAAGGCGCCTGGTGTAGCCCATATAAAAACTTCGGCTACAAAAAAACTCCGGGATGTGTTAATTACTATTCCCCCTCCAGACCGCCATGGATAATGGGGGAATGAAATAATTCGGCTTCCAGTGCTTGTAGCCCATAACAAAACTTCGGCTACAAAAAAACTCCGGGATGTGTTAATTACTATTCCCCCTCCAGGCCGCCAAGGATAGTGGGGGAATGAAATAATTCAGCTTTCAGCACTTGTAGCCCATATAAAAACTTAGGCTAGAAAAAAAGGCAATAATATGGGCTACAAAGGGGCACCTTGCTGTAGCCGAAAAAAATACGGGCTACAAAGGGGAGCCCGCTTGTAGCCGAAAACCTTGTAGCCGAAAAAATATGGGCTACAAAGGGGAGCCCGCTTGTAGCCTATATCAAAACTCGGGCGCCCTTTTCTACACCTTGTAGCCCATATTTCCAGAAATAACATTGATGTCTATGGTGGCGCCCTTTTCATACAGGCAGCTCGGGCGCCCTTTTCAACCGATCCCTGACATCGTCCTTTGTGTTATATGCTCTTTTATTTATGGACATACGGACATATCAGCAAAATTTTGGGGCTTAGCTCCTTTATCCAGCCCCAGAAGGGGGGATGGAGCGCACCTATTGGTCACAGACTGGTTGATTGTACTGTGGGTATGTATAGAAGCAAATGTGTTGTACTGGTCATTTGGGATCTGGACAGGCCTGATAAAGGAGCTAAGCCCCGAAACTGTCCTTATACCCATAAATAAAAGAGCATATAATGCAAAGGACGGATCTATATGCTATCTGTGTGTGATCCCATGGTGCAACTGGGATCTGCCTGAGCAAGTCGGAATGCTTGGGTGCATTCCATATTGCATTCCATGATTTTTGATCACTTGGAAGAGCACCAACCTATACCCACGATGGAGACCTCAGATGTGGCGGCTGCCACCTTCTCAAGAGGCCATGAGGATTGTTTCTGTGGTTACTACAGAGTCATCTTTCCTCACCACAATTGTATACGATCTCTGTACAATTGGAGAGACTACACAAAATTCATATTTCATTGGAGTTTCATCTGACTACCTTAGCAGAATATCACCGACTATGCCTGGGGAATGCATGCCAATGTCTAACCCTATCAAAACCCTATCATGTATCCCGGTGACCCTGTGTTTTACAACACGTGGGCTATGATCTGGAATAAGGCATTGTTTGATGCAATTGTGTTAATGATTCAGAGAATACGACAAGAACTGGTCCACTTTTGGGGGAGAAAAAGTGAGTCTTATAGTCCAAGAAATACAGTACATGCAGGCTAATTGTGGATCAAACAATATGAACAAATTACATGACCAATATCAATCATTTCTTGATCTCTCTTCTATCTTTTTACTTCTCACTTTGCAATGTATTAATTTATTTTATCACCTTTTTTGCTAAAGTTTCTCTTTAATAACAGACAGGCTAAGCATAAAAAAAGGAAATAGATGTAACCAAGAAGAATTCATTTTAATGTGACACTGGTTTCGTTTATACCTGGCAGAAACCAGGAGGTATGTGAAAAAGAAATTCACCACCTAAAGACGTCCCCCCCCCTCTTCCTGGAAACCTAAACCTAGTTTTTTGGGGAGCCCATCACCAACACCTGAGACAACACCAGGCACAACACCAGACACCAATCGGGCAATGAATGGGATGCAAACAAAACATCAGACAGTTCCTATGCCAGAGATCACAGACCAAGGCAACTCCGCAACTTTAGTAGTTAATACTGTATATCCTCTGTTAAACTTGCAAGAGAACAACTGATGGTGTTAAACTGTGGTCTATCTTTTTCGCCCCCCTACTTGTCTGATCCACTCACACAGGATATCGAATTGCATAGAATTTTTTGAATGAACTACTATGTATATACTCGAATACAAGTCGACCTCGTGTATAAGTCGACTCCAATATTTAACTCTCTTAAGCTGGAATTTTTTATTGACTCAAGTATTAGTTTACCCAGCAAAGTTACCGGCTGCACTTGGGGCACAGAGGGGGTTAATGACTGCACTGCATACAGTATTGCAGCCATTAACTCATTCTGTCCCTTAACTGCAGCCAATACCTCCTCCAGGCCCCCAAGTGTTGCAATTATTCACTCCCTTTTATGCAGCCCAGTATTTCCCCTGCCCCTTTTTTGTTAATTGTTGTGGCCAGGACTTTCACACCTGTGTTGTCTTGACATTTCCTTTCCTCAAAGTATCATTTACCACAGGGTAAATTGCTGCAAATGGGAATGTCACTATTAGTACACACATAACTCAGTGTGCTCAGTGTTGCTCATAACTGTACTCGAGTATATATAGTATACTATTTTTTCTCAAATGTGCCACACATTGACAGATCATTTGGGACTGTACTGGAATCAGAAGGTAAGCTAAAATTGAAAGATACACATCTTAGAAATAAGAGCAAATTTACTCTCTCTTCTTGCCAGGTCATTCCACCACTACCTCCGTTTTTAAACTGTTTAGTATATTTTATACTTTTGTTGGCACTTCTGTACAAACTATTTTTGTTATACTCTACCTACTTTGGCTGGGCCCTATTTAGCCATCGGAGAATCTGCCTGCAATGACATATGTATGTACTGTATGTCATTTTAGAAAAAAAAAGTAACAAGGCAAAAGAAGGAAAAAGACAGCAAAGGTAGGTCAGAATGAAAACAGTGTATATTTAAATGTAAAAGGTACATGGCAGCCTCCCTGGAGTTTGCCAAAAGGCACCCGAAGGACTCTTAGACCATGAGAAACAAAATTCTCTGGTCTGATGTGACAAAGATTGAAGTCTTTGGTGTGAATGTCAGGTATCATGTCTGGAGGAAACCAGGCACTGCTCATCACTAGGCCAATACCATCGCTACAGTAAAGCATGGTTGTAGCAGCATCATGCTGTGAGGATGTTTTTCAGCATCAGGAACTGGGAGGATAAAGGGAAAAATTACTGAAGCAATGTACAGGGACACAATGATAAATATATTGGACAACGCTGCAATTTGGGGATTATTTGTTGAATTTTTTAAAAAAGTCTATAAAATGGAGTTAATTGGCTGTAATACATCCACTAGCGTCTGCGCTCTATGTAGTATTCAGCAGTTGCCCTGTGATAGTCTCTGTTGTGTTGATAGATAGCACTCTTCTTCATTATCACAGATATCAATATGCCCCCTTAGGGATTGCACTCACCCAGCCTGATTGACCACTGCGAGATTGGTCAAATGATCGCTCAATATGTCTCCATCATCCGATCAGCAGGCCTGGAGGTAGGTGCCAAGTCTTCAAATGGTGATGTTGCCTCAGATGATGTTGCAAGTCAAAAGGACCTCATGAGGAAAGAAACATCTCATAGCATAATTCCGTTAGGGTAAAATCAGCTTTATTATAAAAGTTACTCACAAACACGTGCATTTTGAACAGTGCTTAGAGTGTTAACGGGCTCTCCCCCGTGCCTCCCGGACAGGCTCGTTGGATATCCGCGCAACCGCCGCTGACCTCAGTGCAGAACTTCCTGACCGTCCGTTGGCTCCACTCTATGTACAGGGACATCCTGGATAAAAACCTGATCCAGAACGCTCTTGACCTCAGTCTGGGGCGACGGTTCATCTTTCAGCAGGACAACGACCTTAAGCACACGGCCAATATATCAAAGGAGTTGCTTCAGGACAACTCTGTGAATGTCCTTGAGTGGCCCAGCAAGAGCAGAGACTTGAATCAGATTGAACATCTCTGGAGAGATCTTACCCCTCTCCTGAACGCCTAATGCCTATGCGCAGTGGGAGAGTGGCAGGCACAGGACCGTGTCACGACGATTGGCGTCATCGCGGTCTCGTGAGACTAACAGGACATGAGTGCTCGGGCGAGTTCACTGCAGAGGGACACAGGAGGTCACTGCAAACAACACGCCAGCCGCGATCCGAGCTGGCAGGCTGAATCTAACTAAATAAAAGGTAACATTGATGTGTACTGCACTGCGATCTAGCGCAGTGCTGTACATGGGGACAGAGCTGTCACTCAAATGTCCCTCCTAATGGCTCCCAATGTAATTACATGCATAGGCTGATGCCTATGCATGTATAATGTAGTGTATGGATCGCGATCTAGGGACAATTTAGGGGGAGGGAGGGGCATACTTAAAGTGAAAAAAAAATGCCTTTCTTTTTTAACCACTTGAGGACCCACCCTTTACCCCCCCTTAAGGACCAGCGCTGTTTGTTGGGATCTGTGCTGGGTGGGCTCTGCAGCCCCCAGCACAGATCAGGGTGCACGCAGACGATCAGATCGCCCCCCTTTTTTCCCCCCTATGGGGATGATGTGCAGGGGGGGTCTGATCGCTCCTGCCTGCAGGCATGTTGCGGGGGGGGGGGGCACCTCAAAGCCCCCCTCCGCGGCGAAATTCCCCCCCTCCCTCTCCTACCTTTCCCCCCTGGTGATCCGGGCTGCACAGGACGCTATCCGTCCTGTGCAGCCAGTGACAGGACGTCCCCTGTCACATGGCGGCGATCCCCGGCCGCTGATTGGCCGGGGATCGCCGATCTGCCTTACGGCGCTGCTACGCAGCAGCGCCGTACAATGTAAACAAAGCGGATTATTTCCGCTTGTGTTTACATTTAGCCTGCGAGCCGCCATCGGCGGCCCGCAGGCTATTCACGGAGCCCCCCGCCGTGAATTGACAGGAAGCAGCCGCTCGCGCGAGCGGCTGCTTCCTGATTAATCAGCCTGCAGCTGGCGACACAGAACTGCGTCGCTGGTCCTGCAGCTGCCACTTTGCCGACGCACGGTACAAGCGTGCGGTCGGCAAGTGGTTAAATTAAGAAAAAGAATGACTATCACAGCAGCTATCAGAGATCACCAAAAGAAAGCTCTATTAGGGGAAAAAGAGGAGGCAAAATTATTATTTTTTTCTTGTAAACAATTTTTCTTGTTTTAGAACAAAAGCGACAATACAAAACATACAAAACAAAACAAGGCAAAATTAATTTAGTTGGTAAATTGTATGACGCGCAGAAGACAGTGCTGCTTAGTAGCAGTAGCAACTCTACTTGCGATGCGTATGCCTGCAAAACGCATCGCAAGTGGAGTTACTACTGTTGTTGCTGTTTCTTTTAAATAATAAAGATCTGCTTTTTGAAAATAAACAACTTGTCTCCGACTGCCTGGGAGTTCGTCCACCACTACCTCTTTTTTAGCGATTTTAAACAGTTTTATCCTATTTGCCAACTCTGTACCATCAAACTCAATTGAGAAAAGGATGTTTCCTTAATAAAACCACTGTTCTTTTATATCTAATGTCACCACTGTCAATATATATGGGTACCTGGAATGACTCATCATACCCTTGTAAAGGCTTTGCCTAGCCCTTGCGGGGAAGGTTAGTCTTGTTATTGCACATTATATTATATTCATTGTTCTGATTGGTATGTTGTTGTTTTTTGTTTGTTTATAAGGTCAGGTCTTGTCTTTATTAGCTAAATATTAATAAAATTATGTATTATTATTTTGGAAAATGTGGAAAAGTGATGCGCTGTGAATATCTTCTGTGTGCTCTGTAGTTTATAGTACACTTCTTCTCTTTCAGAATCCTTTTCAGAATCCATAAACGTCTCTGAAAAGAAAAGAAGTACCACAAGTTACACCATTTTTAAAATAAGACATCCAGGCCTATTCCAATATGGGTATTTTGTGTCTTTCAGATTCTATTGGTTTTGATGACATTTTTGCAAATGTCATTATTATTTTGAAAAAATGTTTTTTTCCCAAGAGTGGGTTTTAGTTTGTGGCAAAACATTTTTTTCTTACAGATGCCTGTGTTATAAAACAGGGGTAAATGTATTCTCAAATTTCCTAGTTAAAATGAGGGCACATATGCCGTATTTCATGAATAACTGAGCATGCAGCAGGGCATTATACATGGCGTGCACATTTGGATTTTAACATGGCAGTTTCTTCCATTTTATTTTTTAGCATCGTTCTTTCTTTTGTAGAGTGCCAAATGTGTCAGAAGAGAAGACAGGTACCACAAGTGACACCATTTTAAAAAGTAGACATCTAGTCCTATTCCTGTATGGGTATTTTGTGTCTTTTAGATTCTAGTGGTTTTGATGACATTTTGCCAAATGTGTTGTTTTTTTTTAAATTAACATTTTTTTTCTTTTCAGTTGTGGATTTCAGTTTGTCACATTTTTTTTTCTTCTGATGGGTTCCTGTCCTATAAAGCACTGCATAATGTAATGCTGGGCATACATGGCTGCTGGGGAGGATTATCAATCGAGCCTGATTGCTCGATTGATAATATCCGACGTGTCCGATACCCCGCCGGATCGATACTTTGCTCGATACCGGCGGGGAGAACAATAGAATAAACGAGTGGCTGATTAGCAGCTGCCCGCGGGGACGAGCGGGGATCGATCCGCGCACACATGCAGACGAGCGAGGATGCGCCGGCATCGAGCCATAATCGCAGCCATGTATGCCCGGCATAAGAGTTAAAGTCATTATTATGCCAATTATGCCTTATTTAATTACTACTGTACTTGTGCTTATAGCAGACCATTATGCATGGCATGTGCGTTTGTACACTGTTGCACTGTCAGCAGTTCCTTACACCCAGGGCCGGATTTGTACTTTTTACCGCCCAAGGCCACATTCACCAGCTGCCCCCCTTCAGTGTAGGTAGCGATATGACCCCTTCCCTCCAGTATAGGTAGCCTGATGACCTCTCCCCTTCCCTCCAGTATAGGTAGCATGATGACCCCTCAGTATAGGTAGCCAGATGACTCCTCCCCTTTCCCTCCAGTATAGGTAGCCTGATGACCCCTCAGTATAGGTAGCCAGATGACTCCTCCCCTTTCCCTCCAGTATAGGTAGCCAGATGACCCCTCCCCCCTTTCCCTCCAGTATAGGTAGCCAGATGACTCCCTTAATCCTTTCTCCCCCCCCCTTTCAATATAGATAGCCAGCTCGCTTTCACACCGCAGCTGTAATCAGTGTCACTCATTTCTCCGCTTGTCTCCAGTACAGAAGCTTCCTCTTCATTTCCGTCTCCAATGCTGCCCAAGTCCATAGCCGCTGGTCACAATACAAACGTGCACAGAGAGCAAGGTGGCCGCTGCACAGGCGGTTAGCGGAAGAGTACCGCGGTCAGGTGCTCACCTGATCTTCCTGCATTGCAGCATTTGCAAGCTTGCAAATGCTGCACCAGTTTAGCCTGCTGCTTTGGTGCCCTTCCTCCTGTGGTGCCCTAGGCCATGGCCTAGGCGGCCTTGGCATAAATCCGGCCCTGCTTACACCTCAGATCTCATCTGACAGAGATCTGAGGTATCAAGAAGCATTTTAAGTGCAACGATGTAAATATTTACTTTTCATGTATAGAATTAATGCTGCTATTGGCTATAGCTGCATTCATTCATTGTAAAAAGTGATTTGATTGGCTCTGTGAACTTAAGTTCATATGCACCAATCAGTGGCAAGGATGCACCTGCAGGGGACTTTATGTTTTTATAAACTTTCATTGAATGATTTCTGCTATAGCAGCAATCATTCATTACAGTGGCGACAAGATTGGCTCTGTGAACTGTAGTTCACTTGCACCAATCATTGCCAAATGGGAACTGATAGGGTGTACGTGCACGATCGCGCCTGCAGTAAATTTCAATGGTGGATGTAAATTCTATGTCCTAGATCCTTAAACTTAAACTGGTTAAATTTGACTAGCATGTTTCTAGGAATGTTTTTAAAGGCATGTACAAAGACAGGTATTTGAAGAAAAAAAAAGTAAAAGGAGGGAGGAAACATTGTGCTGCTTGGAATAATCCCCCCCCCCCCCCAAAAAAAAAATAAAATCACACAGTGATTCCAGTCAGCTGTATTATGAGATTAAGTTGTAAACAGTAGCACCAGAATCTCTCACATGCTGACCTTGAAGCCACATTAAATGACCCTCCCAATTGATATAAAAATGTTCCTTCCTTTTTTAACGTACAATATTCTGCACACATTCCGTGCCTCTAGAGTCCTGCCAGTTCATCCAAACCTGACTTGTGCCTGTTATTTCCTGAATCCCTGATCTCATTACCTTGTCCTGTTCATTCTGATTCTTGTCTAGACTCTGTTCCTGCCTGACCTCTGGTACTTCTTCTGATCTGACTTCCTGTTGTGACACAGGGAGTGGATGGGGGAGTGCAGAAAACACAAGGGGAGGGAGGAGAGAAGCAGGAGCAGGCACACTACAGGCACACAGGCAGGGAATCCCCGATGGCAATGGGTCGGTGGTTCATATCAGCGGTTCATATCGGTGGGGGTTCATAAGTAGGGGATTCCCTGCATTTGCAGTATAAGACGCAGGGCCTTTTGTTCCCAATTTGTGAGGGAGAAAGGGTGAGTCTTATACGGCAGCAAATACTGTAATTAACACAGCCAGGACTTGTGCAAAAGCAGGGACAAGTTGTTTATTTTATTTTTAATAAAAGTCTATGGCAGTACCCAATTTGCCCAGAAGCCACATGAGCCCAATTCGCCTGATACAGTCATGTACACTGGCGTAGGAACAGGGGTCGTAGCAGTCACACTGGTGACCGGGCCGCAATCTTGTAGGGCCCGTACCGGCCCCTGCTCTCCGCATTCTCCTCTGTCCTCAGGCCCTGCGTTACAGCCACATAGCTCCGCCTCCAAATTGCGGGTAGCTCCACCCCCACATTTCGGGTAGCTCTGTCCCTCACAGGATCGTTCCTGTGAGTTGCTTGATTCTCTCCCCAAGCCCTGCCCCTGCAAATCCCATTGGCTGGCACAGCAAGAACAGAGGACAGAGCATGGGAGAAGATGGAGATGTGCCAGGAGCTCCCTTCCCCCAGACAAATAGAGCAGGAGGTTTGAGAGGTTAATGCTGTCTCCCTCTTTATTTTCCTGTCACTGCTTATCAGCCTTTACTGTATCCAGAGCCCGCAACAGGGCTCACTCACTCTCTCGCTCACCTTTCTCCACCAGACCCCTAGTAGGTTCCCTTTCTTTCTATCCACTCCCCAGAATGTTCACTAGCCCTCCCTCAACTTCTCTCCCCCCAGACTCCTAATAACCTCGCTCACTCCCCCTCAATATTCTTCACCTTCTCCCCCAGACTTCTCATAACCCTCTCAATATTCTTCATCCTCCCTTCCCCAGACTCCTAATTACTCCCCTCTCTGTCCTCACTCCCTCCTCAATATTCCTCACCCTCCCTTTCCCAGACCCCTAATAACCGCTCTCCCTTCTTACTCACCTCCCCTGACCCCTAATAACCCCCCTGTCTCTCCTCACTCCCCCCTCAATTTTCTTCACTGTCCCCCAGTCCCCTAATAGCCCCCCCTCTCTCTCCTCACTCCCCCTCAATATTCCTCACCTTCTCTTTCCCAGACCACTAAAAACCCCTCTCTCTCTTCACTCACCCCCCTAATAATCCCCCTCTCTCTCCTCACTCCCACCATGAGTTTCTGTAGGAATTCTTGGCGTGTTTATCTCAGCTTATTATCCGTATGCAAAATGGGTTGGAGGGCTTCATGATTTTGCTTAGGACTTCCAAATATGGGCTAGGCAAAAACACCTGAGCTGAAGTGATTATGTCATAAATTTGCAATTCTGATCTTTTCATGTGTCATAAAGCATCTCCTAGCACACCAGATATGGTTTAAGAGTTCAGCTTGGGTGCAACTTTTCAGCATTGAGCAGAGTTGGATGAGAGCACCCACTTTCTGGCTAGCAGATGCATACAATACTAAATATGCTTAATTTAAGTCTGTAAAATACAATATACAGTGATATTAATATGTAGTTTGCATAAATGAAAAATGTACTATTTAATTTCCTTTTGTTGTGACATAACAATAAATCTAGGGAAATCAGTTAATTATGTTAAATCATCATTTATTGTCATGGTTTTATGCATTCCCATCCATAGTTACATTGAAGGATGCAATTATACCTATCAGATGCAACACAAATAAAATTAATATGTTCTAATTGCTTAATGAGGTTTACATGCTGATCATTCAGACACTCATACAAGCAGGAAAAGACTCTTGCTGGTACTGATGAAGCTGTGACAGAAAGAAATGATAGTGTACTTTGTTACTGTTCATTTAATTTGAAGCTCCAGATTCAAAGAAAAAATATACAAGCACATCTGCAATGTCATTGCCATAATATGGGGAATTCATATCCAGCTACGCAAACACCCAGTTGCCTCAATTCTGGTAGCTATCTGCAGTAAATATTTTTTAGTCTGTAAAATATGCGGTATTTTCCCTTTCTTTTGGCAATTCTGAAAGATTTTTCCACATTTTGGAACATGCTGTAAAACATGAGGTAAATGTGGAAAGTGCGGTAAAACATGCGGCATTTCAGCGGTTAGCTTTATTAGTAAATAATAGTCAATATTTTGAGTTTATTTCCACTGTTCTTTTCTAATATACAGCTTGAATAGAAATTCCACTAAAACAGGAATAGAAACTCCACTAAAACTGTAAAATGCACACAAATTGACTTTACCACCAGGTACAGTGCTGGTCTTCAACTGATCGATAAATTATGTGCTAACATGCCCCCTATTTTTGCAATGACAATTCCAATTTTTTTTTTTCAGATTATTTATTTTTTCAAGGTTTTCAAAAAGAACATGTACAGATAGATATGTACATACAACAACACAGATAGTAAATAGACACAAAGTTGTACATAATAGATGACATGTGTAAATGAGTCCTGTCCTAGGTACCATAAAACTGTTAGGTGCTAAAATCTACCGCAGAGCAGTGCGGCCTGTAAGAATTCCTGTACGATCAGGAGCATCAGCATTATCATGGATAGGAGTTATAACTGCAACTTGTGCTTATCTCTTGGGAGTCACCCCCTACATTTTAAGCTAATTAAATAGGCAAATCTAATCTTTGAACCCTGTATGTAACAGAAATTGCACAGCACTTATGGGCCCAGAGGGAACATACACCAAAGTGCTTTCACAGTAGAATAATTGAGTCAAAGAATCTTAGAGGCTTCTCCATTGCTATCCCAAATATCCATCATGTCTCTGTATATTAATAAAAGCTAAGACATACATATGACCAGCCAGAGTGCCCGTCACATGTGTAGGATAGTAAGAAAATAAAAGAGAGAGAAGAAAGCGAGAAAGATTGAAGAGAAGAGAACCGGGGGAGGAACAGGAGCGCGCACCCAGAGGCTCCCAGAGAGGCATCAGGCAGGTGAATCACACCCATCACACCAGAGGAGAAGATAACTTATTATTAGCAAAGAGGCAGCTTCTGTTACTGTAGCTCTTGCTCTTAATTACACATGAGGGATTTATATTGTGGTGTCTCTTTGAATTCGAACCAACCAAACCATGTTTTCCAGAACTGCTCATGTCTGGATTGTATTGTGGCTGTAAGGTCTTCCATTGCACATACAGAGTTTACTTCCATCAGCGATTCTTTAACTGTAGGAGGGTCTGTTTTCCAGTGTCTAGGGATTATGGCTCTAGCTGTGTTAATCAGATGCCTAGTTAAAGTTTTTTGTATTTCCTTATTGACCATGTGTTGTGATGCAACAAAAAAAAAGCTGGTGAGTCTGGAGGAAAAAAATCAGTTAGGGTGTGCATAATAGATCTTACGTCTGCCCAGTACCGAGACAACTTCTCACACGACCAAAAAGTGTGTATCAATGTCCCAGGCTCCGCTCCACATCTCCAACACAAATTAGATGTATTTGGAAACATGGAGTGAAGCCTGTCAGGCGTCATATACCATCTTGTGAAAATTTTATAGCCAGTTTCTTGGCTTCTTGAGGAAATCGATGACTTGTGCGAAAAAAACAGGATTTTATCCCATTGTTTATCACTGAATGTTAGACCCAGGTCTTGTTCCCATCTATCCCTGCACTGGGCAGACGGAGCACTAGAGTCGTTCAGCAAAGAGTACATCAGTGATATAACGCCTTTCATATGCCCTTCCCCCTGACATGTGTTTTCAAACAATGTGAGAGCTCTATCGAAGCTGGTTTTATCACCCTGTGACAATAGAAAGTGTTTAAACTGAAGCCAGCTCCAGCTGTCCAGTTGTGAGGAGTTCAGTTCCTGCTGTAATGCCTGGAGTCCCACCCAGCCCCCATTTGATATTAGGTGGTGCGCTCGTAATTGAGTGTTTCCTCTCCAGTTGAGGTAGCTTTTAGGGTGAAGTCCCAGAGGAAAAGAGGGATTCTCAAGGATAGGAAGGAGCGGTGAAGGCCAAGGCGAGATAAGGGGAAGGTTTCTATATTTAGCAAATATCTTGATAGTATGAGAGATCAGAGAGACAGCTGGGTCTGAGATTTTCATATTTTTAGATGACCAGAGTATATTGCTTAGTCTACCTGAGACCAGTTCATTCTCCATTCCAACCCGTTGTTTATAGTTAATGTGTCTGTGCCAATCAATTATCCTGGTCAGCACTGCTGCTGCATAATAAAGCCGAGGGTTAGGTACTGCCATGCCGCCTAATTCTTTGGGAGCTGTCTGAATACTATATTTCAATCTAGATTTCCGTCCGTTCCAGATAAACTTCGAGAACGCTTGAGTTATTGACCTAAAATAGGTAGATGGGAGAGATATAGGGAGCGTTTGGAATAGGTATAATAAGCGAGGCATGACCGTCATTTTAATAATACTCGTTCGACCAAACCATGAAAAGTGCGGTTTATCCCATGTTTTCAGATCTTGTCGAATTTTTTCTAAAATAGGTATAAAGTTATGGGTCATCAAATCTTTTGGGTTCGGGGTAAGATTGACTCCTAGGTATTTCAAATATTTTGGTGGCCATTTAAACGGGAAGTTGCCTTGCAAAAGGGATTTGAGAGGGTGAGGAATTAAAAGACCCAGGGCCTCACTTTTATCATAATTGATGGAGAGATTTGATAACTGTCCATAAGTATGAAACTCCTTTAGCAGGTTTGGAAGGGAGATATGAGGATTGGTCAGGTAAAAGAGCATATCGTCCGCATATGCTGCCACTTTATGTGTAGATTTTGGGAAATCTACTCCTTGTATATCAGGATTATTGCGTACAGTACACAAAAAGGGCTCCAGAGAAAGGGCAAAGATGAGAGGGGAGAGCGGACAGCCTTGTCTAGTACCATTTTGTATACTGAACGTGTCTGAGAGCACCCCATTTGCTTTTACTTTTGCATTCGGGCGAGAGTAAAGGGACAATATTCGTTTGCGCATCTTCCCACCCAGGCCAATATGATGCAGCGTGCATTCAATGAAGTCCCAGTCCACCCTATCAAAAGCCTTCTAAGCGTCTGTCGAGAGTAGCAGAGTAGGAGTGGACTGGGACCTCACCCAGTGCAAGACATCCAGGGTTCGGATGGTATTATCTCTAGTCTCACGCCCTGGGATGAAACCCGTTTGATCAAAATGCACTAGTTTGGTAAGGAATGGTGCCAGTCTGTTAGCTAGTAACTTAGAATATAATTTCAGATCGATATTCAATAAAGAAATAGGGCGATAGCTTTGGCATTGTGCCGGGTCCTTCCCATCTTTGTGAATTACGGTGATATGTGATTCCAGCACGGTAGGTGAAAACCAGCTTCGATCTTGCGGGAGTTCAGTAACTGCGTTAAAGGTCCGGAGCATATGAGGGGCCAATACGGATTGAAATTTTTTATAGAACTCTGATGAATATCCATCTGGGCCAGGCGCCTTACCAGAAGGCATCTGGGCCAGAGCCACTCGCAACTCGTCCCCAGAGAATACATCCTCCAACTCCTTGGACTGTTCCTGAGTGATATTAGGCATTTTCGAGTTTTTTAAATAAGAGATCATTTTGTGCCGTCTGCTAGCGGATTGAGTGTCTGGATTGGAGGAAGGGAGATTGTATAGGCCTTCATAGTAGTCTCTAAATACTTTAGAAATCTCTTCATATTTATAGTGTAAAGAAGAGGATTTGTCCTTAATACAAGATATATACCCGGATGTTTGTTGGGCTCTTAGTGCTTTGGCTAACATAGAGCTGCACTTGTTGCCGTATTCATAAAAGGAGCGGCGGCATCTCTCAGCTGCACGCTTTGCTTTATGGAATAATAGAGATTTAAGGCATTTCCGCTCTTTGGTTAGAGCTGCTAATGTTGATTGTGCCAGATCTTCTTTATGTTGGAATTCCAAATCATTAATTCGACACATGGTATCCTTTATTTCTTTTTCTCTTTCCCTTTTGCGTTTTGCTCCTTCCCTGATAAGCAAGCCTCTAGTGAAGCATTTAAATGTTTCCCATATCACTAATGGAGACATGTCATCACTAACATTAATTCGAAAGAACTCCTCTATTTCTGAATGGAGCTTTTGCGCTATTTGTTTATCTTGTATTAAGGAATTATTAATACGCCATGTGGATGAACCCTGTCTCTGTTTGACAATTCCAATTTTTTGTAAAATACCGCACATTTTATGACCTAATTTACTGCATGAGGTAAATTATGACTAAAATCTACCAGAATATCAAACTGCTTTTACTGCATGTGGTAAAATACCACGTATGCAGTAAAACGGACAGAAGGCGTACCAGAATTGAGGCCAATGTGTTTGTGGTGGACTTACTATAATTATGGGTATTGCTGATTAGGTTCTACTAATAATAATGATGAAGCTGTTCCTCTGCAGCTTTAATGTTCCAGTCCATCCCTTCCCTTAGAGCTCTGTACGAGCCTGGCGTGAAATCCTTCGGAAAGCTAACATTAGCCTACTTTAGCTGGCTTTCTCTTACCATATCCAGTGGCGGAGACCATGAGGAGGGTGCACAACCAAAAAACGGAAGCCCCGAAGATGACTATGGCGGGTTTAGACCGCTTTCTTTGAGAGCCCCGCTCCAGTCAAGATAACGCCGGCCAGGCCTCCAACGCTGCACCTGCTTCTCCGGCTAGCAAGAAAGAACCCCCGCCACTAACCACAGACATGCTGGAGAAGGCTTTGTAAAAGAACCGGAAGGCTTTACTGGAGACGATTAGTTCAATGCTAAACTCCACGGTTTCAGACCTGAAGACGGAGCTGGTAAGCATAGGCACCCGGACTGAAGCACTTGAGACTAAGCTAGATGAGCTAACCCAGAGCCATAACGCCCTTGCGGATGACCACCAACAGACTCAGGCAGACATTAAACAAATACGTATGGCCCAAGAAGACAGTGAGAACCGTGATAGAAGACAAAATCTTTGCATACGAGGGATACCACACTCGGTTCAGGCCACAGACGTCGGATCTTATCTGACAGATCTCTTCTCACAACTGGTCCTTGATCATCCTACAGAGCAATGGCGCATGGACAGGGCTCATAGGGCTCTTGGGACCCCGCTGCGGAACTCCCAGCTACCAAAAGATGTGGTATTACGTATGCACTACTTTGAGTCCAAAGAACTAATAATCAATGCCACTGCAACAAGCAATCGGTTTCTTTCAGAGGTGACTCTCTGGCTATCTATAATGACCTGTCTCCGGTCACTCTGGCTAAAAGGAGAGCCTTGAAGCATGTTACCCAAGCACTGAGTGACGCTGGAATCCCCTATAAATGGGGTTTCCCCTTCAAGCTTATAGTGCCTAAAACGGGAAAACCTTTATGCTGCAAGATGTGGAGGACGCTGGTCCTTTTCTGAAGACCCTGTGTCTGCGGTCTACCCCGCCAACCTCCCCCCGGGGAGATACTATGCTATCAGAGACAGTGGCCTCTCTTAAACCTCCAAGAAACAGACCTACTACAGAATGGTCTACGGTACCCTGGAAGAAATCTTCTCTTTCGGGTCTCATCAGGTCTCATCCCTCTCTTGGAATAGCTCACCCAGACGAGATGGTCCGGAATGGCCACATACTTGCTTACATGGTCCTGATACACCACCTCTAGCTTCAGTTGCTCTGCCGGGCTCTACTGGGAGTCTGATTCTGTTTTATCCCTTTCAGGGACTCTAACACAGGCACCTGCCTGGGCTACCCCATGCTCTTCCCCCGATGGAGGTCTCCCTGCTTCCTGGCTTTGAATCCAGGAAAGGACACCCAAGTGTTTTCTACTTTTTTTTCCCTGGTTTGACTTTTTTTTCTCTGATCTTATATATGATTACGCACTTGTGGACCTCTCCATGGCTTGGCATGCTGGTGAAAATCCTCAGCCATGGACTTGTCACTGGGTTTATGATGTTCAATTTTGATTTTGGGTTATGCTATGTTCATTTAACTTTCTTTTTTCTGCAGGTTGATCTAGGTTTTACACTATGTTTTATATGCTAGGGCGAAGCTCTGATGTAATTGCTTTTTCCTCTCCATTTGTGACATGGTACTGATAGTCTCCCTCAATGTTAAAGGGGCACTACAGCGAAAAACTGTAAAATTTAAAATATGTGCAAACATATACAAATAAGAAGTACATTTTTTCCAGAGTAAAATGAGCCATAAATTACTTTTCTCCTATGTTGCTGTCACTTACAGTAGGTAGTAGAAAGAAGGTAGACAGAAGTGACAGGTTTAGGACTAGTCCATCTCTTTATAGGGGATTCTCAGGGATATATTTATTTTGAAAAGCACTTAGTGAATGGCAGTTGCTCTGTCCAACTGCCAAAAAACTGTGTAGCCAGCAGGGAGGCTGGCCAGCGTCATCTTTTAAATCCTTTTTCGGGAATATCTTTATAAAGAGTAAAAGCCTTGCTGAGAATCCCCTATGAAGAGATGGACTAGTCCAAAACCTGTCACTTCTGTCAGATTTCTACTGCCTACTGTGACAGCATTATAGGAGAAAAGTCATTTATGGCTCATTTTACTCTGGAAAAAAATTACTTCTTATTTGTATATGTTTGCACATATTTTAAATTTTTCAGTTTTTCGCTGTAGTGCCCCTTCAAGGGTCTGAACACCCCTTGAAAAAGACACCTCCTAAATAAGGAAATGAAATGTTTAGATGCCCAAGTAATCTTTGTACAAGAGACGCATTAGAGAAACTCCAACCTAGAATTGAACTTTATCCCAATCCGTAGCTGATACCCCCTTTTACATGATAAATATAATGCTTTTCACAAACAGACCATCAGGGGGCGCTGTATGACTGATTTTGTGCTTAAACCCCTCCCACAAGAAGCTCTGAGTACCGCGGTACTCTGGGCAAACTGCCACAATGTAACAATGTTCACAGACAGGGATTAGCTGTTTATAGCTGTCTCTAACAGCCAAAACAGCTAGGAGCAGCTACATAACCTGCCCACAGTAAAAATGTCACCATGTAATAAATGTCAGAATGTAAATCGGGGAAAGGAAAGATTTTACAATGAGCAAACACTGACTAAATCATTTATACTGTACATAATTATGGTAAAAAATGAAGCACTTTTTTTACTACATTATTTTTACTGGAGTTCCTCTTTAAGTCCTCTCATCATCCTTCACTGTCATCGCGTCAGTTTCCACAACTGTTTTATTCCTCTGCCCAGACTAACCGAGCACGAGTAGCAATTCCTATTAAACATGATGCCCCTATTCAAATCATACGCTCTGTTTTGGACCCTAAAGGCCACTATATACTTCTAGAGGCTATAGTACAGGGTCAGACTATGATCCTAGGTAACATTTACTCCCCAAACCAAAACCAGATTAGCTTTCTTAAGAAGGTATTTGCAAAAGCTGCTTCTCTTTCTATTAATTCCTGGTTACTGGGAGGAGATTTCAATTTGGTGGTCTCTCCATCCTTAGATAGGTCTAACTCTGAAAGGGCCCCCACCCATCAGGCTAAAATCAAAACATCAGCTCACGAATTTAGACAAATTCTGAGGGGATATCACCTTTTGGATCTCTGGAGGGTTTTCCCACCCAACCGAGAGAACTTACACATACTATTCTACTCCTCATGAAGTATACACCAGGTTAGACTATTTCTTTGGTACCAGGGCGGCACTCCCCATATTGTGGAAGATAGAAACTCACATGATGACATGGTCAGACCACTCACCAATCTCAGTTAATCTGTCCCACAACCCTTGAAATGCTAAACATTCTAATTGGCGTCTACATGAAGCATTGCTGAATGATAATACGTTTGTTGAGTTGGTTCAGTCCCACCCAGTAGATTTTTTCAGACTGAATGAATGGTCGGTTTCAGAATTCTCAACTCTTTGAGGGCCTATAAAGCCTTTATCAGAGGCCATATGATCTCTATAGCCTCCTGGAATAAAAAGCTAAATCAGAAAGCACGTCAAGAAGGTCTTTTTAATTTTTCTAGGGCTGAGCTGACTTACCAATTACATTCCTCACAGGTTAACTACAGGAGATTACTTTTGGCGAAGGAAACAGTTTACTCAATGCAAATGTCACAGGTGGAGAGGTCTTTGTCTTGCTTGCACCAGACATATTATGATAAGGGTAATAAACCCCATACACTATTAGCTAAATAATTACGTCAACAACAGAGCCTGACCATGGTTCACTCCCTGCGGGATTTCAGGGGCACCATTTTGACTGACCCATTGGGAGTTGCAAAAATAATGGCAGATTACTATCACCAACTATATAACCTTTCTGGTTCTCTTTCCCCTCTTAGATGTCCACCAAGTTGGATGAGTTTTTCTCATCCATGTCCCTCCCTAGACTGACTGAGCCACAATTGTTAACCTTAAATAGCCCCATCGCACTGGATGAAATATTAGAGGTTTTGAAATCCTTACATAATAAAAAATCACCTGGCCCGGATGGGTTTCCATATTTATATTATGAAAAAATGTCATCTGTTTTGTCCCCTCATTTGGTGACATTGACCAACAATTTCCTTCAAGGTAAGGCTATTCCAGATTCTCTTCAAAGGTCTTTTTTGACTGCGATTCCAAAAGAGGGTAAGGATCCTCTGCATCCCCAGAGCTACAGGCCAGAGTTACATTGCTTAAATGAGATTTTACCATCAATGGTGCACTGGGATCAGGCTGGATTAATTAAAAATAGACAGGCAGAAGACAACACTAGACGCTTGATTGACCTGGTTGAGGTGATGGGACGCAGTCGGGGGCTTTCTCTGCTACTGGGATTGGATGCGGAGAAGGCTTTCGACCGCCTTTCTTGGCCTTTTTTGATTAGAATATTGGAGGAGATGGGTTTCGGAGGCTCATTTCTTCTGGCTGTTAGATCTCTATACTCCAATCCGTCCACCTCCTTAAAACTCCCCTTTTCTTCACCAAAGTTTTTTTAGCATTTCTAACGGGACTCGACAGGGGTGCCCCCTGTTCCCCTTATTGTTCGCATTGAGTATTGAACCACTGGCTCAGGCTATCCATGATAATCCAGATATACAAGGCATAATGGCAGGTGACTTGGAATACAAATTGTCTCTTTTTGCAGACGACATTATGTTGTCCCTCTCAAGTCCCCATGTTTCATTACCAGTTCTTCTGCGGGTACTCTCCAATTTTGAAGACATCTCAGGGTTTAAAATCAACACTGACCAAACAGAGGCTCTTCCCATAAATATTTCCCCAGCGGATCTTCCTATATACCTGAAGAATTTCCCCTGCAAATGGCAGTTAGATTCCATTAAATATCTAGGGGTCAAGATAGGTCATTCTTACTCTAAACTGTACGCACTAAACTTTCTCCCTCTCTTTAAAATAATTAAACAAGACCTACCTACATAGATGGAGCTCCTTCCCCATTTCCTGGATTGGCCGGATCCACTCTTTAAAAATGAATACCTTACCCAAACTCTTATATTTCTTATATTTATTTCAGACCCTCCCGGTATTTCAGACCCTCTCGGAGTCCCCATAGCTCAAATCAAAACACTTCAAGCAGATTTTATGAGATTTATCTGGGGAGGTAAAAAACCAAGGCCCCCCCAAGGAGTCATGCTAGCGAACAGGTCTAAGGGGGGGGGGGGTTTAGGGGTTCCTGATATTAAAGGACCAACATCGCGAATCATTTCATTTTCAATTACCTCACAGTAGATATATCATGTATACAGAATCCTTACTGTGCCCTTTTTTTATTTTTTTTCCATGGCCCTTTAATTTACCATATATCACTGTAGTCTGTGTCCATCAGCCCCTGAAGTAATGTTGACGGACTATTGTAACTAAAAAGTAATAGCAGGGGGAGCCTTGTCAGGTATTGAAAAGTTAGTTTAGCCCTGCTCTCCCTAATAACTGTCAAGACTGTACAATGTGGGCTCACCTTCTGCCCGTCTTCCCCTTCATTAGCATACCCGAGGAAGACCCCTGCACTCAGGCAGTCCGCAGGCGTAGAGGGAGGCATCTGTCAGCGCAATGAGCCGCTCTCCCTCCATCCATTCTCTGCGGGTCTGCCCTCCGGAGTAATGAACCGCTTTGTAATGAACCGGTTCATGCAGTGTAAAGAACCGCTTTGTAATGAGCTGATTCTCCCATCCATTCATGTGGTGTAAAGAACCGCTTTGTAATGAGCCGCATAAATGGAGAGGAGAACCGGCTCATTACAAAGCAGGGCTATACCAACTGTTTGTTTTTTTCAATACCTGACAAGGCTCCCCTTGCTATTACTTTTTAGTTACAAAAGTCCATCAGCGTTACTTCAGGGGCTGACGGACACAGGCTACAGTGATATTTGGTAAATAAAAGGGCCATGGCAAAAAATTACAAAAAGGACACAGTAAGGCTTCTGTATACATGATATATCTACTGTGAGGTAATTGAAAATGAAATGATTCGCGATAGTGGTCCTTTAAAGATTATTACCTAGCAACACATTTTAGTCAGATTGTGGAATGGGCTAAAGATATACCTCATGCGAGATGGGTAGAATTGGAAAGATTTTGGATTAAACCTTACTCCTTACTGGCTATATCTGGAGTCCTCCGGGCTTTATAGATCCCTCTTTAATATTACTAGCCCCGATCACTTTTACAATTGGCTTATGGAGAAAGTTTACAAAAAACTGAACTGGTTATCTAACCCTTCCCTGCTCACGCCGATAATGGGGGTCTCAAATTTCTCTCGATCTCCCTCAAACCAGTTCCAGACTTGGTGGCTGGACCAGGGATTTGGATCTTTATTAGACCTTTGTCCAGCTCCAGCACATCGACTCATTCAAATTAACGATTTAGTGCTTAATCATAGAATCTCCCCAGAAAATGTATTTGATTACCTCCAAATCAGACATTATATCTTGTCTATGTCCAGAAGCTTGGAATTTCCCCCTCTTTCTCCGTTTGAATCTCTTTCTAGGAATGGGGACAGGCAGAAGGGTTTAATTTCTCTTCTATATGACACAATTCACATAAATGACATTTCCTCTTTCCCTAAACATAAATATATGCTCAAATGGGAAGAAGCCCTCTCTAAAGAACTTACTTTACCACAATGGTTGGAGATTTGGGAGAATGCCCGCAGAACTTCTATCTGTGTAACTATAAAAGATAATATATATAAATTACTATTCTGGTGGTATCGCACTCCGATGATCCTGCATATGTTTTTTCCTGAAGTTTCTAACAGATGTTGGAGGGGTTGTAGAGGCCCTGGCACTCTAGATCACATATTCTGGTTCTGCCCTTGAGGATTTTTGGAAAAATATAAAAGATTTAGCTGCCAAAACCATACTCAAGGATGTCCCTTTGGACCCTTGGACTCTGGTGCCTGGCTTACTCCTACCCCATACCAGGGTTTCTACACAGAAAATGGTAAACATAATTTTAGTAGCTGCCAGATTGTCAATTGCTGCATGCTGGAAATCCACCTCCCCTCCTACAATAGAGAGAGTCAGAGCTAAAATAAAGTTTATTAGACAGATGGACCTTCTTACAGCTACAAAAAAACAACACAATGGCATATTTTAAAAAAATGTGGGACTTTTGGGACATTAATGTGGTGTTGGTGAAAACAGATTGGGGTTTGGACGAATAAGATCTACCGTACTTTATGTTGGAACATGTTTTTCTTCTCCTCATCTCCCCCCTTAGTTATATGTTATCCTTTGAACATCCTGCTCTGTTAAAGTTTGGAAGTGCACTCCCGTTTTGAGTGATTTTGTTCCCAAATGTACTTGAGGTTACCTCTAGCACTATGAAAATTTGAAAATGTTTATATTGAGGTCATGCTATCTTGATTACTGTACTTTGATTGACGTTACTTCATGTGTACTTGTCAACTGCATACTCATCATTCTATAAATGTCATGATTTTGTTTGCTTGACTTTGACCTCAATAAAAAAAACGTTCTAAGTAAAAAAAAAAAAGAATTAAGCAAAAAGAAGAAAAAAAAAAAGACTGCAGCTTTTTTTTTTTTTTTTTTTTTAAAGGATATTGTTCATGAAACACAGATGTTTACAATCAGAATCATTTATTTCGCCCAAGCATGACTGGGTCCTGCCCGGAATTGGGTTTGGCACAATACAAAGCTCAAAGTCGATGATAGTATAGAAAAGTAGGTGCTCACCAAGAAACATACAGTAACGCACAGTAACATCATACAAAACAGTTCTCAAAAGTGACATGAAAAAAAAAGATCAGTTAGACTTGTGAGCAGGTTGACTGGTTGTGCGCAGCCTGGGGTGGCAGTATGTGAAGGGAATTCAGGAGGCTGACAGCCAATGGAAAGAAGGAGTTCCTGCATCTAGCAGTCCTGGTGGAAATGGCCTGCAGCCCCCGACCCAATGGGAGCGGGTTGAACAAACAGCGACCCCGGTGAGAGGGGTCGCTAGCGATCCTCAGTGTTCTAGACCGCAGTCTGGTGTTGTATAGGTGGGCAAGTGAGGGGAGGGGGCAAAGTCAATCTAAAAAAAGTTGGATAGAGCGCTCCATAGTGTAAAGCCATATGAAAGTTTAATATGCGCAGAGTAAAAATCTACTTACAGGATTAGAAGTAAAATGTCGCATGTATCAAAGCCTGGAAACACATCCCTCGCTCCAGTGTTGTGGGCACCGCCAGGCTGTGGCCAGCAGCGTGGCTTCCGATCTCTGGGAAGGTCCACTCACAGGCGGGGGGCGTGTCCTCGGTAACGTGCCTCTAGTGTGATGGCGCGTTTTGGCATCCCTGCCTTCGTCAGATCACGTTTGGAGCGCCAGACAAGTGAGGGGAGGGACCTCCCAATAATCCTCTCTGCTGACCTGATGACCCTCTGCAGTTTGTGCCTGTCACCAGAGGCGTCGCCAGAAAAACAGATCAAGATGGAAGAGCAGAGAATTGACTCAACGGTGGAGGTGTAGAAACTCATCAGAATCTCTTGGCCCATGCTGAACTTCCTCAGTTGGAGGAGGAAGAAGAGTCTCTGCTAGGTTTCCCGCTGAGTGGCAGTGATGTTGGCCTTCCAGCTGAGATTGCTGGAGATGGTGGTGCCCAGGAGGCGGGTGCAGGGTACTCTAGCCACCTCCGTGCTGTCAATGTAAGTTGGAGGTGGGTTGAGGGCAGATCTCCTAAAGTCAATGATCAGTTCTACCGTTTTGGCAGTGATGAGCACCAGCCTGTTCTCTTTGCACCAATGGCATATTCTCTCCACCTGCTGTCGGTACGCCTGGACATTATCCCTGGTGACAAGGCAGATAATGGTGGTGTCGTCAGCAAACTTAATGACCTTTACCGAGTCTTCTATAGATCTGCAGCTGTTCGTGAAAAGGGAGAACAGCAGCGGAGACAGAACGCAGCCCTGAGGTGCACCTGTGTTGTGATCATTTCCCTTGAGTGGATGTCACCCAGCTTAATGACCTGGGACCTGTTGGTGAGAAAGTCTATGCTCCATAGACGTAGGGTGAAGTGAAATTGTTAAGATTTCTTATGGCTTCTATGTGGCACAGCTAGAGATATATATTATATACAATATAATAATACTAATAATAACAAAAAAGTGAACTTCTATGAAAGTTTTAAGAACTTCTGTCCAATTCATGTTACTAAGTTGCCCTGCTGGATACGCTTACTTTTGTCACACTTAGACATTACCATTTGCTTAAAGCACACCTGAACTGTGCTTAAAAGACAGCTGAAGTGAAAAAATATGGATGCTGCCATATTTCTTCCTTTTAAACAATACCAGTGTAAGGATCCCTCCTGTAGCATGTTCTGTCTGTTGCAGTGGAACTGCAAACGGACAGTTCTGACTTATCTGCTTGCATTCGGTTGTGCATTCGCAATAAGTTTCATTGTCATTTGCAATCGCTCTGCAGTTCTGGGCAGCTCAGGATGCTGTCATCATTCCATCAAGGGCTTGGTGCAGCTGAGCTGTGGCCAGATAGCCCTGGATTTCCTGCATGCATGTTGTTACATAATACTGCATGTATTTCTTATGGGAGTCCTTTGCATTCACAGCCAGCTTGCAAATGGTAATCAAGCCAGCTCACGATTGAATGATTACCATTCAGCTGTGTGGAAATTTGCATACCTGCATCCATTGGCTGATGCCAGCATAAAAGTCTGCCTCCCATTTCCTACCCCGCCCGTCATAGCGTTCAGCTCTCTGAGTTGTCGTCGGGTCTATGCTGTGAAAGTTGTTATTGTAAATGTATAATGCCTTGCTCTGTATTGTCATGTCTGCTGGATGTTTGCTGACCTGTGGGGGCTCAGTGAAATCCTTCTGATCCTGATAGTTAGATTCTGCCAGCACCACATTGGTGACTGGTAGTATTCTTTCTAACCTTGCTCTTGAGGACGAACTATAGCAGCGGTTGCCATTAGTTTGCTCCTACCTGTTAGTCGTGTCTAGCTCAGTGTGATTGACGCCGTCGCTGACACAGTGACTAGATTGGCTGAGCATTCTGTCTGTCTGTCTGTTGTCTGTCTTGTTAATTAAAATTACTTGTGCTTTAGCTAGTTCTTGATAAATATATACGCAGACTTGCTAATATATATTTATCATTAGTTGAGTCGTTTGTTATTTTCTTTATTCGCTCTACAGAGATTTTTCAGTTACTGTGTTAGCTAGTCAGTTTAGCACGTTTCGGTAGGTTACGCTCATCGTGACCACCCGTGCTTAGCTAGCATAGTTGTGTTGCTATTAGTTACGTTCTTTCCTGTAGTCTTGCCTGTATGGATGCTTGCTGGTGACTTTTGTTAGCCTGCTTGCTCTGCATCTGTGGACGTGACTGACAGCTGCGGTTGCTACTAGTTACGCTCCAATCTATAGTCCTGTCTCAATGCTTGCTATCGCAAGAGCAGTGCAACATCACACTGCGCTGCCATTGCGTCTTATTTATAGCGATATCGGAAGCCCAGAGCTGCAGTTGCTCTGGGCAGCCTGTGTAGCCTCTTCCATTATCCAGCACTTAGCCTTGTTGTGCTGGGTGGTCAGAAAGTATGACCCCTCAGCATTACAACCAGTTGACTGGCAGCTCTGCTGATCCATTTGGCTAGCTTAGTGTCTGAATAACACCAGAAACAAGCATGCAGCTAATCTTGTCATATCTGACAATAATGTCAGAAACAGCTGATCTGCATCTGCTTGTTCAGGGTCTTTGAGTAGAAGTATTCGAGGAAGAGGATCAACAGGACAGCCAGGCAACTGGTATTGCTTAAAAGGAAATACATATGGCAGCCTCCATATAACAACAATAATGAAAGAAACAAGGACATACAATTATATGAAATTAGTATGAAATATTGTATTTTTTTCTTATGATTCTTTTTATGAGTACTAGTGATGATTGTAATGTGCCAATTTTGGTTATGTAGAATTTCATATAAAATTTTGCAATTATGATTTTACATAATTACGGTTTTGAAATTCAATTGATTTTGCATTACCCATGCATACATTTTGCATGTTACATAATAAATTGCGAAAAACAAATTAACATAAACCAGAAGCGTCTACTGAGCATGCTCAAGGCTGTCACTCGCTCATCCCTGTTAGGCAGCCAGACACCAATATCTGCCAGTAGACATATGTGTCATCCAATACAAAACAGCAATCATAGGTGTCTCCCAATATCTGCCAGAATTAATAAGTGCCCTCAATATATCCAAGAAGCCTCCAATATATACCTGCAGTCATAGGTGGCCCCCAATCTGATTTGACAGTCACATAGGAGGTTTCCAAAATATCACATTTTCTTGTAAATAGAAGTAATTGCAAAACTACAGATCATAATTACGGGTACGAATGAAATTAACAACAACTTTGCCGGAAAGCTACGATTATGCGAAAATCAAGCTTAACACTAATCAGTAGAAATGTTATAATGTTTATTGAATTTGTGAGGAAGAAATTAAAAACTATAAACTAGAATTACAGAACAAGTGATTTAACTATGTTTTAAAGAGAACCCTCAATGAGTTAACAGGAAAGGAAAATATGAAAGAGTGATGGAGGGAAATGCGGCTTTTATGCCAAAAAAGTATGTATTACGATGTGTCCATAAGCAGTTGGCCAACACCAAAAGTCATGAGAAACTTCCATCTAACCCTTCTTCTAATATGTTTGAAAGGATTTAAAACAAACTATATATATATATATATATATATATATATATATATATATATATATATATATATATATATATATATATATATATACACACACACACACACACACACACACACACACACACACACACACGTCCATCATCACCCAGTCAAGTAGTCTGGCAGTCAGTCAGGAGAGTAGTAGGACTAGACATTGCACCTTTTTAAAAAAAAATCCATAGGTCAGTTTCAGGAACTTAGGGTGAACTGCATGGATTTGTATGCTTTTAAAATGATGCTAAGGGGTTGAATGCTTGCTGAATAGAACCTGAAGCTCGCGGGCTTGAAGAGGATCATGGCCTTGATCAGATTACAACAATCCCTTGTCGGTAATTTTTGAAGGGTCACCGCTTGGCAACAGGGGACTGGAGCACACCAATGGAAGCCTCATTAGGATCCCTTTCCTTAGGTATTTTATTTTATACCTTAGCTTCAGCTCGGTTACTCATTACGGGAGAGAAGGTACTCCAATTTTGTAATTAAGAATGCATTTGACAGAGCACTGATGATGGATAGGAGCAGCATTTAAACATAAAGATAGAAAAGATGGGGCTATCCTGTTAGTATTCCACATTGGGGACAGTGACAGACTATACTAAAAGGAATTGGCCCATACTGAAGTGATAAGCACTTGTGGTCACTGAATTGGTAGGAAACAAGCCAAATCTCACTAGCAGGTATTGCATAAATCTGTATATTATGCTTGTTAAAAAGTGAGTATATGCCCAATGTAAAAAGATCCAGTAAAATGAATAGACTGTGGGCACTGCAGCATCCACTAGCGGATGAAAAGTAAAACACAAACTTAAAAAGGAATAAAACATTTACCAGGATTTTTCTTTTTAAATGTACTAGTACTCTGGTAATGTATGGGATATGTCCCGGTAATTATAGTATTATTAGTAAAATAAAATAAAAGCTGGGAACATACATACAAGCATATACATAAGGAATGGAAATTAACACAGCCACCTTGGTTTACATTTTGCTAAAAGCATTCTTCCAGCTCACAGGGTGTAAGGTTTAGAGGGATCTAAAGGCTACAATTAAATGATAGGAGATGCGATTTCAGTCTCATTCTACTGAAAAAAGAAAAACTATCAGATGCTTTAGCCTGAGGACTGTGGAACCTGTGGATTTGAATATGAACTGGAGAATATATCTATAATCCTCTCTCGAGCTGCAGAAGTATCGTAGCCCCACCAAAAATCATGCAGGTAGGGATTCTCAGTTTAGACTTTCTATAATTAGGTGTGTGTTAAATAATAATTAATCCAGCACTTATACTGTACAAAAAACATACTATATAACTTGCCCTTCATATGAAAGGGGGAAAATGTTCCACAGTCCTTACCTAATTTATTCAGTGGTGGAATATACTGTAAATGATGCACGTGACATTAACACATCCTGAGGATGCTTGTTAGGGGAGTGAAACGCTGTTCTTGAAGCTTGGAGGGCAGTAGTCACATGCTTACCAGTGTCTCCCACACTTGTGCACTCTGTGGAATATGTGTAGAAAGACAGCCACTAGCATGAAACTCAATGGACTGTCAGGGCCCTGCATATACAACATCTGTAAGTGGATGGATGAGAATCTTTACCGGTTAGGTACTAGATCCAGTGAGGATTCAAACCCCGGTCTTCTATGTCAAAGGTGATGCCCTTAATCAGTTTACTATCTAGTCAGTACAGTCACTTATGTTCCCATGGTTAATGGGAGGTACTAGAGGTGAGTTCCATAAAAGCATAATTCTTTTTATCCAGGTCACAGGTCCATAATGAATCACAACAGCATAATGCTGATAACTCCCCTCCAACATAAAGCAAGTATCTGCTGCTGCCATCATGATGATACTGCAGCCAGCTACATTTTTTTTTACAAACAACTGGACCTCTTAGCTTCATTGTGCACCTGTAAAGTGAGTTGCACATATGGAACATACCTCTCATATCTCTACTTAAATAAAACCTGAAGTGACATTCCACCGCTGTCCCCCGGTGACGTTTTGCTACCAGCTCAGTGAAATAACTCTTTGGGACTCTTCGTGCAGGTTTGGGAAGTACTGGCATCCCCGAGTATTTCTGAAAAAGAGCGCATCCAGGCTCACGCATGCACAGTACGGTTGTGTCCATCTTTGGAAGCACTTGGGGACGCAGGGGCTTTTGAGGCTTGCTGAGGAGTGCCAAAGACATGAATTTTTAACTGGGAACAGAGGTAGAAGAAAAGCATGGAGAGAAGACTGGGAAGGCTCTATGGGATCAATTCTTCCCAGGTAAGTATCTAAGTCTTATTTTCCTGTTGTTTCAATGCTAGGTGAGCACAATTATGTCTATATTTCCTTATGAAAAATGTTAATCTGCATTGCTGCTATGACAGTACTGCAGTTGAGCGACTAATTTACAACCAATTAATGACACCTGCCTTGCCACATCTCATGTGCATATACTGTATGTTTGAGTTTGCTATGACTTATACACCTAGACAGAGCATTTGCTCTGGGTACATCTACTTCTGTTCATTAACTTTAATCTCAATCAAGTGCCACATAAATCCCTATTGCAGGATTGTAACCACCTGTTAGACCGGTTGTGCTGTGGCTTATTCATTTAGGGGCAGGTCTCTTATGCACAATCTTTGCAAGCATCACACATTCTGCTTTCTTATTGATTCACTCTTACTTATGTGTTGACACATGTAGATATGTATATGTGCAGCTCTACTGGTTTGGGGAGGCAAGTCTTTAATCTATAGACCACAGCCAATTATTGGTCAACTATTTAGTGGAGCTAGTACCTTATTTGTATACACAGAATGCTGTTAGGAAATTGTCATATTGCTTATAGAGATGGCCCGAACCTCCGATTTTCAGCCTGCGAACTTTCGCAAACCGCAATAGACTTCAATGGGGAGGCGAACTTGGAAAACTAGAAACACTTATGCTGGCCAGAAAAGTGATGGAAAAGATGTTTCAAGGGTCTAACACCTGCAGGTGGGCATGGTGGGGTGGGATAGATGCCAAAAGTCCCGGGGAAAAATCTGGATTTGACGCAAAGCAGTGTTTTAAGGGCAGAAATCACATTGAATGCTAAATTGCAGGCCTAAAGTGCTTTAAAACATCTTGCATGTGTATACATCAATCAGGGAGTGTAGTTAGTATACTACTTCACACTGACACACCAAACTCACTGTGTAACGCATCGCAAACAGCTGTTTGTGTAGTGACGGCCGTGCTGGACTACTGCGCACCATGGCGAGATTGCTCTTCCTCACTCAGTGATGTCAGGTTAGGTAATGTCTAACTGCCTTATCAACTTTCCATGGTTCTTTTTCTACCATTGTTAAAGCTTACATCTATATTTTTCACATTACATTTTCTGCTTGCGGTTCAGTACCTGCAACGAGAATCTATTATGGAGGGCAAGTCTGCCAAGTTCTATTCCGGTCCGGATTTGGAGCCTAAGAAACAGCTATCACCACACATCCAAGGAAGGCAGCAGGCAGGCATGCACGTCCCGAGGTAGTGACCAAAAATAACAATACAGGAGTGTAAGGCTTGGTGGTGTATTCTCCACAGTCAGCATGCAACGCATGAGCTGGCGTGGAGGAGGTACACACACTAGCACCAGGAAACAGGCTATCCCTAGTATAGTGGAGGGGAGGACTGACTCCAATAGGAGATTGTGGCGCACAGAGCCGGTGCAGATCTGACAGCCACAAACAATGCTTTCGTTATAACGTCTCAGCGCAAAGTAGCGCTGAGCGCACAAACCAGAACTGAGGAGATCAGGACAGGTAGACAGAATGAACGCTTGCTAGCTAGCGGCTACTTAGCGACAGCAAGCGTCCAAAACCAGACAGACTGGAATGAGGCAGCCAATGCGATGCGGCGATGGCGTGCCTCACAAAGACAGGACAGGATAGACAGGAAATAGCAGGATCGAGATAGATGAACGTAACACAGATAAATATACAATAAGTATGTTTTCCTAGCGTATTACAATTACAGCTATCAATGAAACTATTTGTGACGTCTGACTAACATATGTATATATCGGCAATGAACCGATATATGACATAAGCAGGAACGCTGACTAGGACTGGAGTAATACAGGGAACAGGACTCAGAAGGATTCGCTATCTCTTCGCAGAGATGAACGCAATCCACAAACAGTAACAGAACAGGATTCAGAAGGATTCGTTATCTCTTCGCAGAGATGAACGCAATCCACAAACAGTAACAGAACAGGATTCAGAAGGATTCGTTATCTCTTCGCAGAGATGAACGCAATCCACAAACAGAACCAGGAGCAGGGTAACTACCTCAGCACGGGTGGTCACGGTACGCGCAACCTACCAAAACGTGCTGGAAGGCTGACTAACTGCACACAGGATATAAACAGTTCGTGTACGTATACATCAGCGACACTGATGTATCACGTAACACAAATACAAGGAAAATAATAAACGTGCTGGTATGCATATATATTGGCAATGAACCAATATATGATGCAAAGACCAGCAAAGTATCTTTATAACAAGAAACACGATCGGGGGCTAAAGCGACAGCAAGACAGGCTTAAGCTGAAGCTATGAAAACCCAAGGAAACCCTGCAGGAAGCAGATCTTTATACTGAGGTCATCCAATGGGAGCAGACATGCAGATTCCCACACAGGTGAATGATAATCAGTCACAAGCTGACAGCAGGGAAAGACAGACAAAGCTATGCAGTTTGCATGGAAATAGATCAGAACTGCCTGAGCTGCAGCACTACTACTTCCAGCAACAGCTGCTGCAGCAGCGATCATCACAAGGAGGAGGACTTTCGAGGCTGTGCTGTATTTGAAATGAATTAACTTTAAATCCTTTAACGAGAATCTGTTATGGTGGACAATGATGACACCACTTGCCTTTCACGAGAATCTGTTCTGGAGGGCAAGTCTGCCATTGTGACCAGTGGGTAATGGCCGGGGAATGAGGGTTCGATTCCGGTCCGAAGTGGGAGCCTGAGACCCATGCTGTATAAGTAATGTACCTGCCCTGACTGTGCTTTACAGACCAGGCATCTGTGGTCAGATGGACCCTTGACCCAGCGGAAGACAAACCAATTCGAACGCATTTGCCAAGAATGTGTTATGGAGGACAAGTCTGCCATTCATTCAACTGTGTGAAACTTTTGATGGTACTTTCTCAGTACCATGGTGACTGACCAGGGGTAATGGCCGGGGAATCGTGGTTCGATTCCGGTCTGGAGTGGAAGCCTAAGAAACAGCTACCACCACCACACATCCAAGGAAGGCAGCAGGCACGCTGTGGGCAAAGGAGCAGGATCGGCTACCACCACACATCCAAGGAAGGCAGCAGGCATGGCATGCACGTCCCGAGGTAGTGACCAAAAATAACAATACAGGAAGACTTTTGAGGGCTTGCTGTATTTGAAATGAATTAACTTTAAATCCTTTAATGAGAATCTGTTATGGCGGACATTGATGACACCACTTGCCACAACAGCTAGGTATATGCAGTGATGAGGTGGGTTCACTGAACACAAAAGGTAGGTAAGTATATGCAGTGATGAGGTGGGTTCACTCGACACAACAGCTAGGTATATGCAGTGATGAGGTGGGTTCACTCAACACAAAAGGTAAGTATATACAGTGATGAGGTGGGTTCACTGAACACAAAAAGTAGGTAAGTATATGCAGTGATGAGGTGGGTTCACTCGACACAACAGCTAGGTATATGCAGTGATGAGGTGGGTTCACTCAACACAAAAGGTAGGTATATACAGTGATGAGGTGGGTTCACTGAACACAAAAAGTAGGTAAGTATATGCAGTGATGAGGTGGGTTCACCGAACACAACAGCTAGGTATATGCTGTGATGAGGTGGGTTCACTTAACACAAAAGCTAGGTATATGCAGTGATGAGGTGGGTTCACTTAACACAAAAGCTAGGTATATGCAGTGATGAGGTGGGTTCACTCAACAAAACAGCTAGGTATATGCAGTGATGAGGTGGGTTCACTCAACACAAAAGGTAGGTAAGTATATGCAGTGATGAGGTGGGTTCACTGAACACAACAGCTAGGTAAGTATATGCAGTGATGAGGTGGGTTCACTGAACACAACAGCTAGGTATATGCAGTGATGAGGTGGGTTCACTCAACACAAAAGGTAGGTATATGCAGTGATGAGGTGGGTTCACTCAGCACGACAGCTAGGTATATGCAGTGATGAGGTGAGTTCGCTCAACACAAAAGGTAGGTACATGCAGTGATGAGGTGGGTGCACTCAACACAACAGCTTGGTATATGCAGTAATGGGTATTACAATGTGCAGCTGCCTATCACACACACAGGTAGTTACTGAATGTGCTAGGCCGGGCAATGGCACACACACAGTATGAATTACAAAAGCTGTCTATGTAACACAAGTGTCAGTTAGATCAGTGGGACACACAGAAAAAAAATAGATCATAAGAACAAGATTAGCTCTCAAAAGAGCTGTTGTGGGGTGCTATTATAACAATAAGAATCAGCCAGGAGCAAGCTAACAAGCCAAGAGCCTAACTAATATTTCCCTAGGAGAAACAGTCTGCAGCAGCTTGCCCTTCTCTCACTATAGCAGGCACACAAGTGAGTGTAATGGCCGGCGCTCCCTGCCTTATATAAGGGGGGAGTGGCTCCAGGAGTGAGTGTAGCCTGATTAGCTACAATGTTCCTGCTGACTGTGATGTAAAGGGTCAAAGTTGACCCTAACGGAGCATTATGGGGGCGAACTGAACTTCTGGGAAAGTTCGCGATCGCATGCGAACGCGAACCACCCAAAGTTCGCCTGGAACCGTTTGCCGGCGAACCGTTCGGGCCATCTCTAATTGCTTACCTTTGGTAATTAGGTTTCAAGAAAAAAGTAAAGTCTTGAGCTACATAGTGTCAACGCTACTATATTTTTAGGGTATTGTTTTAGTTTGTATTACTCCTCCTAATTGTGGACATCACCAAGTGTGCACTGTCTAAAAAGTTGGAACTTGCTAAACAATTTGTCAAAACAATCAGTACTCTCAATCAAGAAGTCAGTCAAGCAGTGTCAATCAATAAGCAGTATTGATATCTTAAAGTAAACACTGTGCAGTAAATGTGTCCTGCTTCATGCAGAGAAACAACAGTGACTACTATCCATCCAGTTTTGGTTTATTTTAGTTTAAACCAGAAAAATCAATAAAAAATTATCTACAAATACTGACAGCCAAAATATGTAGTTTATTTGCTACATTTAATAATAATGACTGAATTGGGCAAACAAAGATGTACAGCATTGTGGCATCTAGAAACTGCT
This sequence comes from Hyperolius riggenbachi, assembly GCF_040937935.1. Classification (NCBI taxonomy): domain Eukaryota; kingdom Metazoa; phylum Chordata; class Amphibia; order Anura; family Hyperoliidae; genus Hyperolius; species Hyperolius riggenbachi. Next base: position 331,094,490 of record NC_090646.1, on the reverse strand, counting down.
TTAATACTATCTTCATATTATTGGAAGCTGTGTAAATATTTGGAAACATCTTCATCTTTTAGCATCATTCATGCCAGGGGAAGTCATTTTACCAGCTGGTTTATGAGGTTCCTCGGGCAGATGTACCAGGCTGTCTCTGTCTGTAATAAGACAACATACCACGTGTTTTGTACTTCTTCCAGAATAACAGCTATGATAATGTCTGGAGATCACATCAAAATCCTTCTGTTTTCAAAGCTTAAGGTTTGCTTGTTTAACTAAGCTTGTCTCTCTTGATACCCTTAAAGGTGATATCTGACTAAACTATCTGTATTTGTAAATTCATTGTGGCACACACACACTTGCCAAAGAGCAAATTCACAAAATACCAAAAGACCGTAGAGTTTGTTTCTGATGCAAAGGATTAAAAACTATTTTACAGTGCTCGATGACCAAAAGCATTGGATCTTGCATGGTGTATCCTGCTTTATGGAGGAATCTTTTGTTAATAGCAGTGTGGCAATAATCACCATCCAATTTGCTTGCAAACCAAGGTTCCACTGTATTTGTAAAATTAAGCTTAAAAATAAATATATTGGCAAAAATCAGAACAGGATATGTAAAACTAATATGTGAAGGGGTTGATATCCTAATAAAAGTAAATCCCGTCACAGGATGAGATAAAAATTGGGCAGTGCTTCCTATTAGGTGAAGTATATTTAATCCACTGTAATGCTAGTTTATCATGGATAGGATTGCTTCAACTCAGAACTATTTTGTTTTTGTTTTTTTCAGACTCTTACTTGCAGAGGTTTGGCACAGCCATGAGGGTATAGTTTGTTGAAACCTATGCAAATTTGTTCATAGGACATTGGGAACAGGACGTTACAGTTAGGAACTATGGCCCTGATTTACCAAACTGCGTCAAGATTGCCATTAACCTATTAGTGCTATATGTATTACCATAGTAATGCATGCGTTACCCTAGTAACGTGGGTGGCGCTAATTGCACTGCAATATTACCATGGTTTGCGAATCAGCGCCAATATCCCTTTGGAGTAAATCTCACATTCTATTTAAGATACATTGGTGATGTGCTAGTAATGTTGTGCGGTCCCAAAAATAGATTGATTGAATTTGTGTTCTACTGTACTGATAATTTATATAAAATTAAGTTCATTGATGTTAAGTATGTGAACATACTGACTTTTCTTGATCTTATTCAGGACATATTTCAAAATTGCAGGGTAACGTGCATGGAGTTGCCACCTAAAACAGTGGTAGACAAATATCTTGCAACCAGTTTTGCAGATTAACGTGTAATTACTGTTATCTACATACCTAAATTATACAGAGTGAGACAAAGGAAAAAACAAAAAGTCTATCCACTAGAAAATCATAACCTCTGGTCCCACATTAACTCTCCTTTTGTTTACTTCTGACACTATTCTCAACACTTAAAGAGAAACTCCAACCAAGAATTGAACTTTATCCCAATCAGTAGCTGATACCCCCTTTTACATGAGAAATAGAATGATTTTCACAAACAGACCATCAGGGGGCGCTGTGTGACTAATTTTGTGCTGAAACCCCTCCCACAAGAGGCTCTGAATACCGCGGTACTCTGGGCAAACTGCCACAATGTAACAATGTTCACAGACAGGAAATGGCTGTTTAAAGCTGTCTGTAACAGCCAAAACAGCTAGAAACAGCTACATAACTTGCCCACAGTAACAATGTCACCATGTAATACATGTCAGAATGTGAATCTGGGAGAAGAAAGATTTTACAATGAGCAAACACTGACTAAATCATTTATACATAATAATTGTAAAAATGAAGCACTTTTTTTTATTAAATTATTTTCACTGGAGTTCCTCTTTAACAATAACCTTACTGCCACTACCCCTAGCACTAATCTTCCTGCCACTACATCTAATACTAAATTCACTGCCACTACACTTAACACTTCCACCACTTCAACACTAACCTAACTACTGCTACACTTACTGATCGATCGCACTGCTTACCATTCTTCATATCCATTGCACCACCACTTGCAAATCATCATACCTGTAGCGCTGTCGCTTGCTGAGTGTGCCTAAAACACTAAACAATAAACACCCTGGCGCACCATAGCTGCAATTAACAAATTAACATTGTAGTAGTGCCGTGACACAATGCATGCTTCACTGCAATATGTATCAGGCAGAGATATATGCCAGATCCTCTAGCACACATGGCAAAAATACTGCTTGTAAAACTTTATATTTCAGCACACAGTACAATTTGGAGGTAACAGGTGCAAGTCCACTATTTTTTTTTTAAAGATTCTTTATTTTATTTTGAAGAAGAAAAAGCATTTTAAACAGAACAACAACAAGTGGTTCATCACAGTCTTGAACAAAATAAATACAGATAACAATAGCACTTAGTGGGGAGGGGCATTCCTAGCCACAGGTCAGATATAACATTCCAAACTATTGTGCACAACAGTTAAAATCCTATGCCTAGGGGCCTATCCCTTCCCCCACTATTAATGCTTAAAGAGTAAAACTGTAGTGTTACCACTATTAAATGGAGTATATGAAGAGGGGTAAGGGGAAAGAAAGAAAGAGGGGGAAGGAAAGGAGAGAAATAGAATGGGTCCTCTGAAGACCAGATCCAGAGAACCCATTAGAATGAAGTAAAGAAAAAAAGATTTATAGAAAGATCCACGCCGGGCCGAACCCAAATAGACCTCACGTCATCTAGTAAAAAAACTCAAGTTTACGAGGAAAAATGTGGACTCACCCCATTACGAAGGGGAAAAGATAAAATATTTATGTATCCTGGGGAATTTGTAGGTATTCTTCTGATTCTAGAAACATATCCCAGTGAATCAATGTACGTGAGAAGGCCTCGTCCCTATCATGTAAGGTGTGGGTCAAAGACTCCATCTGATAGACAAACTTTATCTCAATAATCCTTTCCCTTATTGACGGCACAGATTGTGATTTCCAGTGGCGAGCAATAAGGACTCTTGCAGCTTGGATCAAATGGCGAGAAAGAGAGCGCTTGAATTTTTTAAAGGGTTTTGGGGTATTATGGAGCAAGTAGTATGAGGGATCTTCAATCGGATCTCCGTCTGTTAAAATTTTAATGTATTTCTGGACTGATTGCCAAAATGGTTTTATAGCTTCACAGTCCCAGAATATGTGGGTTAATGAACCTACTGCATTGTCACATCGCCAACATTGAGAGCTAGTATTAGGGAAGATTTTATTTAATCTGCTCGGAGTCAGGTACCACCTGGACAAGATTTTATAATTGGACTCTTTGATCCGATAGGACATTGAGGCAGACTGATTTAGCGTGAGTATCTTCTGCCAACGCTCATCAGAAAATACACAGTTAAGTTCTGATTCCCATTTAGATTTGAGTTCTAGCGACCAGGTGGTATCTGAGAGCAGAAGTTGATATAATTGGGAAAGCGTTTTTTTAATGGTGCCCTTAGATAAACATAAATTCTCAAAAGTACAGAGTGGTCTAGAAAGTTGCTCCCTATTTCCCAGAGAACTGAGAAAGTGGACAAATTGCATGTGACTCCATTCGTCCAAAAATGGACATGAACGCGAGTCACGTATCTGTGAAAGTGGGATCCAAGCTTTATTTTGTATGAGGTCACGGCATCTAATTATGTCACCCATTCTCCAGCAGGCATAGCTTTGAGAAGAACAGCCTGGGGGGAATAATGGGTTGTTTAGTAAGGGCACCATAGGGGAAGGCCAAGGAGATAAATCTGGTAAATGGCGGACCCTAAAGAGAGCATTTAAGGTGGAGTTCACAGAGAGATATTCATTTTGTAGTTTAAAAGAGGACCAAGGATAAACACAAAGCTCCGTGCCAACAAGATCTTGCTCCAGTTGTACCCATCTTTTCTGATTGGAGTTCCTGTGCCAGTCAACTAGGCGAGTCAAGGATGCTGCGGAGTGATATTTTCCCATGTCCGGCACAGCTAAACCACCAGAATCTTTGGGCAGAACAAGTGCAGTGTAACTAATGCGTGGGGGCTTGCGTTTCCAGATGAACGTAAAGTCTTAAAGTGTTCCGCTGGCAAGACTATTGGTATGGTTTGGTAAAGGTATAGTATTCTTGGTAAAATGTTCATTTTTATAATGTTGATCCTTCCTAACCAGGAAAAGCAAGGCTTGTCCCAACTCTGTAGATCAGAAGTTAGAGTATGGGTCAAAGGGACAAAATTGAGTCTGTACAAATCATTTAGTGAAGAGGGAATTCGTATGCCAAGATATGTAATAGCTTGTGGTGGCCATTTATAAGGAAAGTTATTTTTGATCTGGGAACTTAAATTAGTTGGCATGGATACCCCCATAGTTTGGCATTTGTCTGGATTTATTTTAAAATTAGAAATGTATTGGTATGATTTTATTTCCAGTTCCAAAGAGGGGAGGGAAGTGTGGGGTTCTATCAGGTAAAATAGCAGATCATCCGCATAGGCCGCCACCTTGTGCTCTGAAGAGGGTAGTTGGGGGCCTCTGATATTCACATTCTTGCGGATAGTGCGTAGGAAGGGTTCTAATGATAAGGCAAATATTAAAGGTGAAAGGGGACAGCCTTGCCTTGTACCATTGGCAATAGGGAAAGAGGAGGAGACAACACCATTAACACGGACCTGCGCAGACGGGATGGAATAGAGTGACATAATCCACCGCAACATATGTTGACCAAGGCCTATATGTTGAAGTGTAGCCTCTAAAAAGCTCCAGTCAACCCTATCAAATGCCTTTTCGGCATTGGTGGATACAAGAAGCAGAGGGGTATGTGTCTTATGCGCCCATTGGATAAGATCAATTGTGCGTATGGTGTTGTCTCTCGCCTCACGTCCTGGTATAAAACCAGCTTGGTCTGGATGAACTAGTGAATCCATAAGGGGGGAAAGCCTTGTAGCCAACACTTTGGCAAACAGTTTCAAGTCAGCGTTTAAAAGGGAAATGGGACGATAATTAGAGCACAAGATGGCGTCCTTACCTGGTTTAGGAATAACCGCTATCTGTGCAGAGAGCATGTCTCTGGGTAGACTAGAGGGAGGAACATCTTCCGATACTAAGGAATTAAGAAACGTCAGTAAACGGGGGATCAGAATGTCTCCAAAGGTTTTATAATAATCAAGTGGGAGGCCGTCAGGACCGGGGGCCTTGCCAGTAGCTGAAGACTTTATTGCCTGTCTAAGTTCAAAGTCAGTTATAGGGGATTCTAGATCACTAACGGTTTGTTCAGTCAATTTGGGCAGGCCAGCAGTTTGTAGATAAGTGTTTATGGCCTGAGACCTTGCCTGGTTAGGAGGATCAGAGTTGTAAGATGGTAAGTTGTAAAGGGAATGGTAATAATCCCTGAAAACCTTGGCGATTGATTCAGATCTATATTTCTTAATTCCCGAACGGTCTTGGATATGTGCCACATTAGTGTGAGCATAGGTTTCCCGGAGGGCCCTAGCTAGCATTCTACTGCACTTGTTGCCAAACTCATAATATAAGCGTTTGCACTTAAGAGCCAAGTGTTTCTCCCTGTGGAAGAGAGAGGTTTTCAGTTTTTCCCTTTCCAATTGCAGATTTTGCAAATCAGCACATGATAAGGTTTTCTTGTGACGCGACTCCAGTACTCTAATAGTGTTTAAACTATGAAGAATGTCTTCCTGTCTTTTTTTGTGTCTGAAGCTCGCCTCTTGTATCATTTTCCCTCTAATGGTGCATTTGTGTGCTTCCCAGATTGAAGAAAGCGGGACTTCTTCAGTAGTATTTGTTAAAAAATACTCCTGAAGGGTGTTGAAAATGGAGTGTTTAAAGTCCTTATCTTGCAGAAGGGAAATGTTCAAACGCCATTGTCTAGGGAGGTGAGTTTTAGGGCGAATACCCATTTCCAGTGTAACCGGAGAATGGTCAGATAGCGTCATATTGCCAATCTCTGAAGAAATTTGTTCAGAGAGTAGATTTTGAGAGATAAAAATATGATCAATACGCGTATAGGAATTGTGTAAATTGGAGAAAAAAGTATAATCGCGCCCGGATGGGTGCTGGATCCTCCAGATATCGACTAATTGGCGCTGAACCAATTCCCTCCTACACTTAGCAATTGCTATGTTGGTCAGGGAGCACTTACCCGTAGAGCAGTTCACAGGTGGGTCCAGGATCATGTTAAGATCGCCTTCCAGAATTAAGCTTCCCTCTGCGAAGCTATCAAGGGCATCAAGGGCCCTGACCAAAAAAGCCGGTTGCCCACTATTAGGGGCATAATAAGTGCCAAGTGTAAATGTTCGGGATAAATAAGTACCTTTTATAAAAAGGAAGCGGCTGGAGTTGTCCTTGTGTTCCTGCAAGAAACAAAAGTCGAAGTCCTTGGACAGTAATATTGCTACACCTTTGGTTTTTGTGTCAGGCGAGTTACTGAAGAAGGCCTGAGTGTAATACTTATCAGTTAGTTTGGGGGCAGTATTGCCTTTGAAGTGCGTTTCCTGCAGGAACACAATGTGCACACGTTGTTTATGAAGTTGGCGTAAGAGGGCTCTACGTTTTTCAGGGAGGTTAAGTCCCTTCGTATTCAGGGTTTGAGTTTTAAGGAACATGAGGGTGTGAATAGCGTGCTAAGGGTGAGATCAGGGTCGGCCCAGCATAGATCTCTAGAAAACAAGAAAGAGACAGGAGAGGAAGAACATAAGAAAAAGAAGAGAAAAAGAGTAATGGGAAAGGAAAAATCCATATCCCATAGCATAATATTAACAAACTAAAAATTGTGCAACATAGATCTAAAACATTTGAAATAGCCTGTAAGGCCATAATGGGTGGTTTACGAAGGGACATTCCACACACAAGGAGTATCTCGGAGCCCTGGGCATACACGTCTGTATAAATGGCTATGAGTCCATGAGAAGCTGGAAAACTGATAAACTGATTGATATTTGTATAGTCTTAAGATATGCACGGGGGAAGGGATGGCGGGAGAATAAAAGGAAAATATACGGGAGCGGGTATTGATTAAACCGCCATAATGATGTGTCTATAGGGACAGGATTAAACTCTCAGCGGAAATACAGCTGTGTATGTCACAGGGGTTGCGAAACATAAAAGTGCCCATTGAGATAAGAACCTATATCACGATGCACATGCAATATAACCAATAAAGGTAGAAAACAAACCAGCCACTGTGTAAAGGTCATACGTTTCGAACTGGGTAAGATAAATGAATGCAGGGAACGGGTGGTATATCAGCTATCGAAGTAAGTAAGTCCAGAACACCAGAAAAAAACAAAAAACACGAGGAAAAAATTTGAGTCTTAGGTCCACTAAGTGCCTAGTTTCAAAAAGAAAAAAAATGGAAGTAAAAATATGAGTGTTGATAGGTCACTCGTGAGGATAGTTCTTTAGAAAAAAGAAAAAGAAAAGAAAAAAAAAAAGGCTGGAGAAACACATAAGACAACTCACGAGGATGAGTCACTCTGAACTTCTCTTGCCTGTTTCTTTTTCTGCAGTGGGTTAATCAGCAGTCGGTCAGGGTCCCATAGAGGAATCGGTACTTGTTCGATCCCTAGGGACGAGCAAAAGGTAGGGACATCAGCAGGCGTGCGTAAAATGGCTGAGCGGGAACCGATCTTTGCTTGAAGATTGAAGGGGAAGCCCCAGCGGTAAGTCGCTCCCTCGTCCTGTAAAGCTTGAAGAAGTGGTCGAGGTGCTTTTCTTTGGGCTACGGTGAAGGGGGCCAAGTCCTGGTAGAGTGTGATCTGGGCTCCATCAAAGCCAATAGTACCGTGACGCCTAGCGGCTGCCATAATACCTTCCTTAATAGGAAATGGTGGACTCTGCATATAACATCTCTGGGCGGGGAGTCACCCTGAGGCATGGCACGTAGAGCACGATGAACCCGATCCAGTCGAATTGGAGGTGAATGGATGTGATCGAGGACTTTATCAAATATAGCCTGTACAGTAACTGGAAGATCCTCATTGCGTGTGGCTTCCGGCAGGCCGCGAATACGGACGTTATTGCAGCGATTCCTATTTTGTAGGTCTTCTAGGCTTGATCGGTAAAAGTTATTCAGGGCAGTTTGTTTAATGGATGCTTCTTTAAGGAGCTGTACATCTTGTTGTAGCTGAGAGATACTTGCTTCTGCTCCTGAGACCCTGTCTGTCAGGCCAGTAACCTCTTCACACAGAGCAGCAGCTTCAGACCTCATGGTGGTCAGAATGAGGTCAGTCTGTTTATCTAGGTCTTCCTTTGTTGGGAGGCTTCGCAAAAATTCCCAGATGTCCTCTAGACTTTTAGCCGAGGGAGAGGATGATAAATTGCCGGGGGCTGCCGCTGGGCCAGCTTGTTCTGTCATCTTGATCTTGTCAGGATTAGAGCGTGTGGTCGGGCCTGTGAAGTACTTCGCCACGGAGTTAGTGACAGTATTTACGACTGAGGTCGGGTTCTGTCTTGTTCCTCGTTTGTTCCCCCATGCTGTGGTGGTATCAGGGAGAGGATTCGTTTCAGAATGCTTCTTCATTATAGGCAAAAAGATAGCTCTCAGCCTGGAGCTCCGGGAAGACACGTCCTCACAGTTTCATGCCTGGCTCCGCCCCCTCGCAAGTCCACTATTGAACTAATACTGGAATATTTTACAATTACCGGTACTTCCTATTTTAAATGACTGGTTTCCAAAAACTGTTAAAAATATCATGTTCCTTGTAAGCTTTTAAATCCAAACATCCCCCTTAGTACTTTTACCCATTTTTTAGCTAATTAGTGCTATATGCATTACCATAATGCATGCGTTACCCTAGTAACGTTGGCGATTCTGCAAGCCAAATTAAAATGTATATATAGACGTGGACTGAACCTAAAAAACATACTAGCTCCTAGTTGCGTGGAACCTATGAGACAGGGCCCAAAATTGGTGGGGTGGCAGCAGCCTGGATGCTATCCATGTAGAAGATGGAGAGAGGCCAAATGTATTAGAATGAAAGAGGTGGTTGGGCACTCAAATGGCAGAGTGATGAGAATTGGACAGTTCATTACTTGTAATGATTGCCATGTTGTTTACCTGGCCTGGTGCCCATGTGGGCTGCAGTATGTTGGGAGGACCATCAGGATGTTGAGGGAATGGGTTGGTGATCACATTAGTAATATCTCCAATGGTCTGGTGGGCCACACACTGTTGACTCATTTTAAAGAGGTACACTCATGTGATCCCTGTGATGGAGGGGGGTAGGATGGTGAAGGGAGGTCTCCCAAAAAGAAATAAGGTGGGTTCACGCGTCAGACACCCTAAGACCGAGGGGTATAAATGCAGACATTGATTTAGTTTGCTTCTTGAGTAATGATTAAGGATATGAGGATGTGTGTAAATGAACTACCTACACACTTTTTCTTTTGGTAAGCATCTAGAAAGATGGGGGCGGGGGGGTTGAAGATTGAGGTTTATAATGCATTTTGGTCTATCTGACGGTGAGTTGGTGATCCATGATTATGTCACTTTAAGATATTGATGAGTCCATGTAGGACTAATATATGTACCTTGTAAAATGTCATGTTGCAAGAAGGAACAGAGAGATATGTATTGAACTATTGAATATCGATATGACACAAAATGGAAAACAACTTAGATAATGTTTGTGGATTAATTAGCATATTTACCTTTCCTATTGGATTAGCGTGCAGCTTTGGATAGATGTATTTTATTGTTTTTAAGACAACATGTACTATGTAAAACCCTGCCTTGTGTGTGCACACTTGGGGGCTAAGTGGGTGCTTAAAATTATTGTGCCCGGTAGTTCACTTATGACCCTTGCTGTGCAAAGGTGAATTCAGCTGTAGTCATGTTAACGTTACGAGACAGCGAGGGAATAGGAGGCATGATGCAGGTCACAAGAGAGAGGCGCAATGACCACAGTGTGCAGCAATACAGACACTGAAACAGGAAATAATGTGCAACAATAGTTTGTTGTGACTGGATCGTGTAAACCAGGGGTGCCCACACTGTTTCGGGTCGCAAGCTACTTTTAAAATTTCCAAGCCTAGGAGATCTACCGCATGCAGTAAAAAATGGCGCAGGGGAAAAAATGACGCACCGATAAATGTATCATAAAACGCTATTTACCGTTTTAATGTTAATACATTAAAACGGTAAATAGCGTTTTAAGATACATTTATCGGTGGATCGGTGCGCCATTAGGAAAAAGCAGAGGGGCTTCACTACAGCTACATTCTCACGTTTCCGGGAATCCTTCTTGCTAGCGTCCAAATCCATGGCAACAGAGAGGAATCTGAGGCAGCCTCTGCTAGATGTTTCCCCAGTCTGGCCAATAAGGAGCACAAAGGAGGAGGGCAGAGACGTTCCACAGACACTCGCTACCATGTACACCAGTGCTTAATTATTCTTTTCTGACAAGTTCCTGCAACTGAATTAGCACAGCGCTAATGGTACAGACTAGGGAAAAAGTTTTGCAGGTTCGAATCTGCTCTTCACTGCTTTTTTTTTTTCTTAAACTGCACTATTGTAATATTATTGTAACGTTTTTAAAATAAAAGTGTGAACGCAGAATAAGGATAAGAGACAAAGAATTGGTGGCTGCAAACTGACCAAAAATAGCGGTGATTAGTCAGAGAAAAGTCACTTCCCTGACTAATCACTGCTATTTTTGGTCAGTTTGGGTTTTGAGTGATATTTCCAAGATGGAAGTAGTAGTATTTCTAGTTGTTGCTCTGGATATTTTGGATTGCGTGTGACCCATATATTTTTGCCTATGCATGTCCATTTTTCTTCGTTGATTTATTTTATCCAGTTCTTTTTTCCATTTGCTGATCACCATGATCTTATTTTCAGGTTTTTTTTAATCTTTAATAACCGATACATTTTTGAGCGTGCTTTTTTTGGAATAGATTTTTCAAGGAACCACTTTTCCAAGTCTGATAATGTTTGTCTAATCGGCCAGGGTTGTTTAAAAAATATATATTTTTAGCGTACCTTTCAACTTGGAGTTCACCGAATGTGGACCTGCACAATGAGTGCTTTTGTTCTTTTGTGTCTAGAATATTTTTTATTCTGATTTTTGGGTCAATATTATTTTGTTTATACCATCCTTTATCCATTCCCGGGGGAAATTAGAATTGTTTGCTAAGGTACTGAGAGGCAGTAAACCTCTGTTCAGTTTCTAAAAAGACACTTGGCCCCATAAACATGGATTGTAAAGTATCCTCCTTATCTGCTGATTGGACCTTGCAGTGGACCGGGTGTTATGGGATGCCCACAAAAGACCACCAAATTTTTAGTCCTTTTCAGAGTAAAATGTATGATATCAGCAATACTAATTTGGGAGAATGTCCTTAGTCCAAATCTAAACTGCAACATATCCATATCTTTCTTCAGGACCAGTTCCACTCATTTAGTTTATTTGAACCAGAGCAAAAGTTACAAAATGAGCCTTTATCCATTTTTTTGAAGCATAGATTAATGGACCTCTGCATGAGCACTGACATCGCATCCACTAACTAAGACGCTTCTTTGTGCCCTATGACGCTAAACTGCAACAGAACACATGTTGCTCTTTCTCTATCTGCTTCATGCACACATATGTGCACATAAAGTATGTGCTGTCTCTAAAAGGCAGACATCTTTTCAGTAAAGTAGGATTTCTGAACTTTCTAGGTCTCTCCCAAGGCCTGCCAACAGGTAACACAAACAGATACCTGCAAATACAAAAACTAAAGTTGCGCCAGTAATATAATGCAGCTGCCTTTGGAGTATAGTGTGTACCCACACCTTTGAGATACAAGAGAATATACAAAAGTCCAGGTGCCACAGTAATCTGCTTAATAATAATAATATTAATTGAATGAATTTTGTCAATAGTAATTAGCCTGCTTGTGCAAACAATGCAACTTGATTGTATCTGTCCCCCCGCACACACTCGCACACGCCATTCAGACTCCCACTGCAGTGAGTAATGGAGAGCAAGGTTGGGGCCTCTATGACAATCTTGGCAACAAGTAATGGAAGATTCCAAATTTTTTTTTTCATATAATTTGTTTTATTAATGGAAAAATTCTCAATACAAACGTATGATCCTGTAATCCATCATTCTCTTTCTCATTAACACAAAAGAAAAATAAATAAAAAATAAAAGTAAGTGAACGAAAAAAAAAAATCCAAAACCAACCAGATACATAATCCCTATACCCCCTCCTCCCCCCAAAGCCACACACATTATTCTCCTCATAACAATGTCTCATTATCCACAAACTCATACATCTCCTTAATATTCATATATCTTAACAATTCCATTCCTTCCCATGATCCCCACCCCACGCTCCCTCGAGAACTCCTCCTCCTACATCTCCATCATATCTCCATATTCTTTTGTAATCTGAAAATCACTCCATTTCTCCCACTTATCAATAAAACCCTCTAACTTGTCCTGCTGTAATGCAATCTGGTTCTCCAACCCTTCACCATATTTACTCTTCCAACCCATTCCTTAAGGGATGGATGATCCCGGCATCTCCATTTAGCTGGAATCAAACTCTTAGTTGCAATCAGTAGTTGAGGTACCAATGATTTCTTATACCTGCTAATAGATGCACACGTACTATTCAACAACACATTCACAGCACCCAATTCCCCTTCTCCTTCACACATTCCCCCTATACATTCCAACACACCTTTCCAAAACCCTAAAATAACCGGACATTCCCATACCAAGTGTACCAATGTACCCCCTGCCCCACATCCTCTCCAACATCTATCACTCATTCCTTGAAACATTACAGCTAATTTATCCGGTGTCCTGTACCACCTTGATAGCAATTTGAAATTAATTTCCTTTATTCTAGAACTTACAGACGTAGCATGAGCTAATATACAAATCTTCCTCCTCTGACCATTATCCAAAGAGATGCCAATATCCTCCTCCCACCTATCCAAATACCCCGGAAAATTCCCATCTCCCATTCCATTCGAGCCTCCAGAACAAATCATTTTTCAAATTCAGATAACTTAATTCTAAAATAAGAAGTTCTCCTCTTCTCCACCAAAAAATGCTTCAACTGAGCATATCTCCAAAAATCAAATGCAAATTGCCCAAATTCCTCCCGCAATTCACTTAACAGTTTAATTTCCCCATTCTTCAAAAAAGCTCTCAAGACCACCCCTCCTCCCCTCCCCCATAACCCAAAAATCCCTTTTCCTTACCTGGCGGAAAAAAAGAGAACCCCTCCAACAGTAACAAAAGAGACATTCCCCCAGACCAACAGCACTTTTTATTAACCACTTGCCGACCGCACACTCATAACGTGCGTCGGCAAAGTGGCAGCTGCAGGACCAGCGACGCAGTACTGCGTCGCCAGCTGCAGCCTAATTAATCAGGAAGCAGCCGCTCGTACGAGCGGCTGCTTCCTGTCAAATCACGGCGGGGGGCTCCGTGAATAGCCTGCGGGCCGCCGATGGCGGCTCGCAGGCTAGATGTAAACACAAGCGGAAATAATCCGCTTTGTTTACATTTGTACGGCGCTGCTGCGCAGCAGCGCCGTAAGGCAGATCGGCGATCCCCGGCCAATCAGCGGCCGGGGATCGCCGCCATGTGACAGACCACATCCTGTCACTGGCTGCACAGGACGGATAGCGTCCTGTGCAGCCCGGAACACCAGGGGGAGGCAGCAGGTAGGAGAGGGAGGGGGAATTTCGCCGCGGAGGGGGGCTTTGAGGTGCCCCCCCCGCCACCCACAGCAGGCAGGAGAGATCAGACCCCCCCAGCACATCATCCCCATAGGGGGGAAAAAAGGGGGGCGATCTGATCTCCCTGCCTGCACCCTGATCTGTGCTGGGGGCTGCAGAGCCCACCCAGCACAGATCAATCAAACCAGCGCTGGTCCTTAAGGGGGGGTAAAGGGTGGGTCATCAAGTGGTTAATACCATCCCAGACCCTAATTACATTTTTAATCCAAAAAGGAGCTGATCTAGGCAACTCTCTAGATTCCCCTGGGAGCCCAAAAACTTTTGCCAAATCCATTCCAACCAACTTCTTTTCAATATTCACCCAACTTGTCACACTTTCCCCATATGTCCAGTCGAAAAGTCTAACCAAAACGCATACATTATAATACAACTTATAATACAACCCCCCCTTTTCTTTAGGACTAACCAAAACACTATATGCTAATCTCGAGGACTTCCCCTGCCATACAAATTTTTATAAATATTGATTTCAAAGATCGGAAAAAAGCTGCAGGCACACAAATCGGAATCATCGACATACAAAAAACTAACCTAGGTAGCACATTCATCTTGATAATGTCTATACACCCGAACCACGAGAACCTCTTCCCTCCCCATCCCTCCAGATCTTTTTTAATTGAGTTAAGTAATGGGACATAATTAAGGCTGTACAACTTTTTTAGATCACTGGATAACATTACACCCAAATATCTAATGGCATTCTTTCTAAAAAGGAAGAGAAAATTGCTCTTTACTGAATTCAAAACCACTGGAGCCAACGACACATTAAGTGCCTCAGACTAAGAGACATTAATCGTAAAATTTGAGAAAATCCCATAATTCTTAATTTCCTTAATCAAATTAGGCAATGACGCCAGTGGTTCCGAAACATAAAATAAAATATCATCAGCGAAAACCGACATTTTATGTACCTCTTCTCCTACTACTAACCCATGAATATCCCTAGATCTCCTAACCATACACAAAAATACTTCTAACGTCAAAATAAAAAATGGGAGACATAGGGCACCCCTGTCTCGTCCCATTAGACAAGGAGAAGGCATCCGACAGGGCACCATTCGCTTTCACTCTAGCCGTTGGATTGGAATATAATGCATTCACCCATCTTAACATATTATCTCCAAACCTCACATATTTTAAAGTAGCCATAATACATTTACAATTTACCCTGTTGAATGCCTTCTCCAGATTCCAAATTAATAAGGTAATAAAATGTTAAAAAGTATAGCTTAAAATTAACATTTATGCGACTGAAGTATATCTTTTTGTGTATGTACTTTGTGTGGATTATAACTATTAACTGTTATACCATCTTGTAGGAATCATGAGTTTAGACTGTTTATCAGTGAAGGCATATTTTGTAATGCTCTTGTACTGAAAAAATAGTTACAGTACCAGTAGAAAAACACAGACAATTTTGTTTCTCTGTTTTATCCATGTGTCCAAGAACCTGACCACATTTGCAATTCATTAGAATGTGTACTCACTAGAGGAAATAATAAAGAGGGTCCTGCTGCTCTATCTGTACAGCAAAACACTCTGCATAGCTGGTCAAGCATTCAAATGAGCAATGTGGGAGCTCAGCAGGGTAGAGCTGTGCAGGCAAAGCATAGTATATACAGTAAAATTAAATAAACAATTCTAAATACCAGACATTTAAGACATTTAAATCTAAAAACAAGAGATGTAGATGATAGGAGGGGAAATGAGAGGAGAAAACATGGAACAGAAAATGCCTTTAATCATCTCCTAAAGAGGAACTGTAGTGAAAATAACATAATGAATAAAACTGCTTATTTTTTACAATATTCATCGGTAAGATATTTAGTCAGTGTTTGCTCATTGTAAAATCTTTTTTCTCCCTGATTTACATTCTGAAACTTATCACTGGTGGTGACATTTTTAGTTCTGCCAGGTGATCTGTACAGAATGTTCGTTTACTGAGAGTTCTATGGACAGAGAGAGATATTTCTTACTTGGCACTGAAAAAACTGTTTTCCTGTCAAATCCATCCATGGCAGCATACTATGGGTTAACCCCCGCCCCTTCACCAATCAGGACTGGTAACTATAAATTTGTCCACCCAATATGGCTCCCTGCTTTTTTTTCTTAGTCCAAACCATTGGGACTGGTCGTACATTTTAAGTACAAGACGTTTTTAATTTTAGCCTTACTTGACTGCATCATGTAGTCTCCGCGCAGGGTGCCTCCCCTCGCGCGAAGCTCCCTCTAAGAACCTCTAAAGGAGCGTTGGGAGTGGAGATCCCCCTGTCTGCTGGTCTCTCCGGGGAGGATGTAAAGTTATACGCTGGAACTAGGGGCTGCAATGCGGCTCCGCTGTGGGGTAGAACCAGCACCTGTAGGACCGGTGGCATTTCCTGGGTAGGCGGATCCTTCCCCCACGTGATGCGTTCCATTTTCCGGAAGCGACGACACGGATTTCCGGAAGGGGGCAGAGTCAGCACGTCAGTGCGGAAAGCCTAAAAGGACGCTATGGCGGCGGGCAAGACGCTGCTGGCGGGGAGGAGAGCATTACGCGTCTGCGACACAAAGTAAGTGCTCCGGGAAGATGTTAGATATGGATACTATATGTGAGCTGGAGAAGGATTGCTACAGTGGCAAGTAGCTGATCGGCATATTGTGTGTTTGTTTGTTTTTTTTGCAGCATCTTCCCTTTATTTTGGCTCATGGATGATAAGCCAGGTACTGTTAAAACTGCTGTTGCATAGGTTGTGGGTCAGGCTGCGGGGCAGCTGCAGGACCATGTTATGATTATCTCGTAATGTTATGTTTCAGCACGCCGAGTTCCGAGTCTGCTTTTTCCTTACTGTCTCGACTGCGTTTGGCAGGTACACTATGTTAATATTTTAGATGTGGCATCAGTATGATATTATTTTTTGTGGTTTGCTTATGTATATATGTTAGACATGCTTCCTCCTACTCATGGTGCACCATTATTTTGTTTGTAGCTTTGCAGAGAAAATAATGGAGGGTTCTACCTGCGATAGAGATCAGCAATTGGACAATAGGTAAGGCCGTAGACAGGTAGGTATTTTAGGTATAATAGAGGCAGAAGATTTCAAGGTGGAACTAATACACAGATGTGTATTTTGTCTCCCCAGCCCTCAAGAGAGAGCGTCCACTTCCTCATCTTCAGGGCAGAAAGCATCATCAAAATCCAATAAGACCCCACAGAAGGACTCTCAGAAACTTCCTGAGAGACCGGATAAAAGATATTGCTGGGCATGTGGTGAAAGGACAATGCCCGGAAAGCTAGTCTGTGTTGATTGTTTCTACACTTTCCCGATAGAAGAGGAGGCTCAGCAACAGGACTTACCCACACTAATTAAGGAAATAGTGCAGCAGTCTTTACAGGAGCATAATGCAGCAAATATTTCTGATAACAAACCGATAGGAGGAGCCTCCAGCATTACAGACACTTTTCCCTCACTGGAGGAGGATGAGAGGGAGGAGGACATATCGATAGGATTCGATTTCTCACTGGTAGAACCATTTATAAAATCAGTCAGAGAGGCCATTGAGAGGGAGGACCCCCAGGAGCCCCAAGCGAAAAGAATGAAATATTATCCTCACTTAAAAAGGAAAATAGTATCCTTCCCTGTCATGGATGAAGTTACTGAATTAGTAAGGGATGAGTGGTCCAAACTGGAGAAGAAGCCCTCTATTGTAAATCGTTTATCTAAATTGTACCCTATCCAAGGTGACTTAGCGACACAATTGGAGGGCGCGCCCCTAGTGGACGCGTCGGTAATGAGGCTAGCCCGGCATGTTACCCTACCATTGGAGGACTTGCATTCAGGGATCCAATGGACAGGAAAATGGACCAAGACTTAAATAAGGCATACTTGAGTACTGGAGGGGCGTGTAGACCCGCGATAGCACTAACTTCAATAGCAAAGGCAATTAAGGTATGGGCGGATAATCTTGAGGGGGCAATCCAGGCCGACGGAGATAAACAGACATTAATAGCAGGATTAGAAGAATTTCGTATTGCATCAGATTTCATCGGCGAAGCGTCGTTTGATATATTAAGATGCGCCACGAGAGGTATGTTATACGATGTTACGGCGAAGCATGCTATGTGGTTAAAACCCTGGTCTGCGGATCCCAATTCCAAGATGGCGTGGTGTGGGATTCCCTTTGATGGTAATAATCTGTTTGGAAGCAAAATGGATACGGCGATCGCTAGGGTGACGGATGGTAGATCTGGATTGCTCCCTCAAGATAGACGCCCTACTAGAAGACAAATAGACAAGAGGCCTTTTCAATCAAGAAGCAAAGGCTACAGAATGCAGAAGGGAAACCAGGGGTTTCGCAGACAATGGCAGGGAGCACAGTCAAACTTATCTAGATTCAACAAGCAACGTAATACGGGCAACACACAACACTCCAAGTCATTCTGAGATGAGACCCGCCCATCTGGACGTAGTTGGGGGACGACTACAGAACTACATACAGGCATGGGCGGACAAAATACAGGACCCTTGGGTGCTGAGTACAATACGATGGGGCCATTCATGGCGCTTCAAGGACCTCCCCCCATCAGACCACTTTGTGCCGACAAGAGTACCAGGCAAAATGGAGAAGAAACTAATACTGCAACAATACATAGACAAATTGATACACAAAAATGCGATCAAGGAGGTCCCCCGACAAGAGAGGAACAGTGGCTTTTACTCACCACTGTTTTTCGTAACCAAGAAATCAGGGGACTTACGGCCAGTTTTAGATCTAAGACTACTGAATATACGGATCCAGCAGGACAAGTTCAAAATGGAATCCCTACAAACCATCATTCCCTCTATCCAGGTAGGAGATTGGTTACTTTCAGCGGATCTAGAAGATGCATATCTTCACATCCCTATACATGTAAACTTTCAAAAGTACTTAAGATTCGCAGTAGAAGAGAGACATTTTCAATTCCAGGTACTACCCTTCGGGATTTGTACGGCGCCAAGGACATTCACGATATTGGTGACCATAATAGCACTGTTAAGAGAACAAAATCGAAGGGTACACCATTACCTGGACGATGTATTGTTGATAGCAGATTCAAAACACAAATTAATGAGACACAGAAACGTGCTCATGCGCACATTACAACAGTTTGGCTGGATAGTGAATCTGAAAAAGAGCCAGCTGGAGCCGACCCAAACAATAATATTTCTAGGGGCACTAATCAATACAGGGAACAACACGATATCCCTACCAGAGGTGAAGAAGTCGCAAGTCAAACAGAGAGTACAGGAAGTAATGAATCTTCAGGCCCTAGAAGCCAGACAGTTCATGAGAATCTTGGGCACGCTATCGGCAATGATTCCCATGGTGAAGTGGGCAGCGTGGAACATGAGAACATGTCAGAACAACTTTTTACAGCAATGGGACGGAAAGAACCTAAGCCAAGCAATCCAGCTGTGACAGTGCATGAGATCGGAACTAATGTGGTGGCTCCAGGATCACAACCTCAGCAGGTGTCACAGTATACAGATCAAGGACCAGTACTACATAACAACCGATGCAAGCCTCTGGGGATGGGGAGCCCACACAGAAACAAAATACGTACAGAGTACATGGAAAGGGCCTGTCAATGGAGTCCAGGCGAATTTGTTAGAGATTCGAGCAGCCCGCAACGCACTTCACAGCTTCAGGAAGGAGATCCGGGACAAGGAAGTGACTCTCAGAATGGACAACTCCACGGCTGTCGCCTATATAAACAACCAGGGGGGAACGCGAAGCCGAACACTGCTAGAAGAAGTACGTCCAATCATGGAATTTGCTCAGCAAACATTATCCTCACTTCAGGCGGTGCACATACCAGGAGCGAAGAATACATTAGCAGACATATTGAGCCGGAGTTGGTTCAACAACAACGAATGGGAGTTGAATCAGGAGATATTCAACCAGATATGTAAGAGATGGGGACAACCAGAGGTGGATCTCATGGCAACCCCGGACAACACCAAATGTGTCAGATTCCTTTCCAGGTACAAATTTCCGCAGGCATCAGGATGGGATGCACTGACGGCGAGATGGGATTATCAACTGGCCTATGCCTTCCCACCAGTCCCTCTCATCTACCGACTACTCAGGCGAATAGAGAGGGAGAGGACAGTTGTGATTGCGATAATTCCATATTGGCCGAGGAAGCCTTGGTTTCCCATGCTGAGGAAACTAGCGGTAGAACGCCCCTGGACCCTACCTTGTCCCAGGGACCTACTGACTCAGAGAGACATACTCCATCCGGATCCCAGAGTGTTGGCTTCGACGGCATGGAGACTGAGAGGTCTAAGCTAATAGCTTTAGGGTGTTCAGAGTCAGTGACGAACACATTATTGAACGCAAGAAAACATTCTACTAATAAGACTTATCAACGGGTATGGAATAGATTCATACAGTTTGCAGAGGAGAAAGACTTGAATCCTATGGACCCAAGGATACCTACAATATTAGAATTCTTACAAAATGGGGTGGATATGGGTTTAGGACTCCGGACAATCAAGGTTCAGATTTCGGCGTTGTCATCGCTTCTGGATCTCCGGCTAGCCACCAATCCGCTAGTACTGCAGTTTACGAAAGCTTTAAGCAAGTTAGGACCGTCAGTCCACAACCTATATCCACAGTGGGATCTACCCACAGTACTGAGAGGCCTAGCAAAACCTCCATTCGAACCATTACAGCAGTGTAATTTAACTAATTTAACACTAAAAACAGTGTTCCTAGTAGCCATAGCGTCGGTAAGACGCGTATCGGAAATCCAGGCGTTAGGGTGGCTACCACCCTATTTACATTTTTTTCCAGATAGAGTAACACTGAAACCAATGGCACAGTTTATACCAAAGGTGGCCACAAACTTTCACTTTGCACAGGAGTGGAATTTACCTAACTTCATTGACAATGAGTCACAAACACCCTCAGCATGGAATATTCCTGAAATATTAAAACAGTATGTACAGATAACAAAGGACATACGTAACTCAGATAGACTCTTTGTGATCCCAGACGGTTATCGCAAGGGGCAGGCGGCCTCGGTACGGACCATAGCCAATTGGTTAGTAAAAGTAATACGTGCAACCTACAGTATTATGGGAAATACGGCCCCAGCAAGAGTAACAGCACACTCGACGAGATCAATCTCATCATCATGGATGATGTCATATGTAGGGCTGCCAACTGGACATCGTCCAGTACATTTGTTAATCATTACAAGGTAGATCCGGCTGCTTCATCGACGGTCCAATTCGGCAGAGGTGTACTGACGGCAGCCAGCATTTCAAATGAAAGATGAGAATGGATATAGTTGTCAGTTACATACTATGTATATATGACATTGTAATTACGAATTAACATTAAATGTGTGTAAGCTTCATATTCTGCCCTCCCTAGTCTCTTTTTTTTTTTTGCTTGTATAGTTAGATCCCATAGTATGCTGCCATGGATTTGACAGGAAAACGGAAAATTGTATACTTACCTTCGGTAATTTTCCTTTCCTGTCGAATAGCCATGGCAGCATACGGGATACCCACCTAGAAGGAGACAGTCAAGAGGGGACATAGTTACAAAAGCAGGGAGCCATATTGGGTGGACAAATTTATAGTTACCAGTCCTGATTGGTGAAGGGGCGGGGGTTAACCCATAGTATGCTGCCATGGCTATTCGACAGGAAAGGAAAATTACCGAAGGTAAGTATACAATTTTCCGTTATTTTCCATAATGTAGCAAGGTTCACAGACAGTAAACTGTCAGGATCAAGATCATCACATCACTTGGTGTGAGGGATTTCACCACAATATCAGCCACACAGACCCCCTGATGATCTATTCAAGAAGAGACAAAAATTGAGAAGGATATTGGACTCAATTCACTAAGATCATACTGGAAATAATAAGGCAAGAGAAAACTTACCACCACACATTGATCTTGCCTTATTAACCTCCTGGGGACTGCCTAACGCCGATGGGCATGGCCTTGGCAGTAGCCCCAGGACCACCTAACGCCGATGGGCATCAGGTTTGTTCTGCCTGTTTTGCCGGCGATCGTGTGCGTGCATGCCAATTAGCAGCGCCGGAGGGCTGCGATCATACGAATACTCCAATGGAAAGGGTATAATACACGTTGTTTTTTAAACAATGTGTATTATACCGGCTGCCTCCTCTTCTGGTGGTCACAGCGTTCCCGGACCGACCACCAGAGAGGACAGCAACCCTGCATGTAAGCCAGCACACATTTTCCTGCTCAATCCCCCACCCGATCGCTGCTGATCACTCCCCACTGCCCCCCTCACTGGCCCTGACAGGCGTCTGACTAAGGTCTGAGTGATATCTGGTCGCCTGTCACAGCTCTGATTGAGGTCTGAGTGACATAGAGTGACAGCTGAGTGACATCTTATAGTCTGGGCACTATTTATTGATATCTGATTGCCTGTCACGAGCTCTGATTTGCCTTTGATCATCTCTGATTGCCCTGTGTTTGATCTCTGTTTACATCCTTTGGCATCTGACAGCTGCAGTGTGATTGACATCTTGTTGCCTGTCACCAGCTGTGATTGAGGTCTGAGTGACATTGAGTGACATCTTATCATCTGTGCACTGTTAATTGATATCTGATTGCCTGTCACAAGCTCTCATTGGCCTTTGATCATCTCTGATTGCCATGTGATTGATCTCTGTTTACATCGTTTGGCATCTGACAGCTGCAGTGTGATTGACATCTGGTCTGTCACTATCCTAGTGATCTCAAAACTGGCCAGTGAGTTAGCTAAGCCCCTTTGTTAGGTAGTTAGCGTCAGTTAGCGCCCAGCCCACTACACCGCAGTCACTAATTAGTCGCTGATTAGCGTCATCACTGTCGCTAATCAGCATTGTCACTATATAGTATCTGTAAGTGATCAGTACTGATCGCAGTCAGCTCTATAAAACTCGTCAGATTGGCAGCAGATAGATAAGAAAT
Source organism: Hyperolius riggenbachi (assembly GCF_040937935.1). Taxonomy (NCBI): domain Eukaryota; kingdom Metazoa; phylum Chordata; class Amphibia; order Anura; family Hyperoliidae; genus Hyperolius; species Hyperolius riggenbachi. Next base: position 331,071,783 of record NC_090646.1, on the reverse strand, counting down.
GCATCTTTTGATCTATCTGATGCGTTTTTAGAAAATTTTTTACCAGGATAGAATTCCAATAGATTTCAGTTTGAAATCTATTGAAACTCGATCTGATGGCATTTTTTTGCCATCAGATTTCCATTAAGGCCAATGCAAACTGATAAGCAATCTCATCAGATCGACCTAAATTTTCCAACCTGCCAGTTCGATGGAAATGCATCGAAATCGATTGAAATCGGCTATCGATCGGTCGATTGGCCAACCGATTTGCAATTGATCGATCGATCAGGATCGATCGGTCGGCCAGAAAATCGGCTGAGTCTATGGGCCCCTTTAGAGTACGCTCCGCTAAAAACGTAGTGTTTGCCCGATCAGGCCTGATCATTTGGCTGCACTTGCGTTCAGTGCAGTGACAGAAATTGTTTTTTTTCTAATCACTGCAAAAACACAACACAACAGCTGCAGCGCTCTAAAGATCCATTTTGATTTTTATTTCACAAGCACTCCTTTTTGCTAGGTAGACTTCCTGGGTAGTCTCAGAGGAATACCCCTTAAATTTAGCATCCCAAAATGGCAAGAAAGTGCAAGAGGCCTACAGGATTCTGGCCGAGTCGGGTGAGAGTGATTGGGACTTCTCATCTGACGAATCATCCGGTTCAGAATACGAACCTGTAGATAGCAGTGGCTCTCTGACCGATAGCGACGATGACGAGGTTGGGGTCCCTGCTAGCACCAGGCGTACCCGACCCCATGTCAGCGGACTGCAGGTGGCGCAGGATCAACCTCAAGGGCAGCAGAGTGGTGCTAGCGCTGATCCAGGTTTTCATGATGAGGCATGCACCAGCAGCGCAGCACATCCTGGACTTGGAACCAGTACTGCCGTAGAACCTGGTGAAGTGGTGAGCACCAGCATGGCAGTTGAAACTGGTTCGGTGGCATGTGCAGTAAGACCCCGGTCGCAGCCACCAGAAACACGGGCCCGTAGAACCCGTACACACCCAGAGGTGCTGGCAAATCCCGATTGGCAAGCCCCTGGTTCTGCCGCACCTATAGTGCCCCCTTTCACCGCCCAGTCTGGAGTCCAGGTGGAGACAGATCATCTAGGATTGACCCTAGATGATTTTCATCTGATCTTTACCGAGGATCTTTACGACTTAGTCGTGGCAGAGACCAACCGTAAGGCCACGCAATTTATCACTGCCAATCCGAGCAGCTTCCATGCCCAGCCGTTTCAGTGGAAACCAGTCACAGTTTACGAATTTAAAATCTTTTTGGACCTTCTCCTCAACATGGGTCTCGCAAAAAAAAATGTATTGCGGTCCTATTGGTCTACGCACCCAATACATCACATGCCCATGTATTCTGCTGTCATGTCCAGGGCACGTTTTGAGGACATCCTGCACTTCCTGCACTTCAATTACAATACAACCTGTCATAAAAAAGACCACCCTGTCTATGACCGGCTCCACAAAATTCGGCCCCTCATAGACCACCTGTCATCCAAATTTGCAGATGCTTACACCCCTGAACAGAACATCTGCATAGACGAGTCCCTGATACATTTTACCGGGCACCTTGGCATTAAGCAGTACATCCAAAGTAAGCGAGCCCGGTATGGGGTCAAGCTGTATAAGCTGTGTGACAGGGCCACAGGCTATACATAATGTTTTAGGGTCTCTGAGGGAAAAGACACAAAATTGGAGCTGGTCGGATGCCCTGACTACCTGGGGAGCCGTCCACAAATATAACCTTAACATGGGAGGAGTGGACTTCAACGACCAGATGTTGGCTCCCTATTTGGTTTCCCCGCAGAACCAGACGCTGGTATAAGAAACTGTCTGTTCATTTGATTCAGTTGGCAATTTACAACAGTTTTGTTCTCTACAGTAAGGCTGGGAAAACTAAAGGATCCTTCCTTAAATTTCAGTAAGAGATAGTTTCGGAACTCCTGTATCCAGGAGGAGCCGTAGCCCAACCCCAAAATGTAGTAAGCCAGCTAGATGATAGACACTACCCGTATGTCTTTCCAGGTACCCCATCTCACTGTTCCCCAAGAAAACGTTGTTGTGTCTGCAGCAGGGCTGGAATGAGGCGTGACACCACTTTTTATTGTCCCTACTGTCCTGACCAGCCTGCCCTATGCGTAGGAGAGTGTTTTGAGAACTACCATGAGCAGGTACGCTATTAGAATAGGGAACGCGAGACACAGAGTAGGCACACAAAGGTCTCTCAAGGCTCATTGAGTTGCGGCAAATTGCCTAGCGAAAGTCCCACTTTGTGGTCCCCACAACGCCAGAAGTGTGTGACTTAACTCTAGTGCATACCTACGCTACTGCGCGGCTCCTGTGGCAATTTGCGTCTGCCCGGAAGGTGACTCAAGGTATTCCCTGAAGGTCTGTTTTTGGCGATGCAGTGCGGCGGGCGCGACCCACCGGATACGCCAATATGCACACATCAGCTTTCGAGAGACCCAAATACACAGGGCTGCCAGAAACCTCCCCTTCCACTTGGGGCAAAGTGCATAGTGTACTTTGCCATGTCTCTGTGCAATTTGTGCGTTCCACACTGTCCCATGGGAAGGAGAAGTTTAGAAGTTTGTCTTCAGAAGGTAAGTAAAAATAGAACAAAACAAAACAAAAAAAAAAACAGGTAAGCAAAAAAGTTAAAAGTTCCAAATGTTGATGTTTGGTTAAATAGGTTCAATAAAGTTTATGAAAGTTAATGTTAATGTTAATGAATTTCTTGCATTGCTGCTTGCTTGTTTTTTTTTTTTTTTTTTTGTATGTTTCTCTCTCTCTCTTTCCATCCTTTACCCTTCCAGGTGGACCGAGCGAACGACTGATCGACCAACCAGCTGCAGCACTGATGGTGCAACCTGACAGAAGCATTGCGTGTCTGTCAGATTACACACAAGTCGGTGCATGCAGCACTGCAGGACGAGATTTCTCCTCCGCAGTAAGATACGTTTGCCAAGGCATATGAGCTGAGGGGCGGTGTAGGAGTGCCTATGCTTTGGTAAGCACTTTGTATCAAAACTGGCAAAGGTTTTTTCATCCACATCGATCGATGTGAATGGATTGATCGAGCAAAGTAGGTTTGGAAAATTTTGTGGGCGGAGCTCCTATGTCCTGGCAAACGCCATGCCCCCCCTCTTTTTTTCACATATTTCAGTAAATATTTTTTCATCCACATTCATCAATTTTAATGCGAGAATCTTTGCCGTTCATTTTTCCTTTTATGGAAAAAAAAGTGCATCATCCGTATGCCCAATATAAGGAGTATAGCAGAAACTCCTAATACTGGCCATACATGTAATGATTGCGGGGATGCTAAAATGCCTGGACAGACCCCACAAATGACCACATTTTGGAAAGAAGACAACTCAAGGTATTTACTGAGGGGCATGCTGAGTTCATAGAAGATTTTATTTTTTGTCACAAGTTAGCAGAAATGGATTTTTTTTTTAATTTCTCACAAAGTGTCATTTTCCACTAACTTGTGACTAAAAATAAAATTTTATATGAACTCACTATGCCCCTCGTGGAATACCTTGGGTGTCTTCTTTCCAAAATGGGGTCATTTCTGGGGTGTTTTTACTGTCCTGGCATTGTTTGGGGGGGGGGCCTAAATTGTGAGCACCCCTGTAAAGCCTAAAGGTGCTCATTGGACTTTGAACAATTTTGCACAGCTAGCCTGCAAAAAAAGTGTCACATATGTGGCATTGCTGTTCTCAAGAGTAGTAGTATAATGTGTTTTGGGGTGTCTTTCCACACATACCCATGTTGGGAGGGAGAAATATCTCTGTAAATGACAATTTTGTGTAAAAAAAAAAAAAATCGAACAAATTGTCATTTACAGAGATATTTTTCCTACCCAGCTTGGGTATGTGTGAAAAGACACCCCAAAACACATTATAATACTTTTCCTGAGTATGGCGATACCACACATGTGACACTTTTTTGCAGCCTAGCTGTGCAAAGGGGCCCAAAGTCCAATGAGTACATTTAGGATTTGACAGGTAATTTTTACTCATTTGCTTTTTAGACTACTCCTCACGGTTTAGGGCCCCTAAAATGCCAGGGCAGTATAGGAACCTCACAAGTGACCCCATTCTGGAAAAAAGACACCCAAGGGCATTTCATGAGTGGTATGGTGAGTTCGTAGAATATTTTATTTTTTGTCACAAGTTGGTGGAAAATTACACTTTGTGAGAAAAAACTAAAAAAATCAATTTCCTCTAACTTGTGACAAAAAATAAAATCTTCTATGAACTCACCATACCCCTCACGGAATACCTTGGGGTGTCTTCTTTCCAAAATGGGGTCACTTGTGGGGTTCCTATACTTCCCTGGCATTTTAGGGGCCCTAAGCCGCGAGGAGTAGTCTGGAAAACAAATGAGTAAAATTGACCTGTGAAATCCTTAAGGTACTCATTGGACTGAAGGCCCCTTTGCACAGCTAGGCTGCAAAAAAGTGTCACACATGTGGTATCGCCATACTCGGGAGAAGTAGTACAATGTGTTTTGGGGTGTATTTTTACACATACCCATGCTGGATGGGAGAAATATATCTGTAAATAAAAAAGTTGTCCTTTACAGAGATATTTCTCCCACCCAGCATGGGTATATGTGAAAAGACAATGCAAAACACATTATACTACTTCTCTTGAGTACAGCGATACCACATGTGTAACACTTTTTTACAGCCTAGCTGTGCAAAGGGGCCCAAAGTCCAATGAGTACCTTTAGGATTTCACAGGACAATTTTAGTTATTTGGTTTCCAGACTACTCCACAAGGTTTAGAGCACCTAAAATTACAGGGCAGTATAGGAACCCCACAAGTGACCCCATTCTGGAAAGAAGACACCCAAAGGTATTCCATGAGGGGTATGGTGAGTTCATAGAAGATTTTACTTTTTGTCAAAAGTTAGTGGAAAATGACACTTTGTGAGAAAAATTAAAAAAAAAAATCCATTTCCACTAATTTGTGACAAAAGTCAAATCTTCTATGAACTCACCATAACCCTCAAGGAATACCTTGGGGTGTCTTCTTTCCAAAATGTGGGGTTCCTATACTGCCCTGGCATTTTAGGGGCCCTAAACCGTGAGGAGTAGTCTGGAAAGCAAATGAATAAAATTGACCTGTGAAACCCTAAAGGTACTCATTGGACTTTGGGCCCCTTTGCACTGCTAGGCTGCAAAAAAGGGTCATACGTGTGGCATCGCCGTACTCAGGAGAAGTAGTACAATGTGTTTTGGGCTGTAATTGTACACATACCCATGCTGGGTGGGAGAAATATGTCTGTAAATGGACAATTTAAAAGTTTAAAAGTTGTCCTTTACATTTCTCCCACCCAGCATAGGTATGTGTAAAAATAGCCTCCAAAACACATTATACTACTTCTCCCGAGTACGGCGATACCAAACGTGTGACCCTTTTTTGCAGCCTAGTAGTGCAAAGGGGCCCAAAATCCAATGAGTACCTTAGGATTTCACAGGTCAATTTTACTCATTTGCTTTCCAGACTACTCCTCACGGTTTAGGGTCCCTAAAATGCCAGGGCAGTATAGGAACCCCACAAGTGACCCCATTTTGGAAAGAAGACACCCAAGGTATTCCGTGAGGGGTATGGTGAGCTCGTAGAAGATTTTATTTTTTTCACAAGTTAGTGGAAAATGACACTTTGTGAGAAAAAAACTAAAAAAAATCCATTTCCACTAACTTGTGACAAAAAATAAAATCTTCTATGAACTCACCATACCCCTCATGGAATACCTTGGGGTGTCTTCTTTCCAAAATGGGGTCACTTGTGGGTTTCCTATACTTCCCTGGCATTTTAGGGGCCCTAAACCACGAGGAGTAGTCTGGAAAACAAATGAGTAAAATTGACCTGTTAAATCCTAAAGGTACTCATTGGACTGTGTGCCCCTTTGCACTGCTAGGCTGCAAAAAAGGGTCATACGTGTGGTACCGCCGTACTCGGGAGAAGTAGTACAATGTGTTTTGGGGTGTCTTTTCACACATACCCATGCTGGCTGGGAGAAATATCTCTGTAAATGTACAATTTAGTGTAAAAAAATTGAAAAAGTTGTCCATTACAGAGATATTTCTCCCACCCTGTATGGGTATGTGTGAAAAGACAGGGGGGTTTAGCAATGCAGTCCTCAAGTGGTTAAGGTGTAGAGATACATTTTTAAAGTGAGAGAGTTATCTTATCTCTTCAGTTACCTCCTCTGTAGTTATTTTCACATGCAGGTTATTAACATCCTGTCTTTAACTTTAGAATTCTGGAGTTATTTTAAGGATTGACGAGTTAACTTTAGAGATCTCACCTTAACTTAACCACTTCCCGACCGCCGTATGTACAATTGGCGGCCGGGAAGTGCACCCCGCAAGGACCGCCGTATTGACAATTGGCGGCGGTCCTTGTAGGGGCATGGGCGGAGCGATCGCGTCATCAGTGACGCGATCCTCCGCCTCCGCCTGGCGCCGCTCACCCGCCGCAACATCCCGCCGGCCATACGGAAGCGCCGGCGGGATGTTAACCCGACGATCGCCGCATACAAAGTGTATAATACACTTTGTAATGTTTACAAAGTGTATTATACAAGCTGCCTCCTGCCCTGGTGGTCCCAATGTCCGAGGGACCACCAGGGCAGGCTGCAGCCACCCTAGTCTGCACCAAGCACACTGATTTCCCCCCCCCCCCCTGCCCCAGATCGCCCACAGCACCCATCAGACCCCCCCCTGCCCACCCCCCAGACCCCTGTTTGCACCCTATCACCCCCCTAATCACCCATCAATCACTCCCTGTCACTATCTGTCAACGCTATTTTTTTTTTGTATCCCCCCCCCTGCCCCCCGCTCCCTCCTGATCACCCCCCACCCCTCAGATTCTCCCCAGACCCCCCCCCCCCCCCATGTACTGTATGCATCTATCCCCCCTGATCACCTGTCAATCACCTGTCAATCACCTGTCCATCACCTGTCAATCACCCGTCAATCACCCCCTGTCACTGCCACCCATCAATCAGCCCCTAACCTGCCCCTTGCGGGCAATCTGATCACCCCCCCACACCAATAGATCGCCCGCAGATCCGACATCAGATCACCTCCAAAATCCATTGTTTACATCTATTCTCTCCTCTAAACACCCACTAATTACCCATCAATCACCCATCAATCACCCCCTATCACCACCTGTCACTTTTACCTATCAGATCAGACCCTAATCTGCCCCTTGCGAGCACCCAATCACCCGCCCACACGCTCAGATTGCCCTCTGACCCCCTCTTATCAATTCACCAGTGCATTAATTACATCTGTTCTTCCCTGTAATAACCCACTGATCACCTGTCAATCACCTGCCAATCACCTATCACCCATCAATCACCCCGTCACTGCCACCCATCAATCAGCCCCTAACCTGCCCCTTGCGGGCAATCTGATCACCCACCCACACCATTAGATCGCCCGCAAACCCGCCGTCAGATTACCTCCCAAATGTATTGTTTACATCTGTTATCTTCTCTAAACACCCACTAATTACCCATCAATCACCCCCTATCACCAACCGTCACTGTTACCTATCAGATCAGACCCTAATCTGCCCCTTGCGGGCACCCAATCACCCGCCCACACGCTCAGATTGCCCTCAGACCCCCCCCCTTATAAATTCGCCAGTGCATTAATTACATCTGGCCTTCCCTGTAATAACCCACTGATCACCTGTCAATCACCTGCCAATCACCTATTACCCATCAATCACCCCCTGTCACTGCCACCCAACAATCAGCCCCTAACCTGCCCCTTGCGGGCAAACTGATCACCCACCCACACCAATAGATCGCCCGCAGATCCGACATCAGATCACCACCCAAGCGCAGTGTTTCCATCTATTCTCTCCTCTAAACACCCACTAATTACCCATCAATCACCCATCAATCACCCCCTATCACCACCTGTCACTGTTACCCATCAGATCAGACCCTAATCTGCCCCTTGCGGGCACCCAATCGCCCGCCTACACGCTCAGATTGCCCTCAGACCCCCCCTTATCAATTCGCCAGTGCAATATTTACATCTGTTCTCCCCTGTAATAACCCACTGATTACCTGTCAATCACCTATCAATCACCCATCAATCACCCCCTGTCACTGCCACCCATCAATCACCCCCTGTCACTGCCGCCCATCAATCACCCGCTGTCACTGCCACCCATCAATAAGCCCCTAACCTGCCCCTTGCGGGCAATCTGATCACCCACCCACACCAATAGATCGCCCGCAGATCCGACGTCCGATCACCTCCCAAGTGCAGTGTTTACATCTGTTCTCTACCCTAAACACCCACTAATTACCCATCAATCACCCCCTGTCACTGCTACCTATCAGATTAGACCCCTATCTGCCCCTAGGGCACTCAATCACCCGCCCACACCCTCAGAATGCCCTCAGACCCCAGCCCTGATCACCTCGCCAGTGCATTGCTTGCATCTATTCCCCCCTCTAATCACACCTTGAGACACCCATCAATCACCTCCTGTCACCCCCTAGCACACCTACCCATCAGATCAGGCCCCAATTTGCCCCGTGTGGGCTCTTGATCACTCGGCCAAACCCTCAGATCCCCCTCAGACCCCCTTCCGATCACCTCCCCAGTGCATTGATTGCATCTATTTTCCCCTCTAACCACCCCCTGAGACACCCATCAATCACCTCCTGTCACCCCCCTAGCACTCCTATCCATCAGATCAGGCCCAATACAACCTGTCATCTAAAAGGCCACCCTGCTTATGACCGGTTCCACAAAATTCGCCCCCTCATAGACCACCTGTCATCAAAATTTGCAGATGCTTATACCCCTGAACAGTCATTTTGAGACATTTGGTTTCCAGACTACTCACGGTTTTGGGCCTGTAAAATGCCAGGGCGGTATAGGAACCCCACAAGTGACCCCATTTTAGAAAAAAAGACACCCCAAGGTATTCTGTTAGGTGTATGACGAGTTCATAGAAGATTTTATTTTTTGTCAAAAGTTGATTTTTATTGGTTTTTTTTCACAAAGTGTCATTTTTCACTAACTTGTGACAAAAAATAAAATCTTCTATGAACTAGCCATACACCTAACGGAATACCTTGAGGTGTCTTCTTTCTAAAATGGGGTCACTTGTGGGGTTCCTATACTGCCCTTGCATTTTAGGGGCCCTAAACCGCGAGGAGTAGTCTAGAAAACAAATGCCTCAAAATGACCTGTGAATAGGACGTTGGGCCCCTTAGCGCACCTAGGCTGCAAAAAAGTGTCACACATGTGGTACCGCCGTACTCAGGAAAAGTAGTATAATGTGTTTTGGGGTGTATTTTTACACATACCCATGCTGGGTGGGAGAAATTTCTATGTAAATGGACAATTGTGTGTAAAAAAATCAAACAATTGTCATTTACAGAGATATTTCTCCCACTTAGCATGGGTATGTGTAAAAATACACCCCAAAACGCATTATACTACTTCTCCTGAGTACGGCGGTAGCACATGTGTGGCACTTTTTTTTACACCCTAAGTACGCTAAGGGGCCCAAAGTCCAATGAGTACCTTTAGGATTTCGCAGGTCATTTTGCGACATTTGGTTTCAAGACTACTCCTCACGGTTTAGGGCCCCTAAAATGCCAGGGCAGTATAGGAACCCCACAAATGACCCCATTCTAGAAAGAAGACAACCAAAGGTATTCCGTACGGAGTATGGTGAGTTCATAGAAGATTTTATTTTTTGTCACAAGTTAGCGGAAAATGACACTTTGTGAAAAAAACAATTAAAATCAATTTCCGCTAACTTGTGACAAAAAAATAAAAACTTCTATGAACTCACCATACTCCTAACGGAATACCTTGGAGTGTCTTCTTTCTAAAATGGGGTCATTTGTGGGGTTCCTATACTGCCCTGGCATTTTAGGGGCCCTAAACCGTGAGGAGTAGTCTTGAAACAAAAATGACCTGTGAAATCCTAAAGGTACTCATTGGACTTTGGGCCCCTTAGTGCAGTTAGGGTGCAAAAAAGTGCCACACATGTGGTATCGCCGTACTCGGGAGAAGTAGTATAATGTGTTTTGGGGTGTATTTTTACACATACCCATGCTGGGTGGGAGAAATACTTCTGTAAATGACAATCTTTTGATTTTTTTACACACAATTGTCCATTTACAGAGGTATTTCTCCCCCCCAGCATGGGTATGTGTAAAAATACACCCCAAAACACATTGTACTACTTCTCCCGAGTATGGCGATACCACATGTGTGGCACTTTTTTGCACCCTAACTGCGCTAAAGGGCCCAAAGTCCAATGAGTACCTTTAGGATTTCACAGGTCATTTTGAGAAATTTCGTTTCAAGACTACTCCTCACGGTTTAGGGCCCCTAAAATGCCAGGGCAGTATAGGAACCCCACAAATGACCCCATTTTAGAAAGAAGACACCCCAAGGTATTTCGTTAGTAGTATGGCGAGTTCATAGAAGATTTTATTTTTTGTCACAAGTTAGCGGAAATTGATTTTAATTGTGTTTTTTCACAAAGTGTCATTTTCCGCTAACTTTTGACAAAAAATAAAATCTTCTATGAACTCACCATACTCCTAACGGAATACCTTGGGGTGTCTTCTTTCTAAAATGGGGTCATTTGTGGGGTTCCTATACTGCCCTGGCATTTTAGGGGCCCTAAACCGTGAGGAGTAGTCTTGAAACGAAATTTCTCAAAATGACCTGTGAAATCCTAAAGGTACTCATTGTACTTTGGGCCCTTTAACGCAGTTAGGGTGCAAAAAAGTGCCACACATGTGGTATTGCCGTACTCAGGAGAAGTAGTATAATGTGTTTTGTGGTGTATTTTTACACATACTCATGCTGAGTGGGAAAAAGATCTCTGTAAATGGACAATTGTGTGTAAAAAAAATTAACAAATTGTCATTTACAGAGATATTTCTCCCACCCAGCATGGGTATGTGTAAAAATACACCCCAAAACACATTATACTACTTCTCCTGAGTACGGCAATACCACATGTGTGGCACTTTTTTGCAGCCTAACTGTGCTAAGGGGTCCAAAGTCCAATGAGCCCCTTTAGGCTTTACAGGGGTGCTTACAATTTAGCACCCCCCAAAATGTCAGAACAGTAAACACACCCCACAAATGACCCCATTTTGGAAAGTAGACCCTTCAAGGTATTCAGAGAGGGGCATGGTGAGTCCGTGGCAGATTTCATTTTTTTTTTGTCGCAAGTTAGAAGAAATGGAAACTTTTTTTATTTTCTTTTTTTCTCACAAAGTGTCATTTTCCGCTTACTTGTGACAAAAAATAATATCTTCTATGAACTCACTATGCCTCTCAGTGAATACTTTGGGATGTCTTCTTTCCAAAATGGGGTAATTTGGGGGGTATTTATACTATCCTGGAATTCTAGCCCCTCATGAAACATGACAGGGGGTCAGAAAAGTCATAGATGCTTGAAAATGAGAAAATTCACTTTTTGCACCATAGTTTGTAAACGCTATAACTTTTACCCAAACCAATAAATATACACTGAATGGTTTTTTTTTTATCAAAAACATGTTTGTCCACATTTTTCGCGCTGCATGTATACAGAAATTTTACTTTATTTGAAAAATGTCAGCACAGAAAGTTAAAAAAATCATTTTTTTGCCAAAATTCATGTCTTTTTTGATGAATATAATAAAAAGTAAAAATCGCAGGAGCAATCAAATAGCACTAAAAGAAAGCTTTATTAGTGACAAGAAAAGGAGCCAAAATTCATTTAGGTGGTAGGTTGTATGAGCGAGCAATAAACCGTGAAAGCTGCAGTGGTCTGAATGGAAAAAAAGTGGCCGGTCCTTAACCACTTCGGGACCACAGTCTTTTCGCCCCTTAAGGACCAGAGCCTTTTTCTCCATTCAGACCACTGCAGCTTTCACGGTTTATTGCTCGGTCATACAACCTACCACCTAAATGAATTTTACCTCCTTTTCTTGTCACTAATACAGCTTTCTTTTGATGCTATTTGATTGCTGCTGCGAGTTTTACTTTTTATTATATTCATCAAAAAAGACATGAATTTTGTCAAAAAAATGACTTTTTTAACTTTCTGTGCTGACATTTTTCAAATAAAGTAAAATTTCCTATACATTTGAGCGCGAAAGTTATTCTGCTACATGTCTTTGATAAAAAAAAAAACATTCAGTGTATATTTATTGGATTGGGTAAAAGTTATAGCGTTTACAAACTATGGTGCCAAAAGTGAATTTTCCCATTTTCAAGCATCTCTGACTTTTCTGCGCACCTGTCATGTTTCATGAGGGGCTAAAATTCCAGGATAGTACAAATACCCCCCAAATGACCCCATTTTGGAAAGAAGACATCCCAAAGTATTCAGTGAGAGGCATGGTGAGTTCATAGAAGATTTTATTTTTTGTCACAAGTTAGCGGAAAATGACAGTTTGTGACAAAAAAAAAAAAAAAAAAAAGTTTCCATTTCTTCTAACTTGCGACAAAAAAAAATGAAATCTGCCACGGACTCACTATGCTCCTCTCTGAATACCTTGAAGTGTCTACTTTCCAGAATGGGGTCATTTGTGGGGTGTGTTTACTGTCCTGGCATTTGGGGGGTGCCTAATTGTAAGCACCCCTGTAAAGCCTAAAGATGCTCATTGGACTTTGGGCCCCTTAGCGCAGTTAGGCCGCAAAAAAGTGCCACACATGTGGTATTGCCGTACTCAGGAAAAGTAGTATAATGTGTTTTGGGGTGTATTTTTACACATACACATGCTGGGTGGGAGAAATATCTCCGTAAATGACAATTTTTTTATTTTTTTTACACACAATTGTCTATTTATAGAGATATTTCTCCCACTCAGCATGGGTATGTGGAAAAATACACCCCAAAACACATTATACTACTTCTCCTGAGTACGGCGATACCACATGTGTGGCACTTTTTTGCACCCTAACTGCGCTAAGGGGCCCAAAGTCCAATGAGTACCTTTAGGATTTCACAGGTCATTTTGAGAAATTTCGTTTCAAGACTACTCCTCACGGTTTAGGGCCCCTAAAATGCCAGGACAGTATAGGAACCCCACAAATTACCCCATTTTAGAAAGAAGACACCCCAAGGTATTCCGTTAGATGTATGGTGAGTTCATAGAAGATTTTTTTTTTTTGTCACAAGTTAGCGGAAATTGATTGTAATTGTTTTTTTTCACAAAGTGTCATTTTCCGCTAACTTGTGACAAAAAATAAAATCTTCTATGAACTCGCCATTCTCCTAACGGAATACCTTGGGGTGTCTTCTTTCTAAAATGGAGTCATTTGTGGGGTTCCTATACTGCCCTGGCATTTTAGGGGCCCTAAACCGTGAGGAGTAGTCTTGAAACCAAATGTGGCAAAATGACCTGTGAAATCCTAAAGGTACTCATTGGACTTTGGGCCCCTTAGCGCACTTAGGGTGCAAAAAAGTGCCACACATGTGGTACCGCCGTACTCAGGAGAAGTAGTATAATGTGTTTTGGGGTGTATTTTTACACATACCCATGCTGGGTGGGAGAAATATCTCTGTAAATGACAATTATTTGATTTTTTTTACACACAATTGTCCATTTACAGAGAGATTTCTCCCACCCAGCATGGGTATGTATAAAAATACACCCCAAAACACATTATACTACTTCTTCTGAGTACGGCGATACCACATGTGTGACACTTTTTTGCAACCTAGGTGCGCTAAGGGGCCTAACGTCCTATTCACAGGTCATTTTGAGGCATTTGGATTCTAGACTACTCCTCACGGTTTAGGGCCCCTAAAATGCCAGGGCAGTATAGGAACCCCACAAGTGACCCCATTTTAGAAAGAAGACACCCCAAGGTATTCCGTTAGGGGTATGGTGAGTTCATAGAAGATTTTATTTTTTCTCACAAGTTAGTGAAAAATGACACTTTGTGAAAAAAACAATAACAATCCAATTTCCGCTAACTTTTGACAAAAAATAAAATATTCTATGAACTCATCATACACCTAACAGAATACCTTGGGGTGTCTTCTTTCTAAAATGGGGTCACTTGTGGGGTTCCTATACTGCCCTGGCATTTTACGGGCCCAAAACTGTGAGTAGTCTGGAAACCAAATTTCTCAAAATGACTGTTCAGGGGTATAAGCATCTGCAAATTTTGATGACAGGTGGTCTATGAGGGGGCAAATTTTGTGGAATCGGTCATAAGCAGGGTGGCCTCTTAGATGACAGGATGTATTGGGCCTGATCTGATGGATAGGAGTGCTAGGGGGGTGACAGGAGGTGATTGATGGGTGTCTCAGGGGGCGGTTAGAGGGGAAAATAGATGCAATCAATGCACTGGGGAGGTGATCGGAAGGGGGTCTGAGGGGGATCTGAGGGTTTGGCCGAGTGATCAGGAGCCCACACGGGGCAAATTAGGGCCTGATCTGATGGGTAGGTGTGCTAGGGGGTGACAGGAGGTGATTGATGGGTGTCTCAAGGTGTGATTAGAGGGGGGAAATAGATGCAAGCAATGCACTGGCGAGGTGATCAGGGCTGGGGTCTGAGGGCGTTCTGAGGTGTGGGCGGGTGATTGGGTGCCCGCAAGGGGCAGATTAGGGTCTAATCTGATGGGTAACAGTGACAGGTGGTGATAGGGGGTGATTGATGGGTAATTAGTGGGTGTTTAGAGGAGAGAATAGATGTAAACAATGGATTTGGGAGGTGATCTGATGTCGGATCTGCGGGCGATCTATTGGTGTGGGTGGGTGATCAGATTGCCCGCAAGGGGCAGGTTAGGGGCTGATTGATGGGTGGCAGTGACAGGGGGTGATTGATGGGTGGCAGTGACAGGGGGTGATTGATGGGTGATTGACAGGTGATCAGTGGGTTATTACCCGGAATAACAGATGTAAATATTGCACGGGCAAATTGATAAGGGGGGGGGGTCTGAGGGCAATCTGAGCGTGTGGGCGGGTGATTGGGTGCCCGCAAGGGGCAGATTAGGGTCTAATCTGATGGGTAACAGTGACAGGTGGTGATAGGGGGTGATTGATGGGTAATTAGTGGGTGTTTAGAGGAGAGAATAGATGTAAACAATTGATTTGGGAGGTGATCTGATGTCGGATCTGCGGGCGATCTATTGGTGTGGGTGGGTGATCAGATTGCCCGCAAGGGGCAGGTTAGGGGCTGATTGATGGGTGGCAGTGACAGGGGGTGATTGATGGGTGGCAGTGACAGGGGGTGATTGATGGGTGATTGACAGGTAATCAGTGGGTTATTACAGGGGAGAACAGATGTAAATATTGCACGGGCGAATTGATAAGGGGGGGGTCTGAGG
Organism: Hyperolius riggenbachi; assembly: GCF_040937935.1. Taxonomy (NCBI): domain Eukaryota; kingdom Metazoa; phylum Chordata; class Amphibia; order Anura; family Hyperoliidae; genus Hyperolius; species Hyperolius riggenbachi. The sequence goes on along the minus strand of NC_090646.1, from coordinate 331,056,435 downwards.
GCAATCTGAGCGTGTGGGCAGGTGATTGGGTGCCCGCAAGGGGCAGATTAGGGTCTAATCTGATGGGTAACAGTGACAGGTGGTGATAGGGGGTGATTGATGGGTAATTAGTGGGTGTTTAGAGGAGAGAATAGATGTAAACAATGGATTTGGGAGGTGATCTGATGTCGGATCTGCGGGCGATCTATTGGTGTGGGTGGGTGATCAGATTGCCCGCAAGGGGCAGGTTAGGGGCTGATTGATGGGTGGCAGTGACAGGGGGTGATTGATGGGTGGCAGTGACAGGGGGTGATTGATGGGTGATTGACAGGTAATCAGTGGGTTATTACAGGGGAGAACAGATGTAAATATTGCACGGGCGAATTGATAAGGGGGGGGTCTGAGGGCAATCTGAGCGTGTGGGCAGGTGATTGGGTGCCCGCAAGGGGCAGATTAGGGTCTAATCTGATGGGTAACAGTGACAGGTGGTGATAGGGGGTGATTGATGGGTAATTAGTGGGTGTTTAGAGGAGAGAATAGATGTAAACAATGGATTTGGGAGGTGATCTGATGTCGGATCTGCGGGCGATCTATTGGTGTGGGGGGGTGATCAGATTGCCCGCAAGGGGCAGATCAGGGGCTGATTGATGGGTGGCAGTGACAGGGGGTGATTGACGGGTGATTGACAGGTGATTGACAGGTGATTGACAGGTGATTGACAGGTGATCAGGGGGGATAGATGCATACAGTACACGGGGGGGGGGGGTCTGGGGGGGGGTCTGGGGAGAATCTGAGGGGTGGGGGGGTGATCAGGAGGGAGTAGGGGGCAGATTAGGGACTTAAAAAAAAAATAGCGTTGACAGATAGTGACAGGGAGTGATTGATGGGTGATTAGGAGGGTGACTGGGTGCAAACAGTGGTCTGGGGGGTGGGCAGGGGGGGGTCTGAGGGGTGCTGTGGGCGATCAGGGGGCAGGGGGGGGGAAATCAGTGTGCTTGGGTGCAGACTAGGGTGGCTGCAGCCTGCCCTGGTGGTCCCTCGGACACTGGGACCACCAGGGCAGGAGGCAGCCAGTATAATAGGCTTTGTATACATTACAAAGCCTATTATACACTGTTGCAGCGGCGATCCGGATGCCAGTAACCCGCCGGCGCTTCCGAACGGCCGGCGGGTTACGGCGAACGGGGGGCGGAGCCAGTCCCCGGCGGCTGATCGCGTCACGAATGACGCGATCGCCGCATAGCCACTCCCGCAGCCGCCCCCGCCGATGGGCGTATTGCGGTCGTTTGGGACCGGTCTTTGCCGCCGCCCATCGGCTGGGGGCGGTCGTTAAGTGGTTAAGGGGTAGAAAGCCCTAGGTCCTCAAGTGGTTAAAGACAGAAGAGTTAACTTAAGGTTGCCTGAGGTAAAATGTTTCCTAAATACTACATGCCTTATCACCATGGTGATAACTCTAAAAACGTTATTAAAGACAGGAGATAAGCTTAGTGAATTGAGGCAATGGCCTCAATTCACTAAGCTTATCTCCTGTCTTTAATAACGTTTCTAGAGTTAATAACGTTTGAGGCCAATGGTCTCAATTCACTAAGATCATGCTGGAGATAATAAGGCAAGAGAAAACTTACCACCACACAGTGAGAGAGTTATCTTATCTCTTCATTCCTTAAATTACCTCCTCTGTAGTTAAGTTACCTCCTCTTTAGTTATTTTCACATGCAGTTAATTAGCAGCCTGTCTAATTCTGTAGTTATTTTAAGGATTGAAACGTTAACTTAAAGACAGAAGAGATAACTTTAGGTTTGCCTGAGGTAAAATGTTTCTTGAGTACTACATGCCTTATCACCATGGTGACAACTCTAGAAACGTTATTAAAGACAGGAGATAAGCTTAGTGAATTGAGGCCAATATCACTTATACCTTTTCAACCTCTTTTTTCTTTTACCATCAATGAATGTTTGCTACTATAGAGCAATCTTTTACTTTACTGGGGCACATAGGTGTTCTTGCATGTGCATGCAGAAATGTAGAAGGGGTGCATGAACAGCTCACCTGCACGAGTAATCGAGGGATTGAGGCCATGATTCATCATTGTCTTTGCGATAACTTTTTTCCAGTTCGTTAAATTACCGAATTCGAAGTTGATCGATTTCTAGTTGTATTCATCAAGGTTTTTCAGCATTCGGTGTGACTTCGATAAAATATCGATAACAATGCAGTAACCATTCGGTAACGTGACGATATTTCAAGCGGCAACGGAAATTTAACACAAGGCCATAAGATTCCTGTGGAATTGTGGGTAAAAAGGCAGTCCTTTGAACACCATATAGCAACATTCCGAATAGGGCTTAACACCTGGACCAGGATTCTGGAAGTGGCTTGGGACAATCCCACAATTTCGCCAGCTATGGCTTGATAGGAGCCTTTTCTGAAAAAAAGTAGTGCAGCTAGCAATTTAGTTAACCCTGGCACTGTCTGTGTTCTCTTACAAGATGATTCAAGAGAAATGCAGATGTCCTGGTATAGCAAATAAATCCATTATCTTCCAAATTGATATGGTTATTCTTGCCCTTCTGCACCTTTGAATCACTCTCAGCTGATACATAACCACTTCAAATGGCTCCATCTTCTAGGTCAGCAATGATCTGACAGGAATAATGACAGAGCAGTGAAGGAGATAACTAATCCTAAATTTAACGCTAAACCACGCCCACTTAGATTTGCATGAATTGCACTTTCTTCCGTTTTATGGCATCATTACCGAATGATTACCAAATGCTCGCTAACAGCTGTAGATAACTTTGATGAATCCTGAAATGAACTAATCGAGTACGGTATTTTACCGAGCTGTCGGTAATTGATTTGATAAGTCTTGATAAATCGAGGCCTAAGTGCAGAACAAGACTCTCACATCCTGGAATCTTTCAGGAAAAAAATTAGGACGTGAGAGTAAAGTTCAAGAACCCGAAGTAGTTAATGGCCTCAATTCTGGTAGGGTTATCAAACAAATTACCTCATGTGAAGTAATTTACCTCATAAGGTAATGACATTTAGCAATTCTGGAAGGTTTTAGTCATATCTTACCTCATGAGGAAAATTATGAGGTAATTCATGAGGTAATTTGCATTAATTTTACCGAAAATAGCTATTCTCATGGAAATTAGGGGATTAATAGGAACTTCACTAAAAACTGCAAAATGCATACAAATTGACTTTTCCTCCAGGTACAGGCAGGTATTAAACTGATCAGTAAATTATGTGCTAACATGCCCCCTAATTTCCATGTAGGTAAAATACCTAATGAAATATTTTCCTTTTTTATCAATTCTGAAATATTTTTCTCCATTTTTGAACATGAGATAAAGCATGAGGTAAAACATGAGGTAAATGCATAGAGTGTGGTAAAACATGAGGTATTTTAGCGGTAAGCATGCACTAAATAAATAATAGCAGTCTTTAATTGTCTTCCATAAGTTAGGATAGTCTTTGGAAGATTTTTTTTTTGAGGGGGGGGGGGGGGAAGGTGTATTTGATGATGTAGCAACCTATGAAAATATATTTATAGGCATCCCTTATAAAAAAAAAAAATTCCAGTAAATATTTTGAGCCTGAATAGGAACGACACTAAAACAGCAATAGGAACTCCACTAAAAACTGCAAAATGCATACAAATTGACTTTAACTCTAGGTACTGGCAGGTCTTAAACTGATTGGTAAATTATGTGCTAATATGCCCCGTAATTTCCATGAGAATAGCTATTTTCTGTAAAATTAATGCAAATCACCTAATGCATTACCTCATAAATTACCTCATGAGGTAAAACATGACTAAAACCTACCAGATTTGCTAAATGGCATTACCACATGAGGTAAATTACCTCACATGCGGTGATTTGTTTGATAACCCTGCCAGAATTGAGGCCAATGATTGATATAGCGCCATCATCTTCCGTGGAACTGTACAATGGAAGAAACAAAAAAGGGTACATAATATACAGACATTGGTACACATGACAATACAAACATCGTTGCATAATATACAGTAGAATTAATAGACAATGTAAGTTAATGACAATTGTATAGAGATTAACAAAACATACTACATTTTACAAATTACACAAAAGGGTGAGAACCCTGCCCTTGCGATCTTACAATCTAAAGGAATAGGGAAGAAACAAGAGGTGGGGAAATACATAAGGTATTCATCCATTACCCAGTATATCCAGTGTTACTGTATCTGTGAGCTTTATTCAGTGGAGCACAGCTTGTCCAGAGGCTGTAAATGGAATATCCTAAGTTAGGCTGTATTTAAAGGGACTCCGAGCTCACCCAAAAAAAGAAAGTTGTACTCACCAGGGGCTTTCTCCAGCCCAGTGCTGGTCGGGAGGTCCCACGCCGGCGTCCTGGCTCCTCTCCTTCTCCCCGCTCCGGAATGGCTGACAGGCCGCAGCCCGGGCGACACTCGGCAGAGTGTCGGGCTGCTCCTTCCGCGTATGCCGCCGTGATGACGCGAGGCGGCCGGCGTGTGACGTCAGCCGCGTCATACGCGGAAGGAGCAGCCCGACACTCTGCCGAGTGTCGCCCGGGCTGCGGCCTGTCAGCCATTCCGGAGCGGGGAGGAGGAGAGGAGCCAGGACGCCGGCGTGGGACCTCCCGACCAGCACTGGGCTGGAGAAAGCCCCTGGTGAGTACAACTTTCTTTTTTTGGGTGAGCTCGGAGTCCCTTTAAGTCTGAAAAAGTGTGTTTTAAAGTGACACTGAAGCGCAAACAAAACTTATGATATAATGAATTGTATGTGTAGTACGGTAACATTAGTAGCAAAGAAAAGAGTCTTATTTTCAGTTATATAGCTTTTTTTTTATAATATTGCATCATTCTCTAATACTTGCAGTTTACAAATTACACTCTGTATTTAAACTATGAAACAGAGCAGAGCTAATGACCCTTTGAACTTCCCTGCAGTACAATTTTATCTGAAGTTGTCTTTCACTGTTTTTTTGATGTATAAGTGCTTCAGATTAAATTCATCAGAGAGCTCAGAGAAGCTCTTTTGCATAGATAACAAGTGAATTTTCTAAACTCTTCCTGTATAGGAAACAACATGAGACTCATATCTGTGCTACTAATGTTCTACTTGGTAGCTGTACTTCACATACAATTCATTATATCATAAGTTTATTTTCACTTCAGATTCTCTTTAAGGGTGCTGCAAAGTTGGGAGGTTTGTGGGAGAGGCGGATGTGTTTTGGAAGTGAGTTCCAGCGGGGTGGGGGGGGGGGGGGGGGTAAGAGGGTCGTGAGAAGCCCTGTAAACGTGAGTGGGGGGAGGTGATTTTAGAGGAGAATAGCAGAGGGTCATGCACAGAGATGTAAAGGGGAAAAAGAGCGTTGAGAGCTTTGTAGGTTAGAGTTAAAAGGTTTAGGTGACTCTCCTATTTGAAGTTTGTCTCATGTGTGAGGTGGGACATTGTGATTGAGCACCACTCACTATGTGCCATGGCCAGCACAGGGTAATTGCTCAGTGAATACAGCCCAGGAAGCTTTCCATGGTGCTGAATATGTTCAGCTTCATGTAAAGCCAGGGAGAGAAAAAAACAAGCATCCTCCCCTCTTTCTCTGAACTATACCAGCCCCACCCCCAGCTACAGGAGATTGTAAGGAGTGCAGGCAAAAGCTGAAAGGATGAAGATATCCCACACTTTTGTTACAGGCTGCTACATCTCACAGCAGTGGCTGCTGAAATATTGCCAAGAAGGGCATCATAGGTTTCCCCTTCTCATGAAGCACAACATCCACTGTTGGTGGACGCAGAATCTATTCAGACATGTATATGATGGAGTGGTAGGTAATTAGGGCCAAGGGTTTTATGGTTTATGGTCCAATTGCCTCAAAATGGGAGCAGTGAGATAAGTGCTCCCACCCTGACTAATGTGTATAGGGGTCTTTTGAAATACACTCCCCTCTTTACATTGGTCCTAGGAGAAGACAATAATATAGCTCCTAAGTATATATTTTTTTCATAGCTCCTAAGTATATTTACATTATATCATCATACAAGAGAGAAAGCAATCTCTTCTTCATAGAGCAGAATTATGAACAATACTCAGGAGCTCAAACAACTAGTAGCATTTTTTTTTACTTTGTAAGAATATGATGCTGCTTTATACTGTCATTTTTTTTTACAGTACTCAGGTTATAGTGTTGTTGAGTCATAGTACTGCTTGTAACACATTGAGAATTATTGCATACTAGGTGACCTAAGCCCGTTTAAAAACGGTCTCTAGGTCTGTGAGGAATCCCCATCCCCTCTCGTCCACTCCCCTCCCACCTCCCCTCTCCTCCCCTCTCTTCCACTCCCCTCCCACCTCCCCTCCCCTCTCCTCCACTCCCCTCCCACTCTCCGCCGTAGTGTCACCGCGCATGCGCGCACCCGCCGCGCTCGCCCGCTGACCCGCCGCAAACCCGGCTGCCCGCTGACCCACCGCACGCCCGGCCGCCCGCTGACACGCTGCCCGCTCGTCTCCCTGGTCCCACGCTATCCCTGTGTAGCGTTGTCTGTGCTGCGCAGTACGCAAATGCGCACAACGGTTCAGCACGGACAACGCTACACAGGGACAGCGCACGGACACAGGGGTTTTATTATAGAGGATTGCAATCCTTCAGCTTAGTATGACAATGCCCTCAAGGTAGAATGTTAGGATTCAAGTGCATTGCTATGAGATGATATTTGGGGCATGGGCAGTCTTAGGGATATGTGCATCAGCCACATCACTAAGGACTTCATTGTGGTACAACCTAATGGCGGGAGTGGGAGAATAAGTGGCTGTACTGAAGACGGATATGAGGAGCCAGGCTGAGTCTTTACCTGAACCTTTTTTTTTTATGTTGCCAAATGGGAAAAGAAGGGGGGCTACTCTGCCTTAATATGAAGGAAGAGGGTGATTCTGCCCAATAATGTTTGGAGACATGAAGGGGGGACTATGCACAATTATATTTTGGGGGCGGGGACTATTTATGTGCATGTCTTTTTTGGGGGGGAGGGGGGAATCCTACCTAAATATGTTTTTACACACAAGCTTAAAGAGGAGTGCATAGAACTGCACTCGGACTGGTAAGAGTGACAGGGCTGTAATTTACAGCCCAGAGCGCCGGGAACTATTGTTTTCTTTAACCACTTGCCGACCGCACGCTTATACCGTGCGTCGGCAAAGTGGCAGCTGCAGGACCAGCGACGCAGTTCTGCGTCACCGGCTGCAGGCTAATTAATCAGGAAGCAGCCGCTCGCGCGAGCGGCTGCTTCCTGTCAATTCACGGCGGGGGGCTCCGTGAATAGCCTGCGGGCCGCCGATCGCGGCTCGCAGGCTAAATGTAAACACAAGCGGAAATAATCCGCTTTGTTTACATTGTACGGTGCTGCTGCGCAGCAGCGCCGTAAGGCAGATCGGCGATCCCCGGCCAATCAGCGGCCGGGGATCGCCGCCATGTGACAGGGGACAGCCTGTCACTGGCTGCACAGGACGGATAGCGTCCTGTGCAGCCCGGATCACCAGGGGCGCCAGGTAGGAGAGGGAGGGGGGAATTTCGCCGCGGAGGGGGGCTTTGAGGTGCTCCCCCCCGCAACACCCGGCAGGCAGGAGCGATCAGACCCCCCCAGCACATCATCCCCCTAGTGGGGAAAAAAGGGGGGCGATCTGGTCGCTCTGCCTGCACCCTGATCTGTGCTGGGGGCTGCAGAGCCCACCCAGCACAGATCAGCTAAAACAGCGCTGGTCCTTAAGGGGGGGTAAAGGGTGGGTCCTCAAGTGGTTAAAGTGGGATGAAACTCCATATTAACTGAAATATGAAATCATCTAATAAGAAATTATTCATTTAGTTTACCTATCCTGTTGTTCACCATCAGATTTAAAAGAAATGTGATATGAAAAAGAAAAGAATATTTCTGCTGCTTCAATTTTTACTGTTTCTCTGTGATGCAAAAATCACTTCTATGTTAACTCTTCAAAGGGAGGGGGAATCATTTACCTTCCTTATCTTATCCGGGATGGGAAGTTTCTGTTATTTGCATTTTGAGACAAGCTTGTTACTGTAGCTTAAAAAAAAAGACTTCACACAATCCTGTTGGCGCTGCATGCTTTGGCAAAGTTCACCAAAAGGCATACAGATCAGATAAAAAAAATTATGGGACATACAGTATAGGAACATATTTTTGGAAAAAGTTTACCTATATATTTGGGACACTAACTATTTTTAGGCATTTTTTTATTTTGTGGTGTTACATCCCCTTTAAATAGAGGTTGTCCAGCCCCCCTCTGCCATTGATAAACATATCCAGACAAATAAACCTATAGCCCACCAGTATTGTAAAAGTCACTAGCCGCCACTGAAATTGTGCTCTTTCAAGACTTGGCTAGCCTAGCCAGCCAAAGTCCAAAACTGTAAGTAAACAACACGTTTCTGTGCATGTTGACCTTATCAGCTGGCCACTTCTCACATTGGCTGACCAGATCCCGAAGTGGCTAGGCTTTGGCTTCTGGTCGTAAATCATACACTCACCAAGTGGCAGACCACTGAACAACATGAGCACCTCTGTGTGTTTTACAGTTTGTATGGTTCCTTTGACTGTTAAAAATGTGCATCTGTTTGCACATGTAGGTAGTGTTACCCAGGTCAAAGGAATTATACCCAGGTCAAAGGAATTAAACTGCGCATATGCAGATTTCTCTGCACAGGTATATTAAGCATAAATGTGTGTTTACTTATGTGTAAAGAAGAGTGCATAGAACTGCACTCAAAGTGTCTATGTAAATCAGTTATCTGTGGCGGTTTCCTGGGCTCCACCTAATGGTGGTCAAAGAGGAGAATATTTGTATAAAAAAAATGTTGGTCAGGAATTGGTCTGCATAAATTTGCATACAAAATATGCATAATTCTGCATCAACTCATAATTCTTTGCATTTTCATTGACCATGCCTATATGCAAGTGGACGAACCAATAGTATAAACTGTATTATAAATAATAAATACATTAAAAAGTCATGGAAGATACTGTAGGTTACTGTACAAATAGACATAAAAAAATTCATAACCCAAAGAACTGCACCCGTTTGGATAAAGATGAAGTGAAAGCTCACTGTACTCAAGATCGAAATAGTAATAAAAACAATACAATGATACAATGAGCATAATAATAGTACATTTTAACAATACGATAATCATGGGAATCTGTGCCTCATCATATAACAGAAAACTGAGTATAAGACTAAAGGTTTGTATACTCACTAGATTAAACTCAGCCAAGGCAGCCGCTAAAGACTGCCTCCGCTGAGAATTGAGTGTGTTTATGGCAGCCCTTGATCATCTCTGGTGCATCGGTGAAAGATCTGGCCTTCTGGATAATCTCAACCGAATGCTGCCCTAGACTGTTGTTCTCCCTCTTCACCCCTTCCCAGTGGCTTTGGCATCACCATAGCGGCTGCTATGTGGCCTATTGCCAAAGTAGCCAGTCAGTGGCCAGTGATAAATCCTTAGTAGGCCCCATAAAATGTAGAGCAGCGAGCAGAGTGGAAGAAAGGAGAGAAATAACTGAGCTCACCTCAGCTCCACCGACGATCTACAGTATCTTCTTCTAGGTGTCCCAGGGCTCCAAGAGAGATGGTGCTAGAATCATATACAGTATAACAATGAAAAAATATATATTTACAGTCGTAATAAGCATAGTAAAACATTGGTAAATATTATGGATTTTTTTCTACTACTAAACCTAACCTTACTCTCACACAGAACCTTCCCTCTACCTATCCATAACCCTTAGACCCCCCACGGTGGTGCCTAACCCTAAGACCCACCAGGTGGTGCCAAACCCTAGGAACCCCCCTGGTGCTGCCTAACTCTAATACTCCCCTGGTGGTGCCTAACCCTAAGACTTCCCTTCCTGACACCTAACCATAAAACTCAATTTCTCTGCTGCAAATAACATAAATACAAAGAGCGGTGTATACTGTATGTAAGCTAATACATTTCAAAACCATAGGCATTACATTTCTAAGCTAATACATTTCAAAACGATAATTTACAAAATTTGAATTGTCCAAACGAATTTCAATATGTTAAAACAATAAAAATTATAATTTACATTTTAGAACGATAATTTATAAAATTATAATTTAAAAATGTCAAAACAGTCAAAAATATAGTTAAAAAAAATTATAATTGTCAAAATGAATTTGAAACAATATTTTACAAACCACTAATTCTCAAAACAAAAAAATTCCTGGTATTTAACGGTTTTACGAACCACTAATTCTCAAAACAAACAATTTCCCACTATTTAATGGGTGCTCAAATTAAAAAAAAAAGTCCAGTTTTGAGCCTAATAGGCGATACACCAATGCATTTACACTGTGAAGCCTGAACTGCTTAGCTCTTATCTTGACCCCTTATGTTCCTGCTCCGTTTTACTGTGAAACTGTCATGATCGCTGCTGCAGCAGGTATTGCTGGAAGTAGTAGTGCTGCAGCTCAGGCAGTTCTGATCTCTTTCCATGCAAGCTGCATAGCTTTGTCTGCCTTTCCCTGCTGTCAGCTTGTGACTGATTATCATTCACCTGTGTGGGAATCTGCATGTCTGCTCCCATTGGATGACCTCAGTAAAAAGATCTGCTTCCTGCAGGACTCCTCGGGTTATCATAGCTTCAGTTTAAGCCTGTCTTGCTGTTGCTTCAGCCCCCGATCGTGTTTCTTGTTCTAAAGATACTTTGCTGGTCTTTGCATCATATATTAGTTCATTGCCAATATATATGCATACCAGCACGTTTATTATTTTCCTTGTATTCGTGTTACGTTGATACATCAGTGTCGCTGATGGATACGTACACGAACTGTTTATATCCTGTGTGCAGTTAGTCAGCTTTTCAGCACGTTTTGGTAGTTTGCACGTATCGTGATCACCCGTGCTGAGTAAGTTATCCTGCTCCTGGTTCTGTTTGTGGATTGCGTTCATCTCTGCAAAGAGATAACGAATCCTTCCGAATCCTGTTCTGTTACTGTTTGTGGATTGCGTTCATCTCTGCAAAGAGATAACGAATCCTTCTGAATCCTGTTCTGTTACCGTTTGTGGATTGCGTTCATATCTGCGAAGAGATAGCGAATCCTTCTGAGTCCTGTTCCCTGTATTACTCCAGTCCTAGTCAGTGTTCCTGCTTATGTCATATATCGGTTCATTGCCGATATATACATATGTTAGTCAGACGTTACAAATAGTTTCATTGATAGCTGTAATTGTAATACGCTAGGAAAACATACTTATTGTATATTTATCTGTGTTACGTTCATCTATCTTGATCCTGCTATTTCCTGACTATCCTGTCCTGTCTTTGTGAGGCACGCCATCGCTGCAAACGCATTGGCTGCCGCATTCCAGTCTGTCTTGTTGTGGATGCTTGCTGTCACTAAGTAGCGGCTAGCTAGCAAGCGTTCATTCTGTTTACCTGTCCTGATCTCCTCAGTTCTGGTTTATGCGCTCAGCGCTACCTTGCGCTGAGACGTTATCGCGAAAGTATTGTTTGTGGCTGTCGGATCTGCACCGGCTCTGTCCGCCACAATCTCCTTTTGGAGTCAGTCCTCCCCTCCACTATACTAGGGATAGCCTGTTTCCTTGTGCTAGTGTGTGTACCTCCTCCACGTCAGCTCATGCGTTGCATGCTGACTGTGGAGAATACACCCCCAAGCCTTACATTAACCTATAAAATGTGAGTTTGGACAGAGTAACTGAGGGGATTTTATGATCTTGTAATAGGATGCATTTGTGATTTCTTCGTTAATCAGTATGGCTGATATCGCAAAGGCATCACACCTGGGACAGAATAGTCTGCAAGACTCTGACTGAAGCAATCCTCACTCACTACTTGGGTTGGTTACAGTGGGAAAGTCCGTCGGTATTCTGATGGCGACTTCTTGGTTCATGCTGGATTGTGAAATCATACTGTTGGAGCATTAAGCTCCAATGGAGGAGTTTTCCATTGGTACCAGCAGTATGTTTCAGCCAGCTAAGAGGGTTGTGGTCTGTGATGACCGTGAAGAATTGTAACTTCTGTAGGCAGTGTTGGACTGGGAGCTGGTAAAGCTGAGGAAATCCCCTTGCTGGCCAAGTGTAACGATTGGTGAAGCACAGAGAGGACCTGATTACCGGTGATCTGCAGTATCACAGGGAATACAGATATATACCAGATTATAAGTGATCTGCAGTATCACCGATAATCCGATATACCAGCTAACCTCTGTTCACCTGAGTAGAGTGTAGTGTTAGGTGCAACAGTAACACTTAGAGGACTAGGCCTCAGCGCAGTAAGGAGTACTGCACGGATTCCTACCGAAGACCTGAACTCTCCAAGACGGGAGGAGTCAGGCTGAGAGTAGGAAGGATTGTCTGAAAGTGACACTCTGGAGGAAGTGTCACTAACAGGACGAGGAACCGCCTTCAAGAGTAAGGTCGGTTCTCGAGGTCGGACAAGCCAGGTCGTAACCACACGGACAGATAAAGTACAGATTCAGAAGGCAGAGGCGGAGTCTAAGGACGAGCCGGGGTTCGGCAACAGAGTATCAGAAAGGCAAGGTACAAGATCAGAGTACAGGAGGATAGTCAGGCAGACAAAGGGTCATAACAGATAATCACAATCAAACTAGTACTTTAAGCTATCAACAGAATCTAGCTAAGTGTAGGATTACAGCTCCAGCTGGCCCCGGCACACTTATGGATCTGACTACAGGTCTGAGTGCTCCCACGTATGTGTTCGCAACGCCAGACAACCAGCAACTGAACAGCCAGCAGTATATATGCACATAAGGACTGCCCAGCACCTCCCATAGTGCTGGACCAATGAAAGATGAAGCCAGTGTCAGCTGACCAGCCTGGTCAGCTGACTACTTCTAGCTGTCATATAATCCCTGCCTGAGTGCGCGCGCGCGCGTCACTCTAAACCTAGAGGGACTATGTGTCCCAGCCATACCAGCACCGCTCAGCGGTGCCTCCACAATGGGGCCATGCGCGCTAACCGCCGCGTCCAACGCGGTGGTTTTTCCGCGCTCCGCCATGCCCTGCACGGGGACAGCCGCCTCAGACTGAGTGGAGGCGGCTGCCTCTCTGTGCTCGGCAACACTATGTGCGGAAAGAGCCGCCTGCCACTGACTCATGGCGGCGGCTCTTCCGCGTTTCTTGACAGTACCCTCCCCCGAGGAGTGGACTCCAGACAGCTCCTTCCAGGCTTTTCCGGATGTAAGGCATGAAACTCCTTCCTCAATTCGTCCGCATGCATGCGACTCCCCGGTACCCATTGTCTCTCCTCAATGCCATACCCTTTCCAATGCACCAAATATTGTACTGAATTTTGTACAATGCGTGAATCTAATATCTTTTCTACCTTGTACTCAGGTTGGTCATCTATCATCACAGGAGGAGGAGGAGTAGGGCCCACATGAACTGCCGGCTTGAGCAGGGACACGTGAAATGATCTCACCCCACGCATGCTGGCGGGGAGATCGATGGCATAAGTTACGTTGTTGATTCTCTTAGTCACAGAAAATGGACCCACAAACCTGGGGCCCAGTTTGGCAGATGGCCTCTTCAGGGTCAAGTGACGAGTGGACACCCAGACTAAATCCCCTGGCTGAAACTTCCATTCCAAGGAACGTTTTTTGTCCGCTTGACCCTTTTGGCTTTGAAATGCTTTCTGCAAATTCTCTCTAACCATTCCCCAATTGTCCTTGAGTGACCTCTGCCAATCCTCCAGTGCTTGAAACGGATTGGAGGCCACAGGCAATGGGGAGAATTTAGGCAACCTCCCGTTTACTATCTGAAGCGGAGGGAACCCCGAGGAGGAACTTTTTAAGTTATTGTGTGCAAACTCCGCAAAAGGCAAGAACTTGACCCAATCGTTCTGTGCCTCAGCAACATAACACCTCAAGAATTGTTCCAAAGCCTGATTGACCCTCTCCGTTTGCCCATTGGTCTGTGGGTGGTAGCCTGACGAAAATGACAGCTTCATGCCCATTTGATGACAAAATGCCCTCCAAAATCCAGACACAAATTGGACTCCCCTATCTGACACAATGTTTTCCGGAATGCCATGCAACCGGAAGACGTGAACGATGAACAATTCGGCCAGTTCCTGAGCCGAGGGGAGTCCTTTCAGGGGCACAAAATGGGCCATTTTGCTAAAGTGGTCGACTACCACCCAAATGACCAACATGCCTTCAGACCTGGGCAATTCTCCCACAAAATCCATGGACAGATGGGTCCATGGCTCACTCGGGGTGGGCAAAGGCTGTAACCTTCCCACAGGTGCCAGCCGGGAGGGTTTACTCTTAGCACATACCGCACATTCCCTGATATATTCCTTGCAGTCTGTTGCCATAGAAGGCCACCAAGCACACCTGGCAATCAGATCCTGCGTTCTGGAAGCCCCAGGGTGACCAGCATTCTTATGGGCGTGGAACATTTGTAGAACCTGTAGGCGAAATGGCAGTGGGATAAATAAAACCCCCTCAGGTTTTCCCTCAGGAACATCCTGCTGAAAGGGACCCAGAACCTTTGCCCAATCTTCCCAGGTCTCTGTGGCCGCTAACACTAACCTCTGCGGGATGATGGACTCAGGAGCGGGGGGCTGCGCTGTCTCTTGTTCAAAACATCTGGACAGGGCATCTGCCTTGATGTTTTTGCTGCCTGGAGTGTACGTGATTATAAATCTGAACCTCGTAAAAAATAAAGACCAACGGGCCTGACGGGGGCTTAGTCTCTTAGCCCCCTCGATGTATTCCAAATTCTTATGATCAGTGTAAACTGTGATCGTATGTTCTGCCCCTTCTAACCAATGGCGCCATTCTTCAAATGCCAATTTAATGGCCAGAAGTTCCCGGTTGCCTATGTCGTAGTTTCTTTCTGCCGGTGAAAACCTACGGGAAAAATAGGCGCATGGATGTAGTCTGCCCTGCAACCCTGACCGTTGAGACAGCACCGCCCCCACCCCAACCTCCAAGGCATCGACCTCCACAATAAAGGGAAAGGACGTGTCTACATGCCTCAAAATAGGCGCTGAGCAAAACAATTTTTTCAGGTGCGAAAAGGCTGCCACAGCCTCAGGGGACCAGTGGTTGGTATCTGCCCCCTTTTTTGTGAGACTGGTAAGGGGGGCAATTATCGTGGAGTACCCCTTTATGAACCTCCTATAGTAGTTCGCAAAACCCAAAAATCTCTGCAGGGCTTTCAACCCCACTGGCTGTGGCCATTCTAAGACAGCTGTGACCTTGGCAGGATCCATTGACAGGCCCGAGGTGGAAATTACATACCCTAGGAACGTGACAGTGGTCACCTCAAAAATACACTTCTCCACCTTCCCATAAAGCGTATTTCGTCTCAATTTTTCCAATACAAATTTAACGTGGACCCTGTGCTCGGAGAGGTTGTTGGAGTAGATTAGTATATCGTCAAGGTATACCAGCACAAATCTACCCAACACCTCTCTGAATACCTCGTTGATTAACTCCAGGAAGACGGCTGGTGCATTACACAACCAGAAGGGCATCACTAAGTACTCGTAATGCCTGTCGGGTGTGTTGAAGGCCGTCTTCCATTCATCGCCCTTTCTAATGCGGATCAGGTTGTATGCACCCCTTAGATCTAATTTTGAGAAGATCTTAGCGTCTGTGACCTGCGTGAATAAATCGTCTATCAATGGTAACGGATAACGATTCTTTACCGTGATTTTATTCAGGCCACGGTAATCGATGCAAGGTCGGAGACCTCCATCTTTTTTCTTAACAAAAAAGAAACCGGCCCACGCAGGCGACCGGGAGGGGCGAATGAACCCTTTGGCGAGATTGTCACGGATGTACTCCTGCATAGCCACTTTTTCTGGACCAGACAAATTATACAGGTGACCCCTCGGGGGCATACAACCGGCACGCAGATCGATGGGGCAATCGAAAGGGCGATGAGGAGGTAACTTATCAGCAGCCTTGGGACAGAATATATCCGAGAATTCAGAATATTGCTCGGGAACACCCTCCACATGAATCTTGGTCTGACCTAATGTCACTTTCCCTAGACACTGTTGGGAACAGAAGTCTGACCAACTGGTTAATTGTCCTGCAGCCCAATTAATTAGTGGCGAATGGAGCTGCAGCCAAGGCATACCTAGGACAATTGTGGAGGTAGTCATGTGTAAAACAAAGAAACTTAAACCTTCTTTATGCAGTACCCCAATAATGACTTCCACCTCTGGTGTCTGAGACAGCGGACGGTCCCTTTGTAGCGGGGAGTCGTCCACGGCAGTAACCTGGATAGGTGGTTTTACTGGGGTGAGTGGAATGCCCAACTTCTCTGCAAACTCTGAACTCATAAAATTAGCCGCGGAGCCTGAATCAACAAAGGCCTCCGTGGCTTCAGACTTGTCCCCCCACGTAATCGTACAATGGAGGAGCAAACGTTTTTCTTTTAGGGGTGTGAGTTGGGCGCCTAGGGTGTCACCCCTTACAACTCCTAGGCGGTAGCGTTTCCCGGCTTATTCTTATTCGGCTTAATGGGACAGTCTCGTACCCTATGCCCCCGTCCACGACAGTACAAACATAACTGTTCCGACATTCTCTGTCTTCTCTCCACTTGTGTCAGTTTAGACCGACCGATCTGCATCGGTTCAGGTGGAGGCAAGACCGGAGACGATGAGACAGAAGGAGATGGAGTTATTAGGGGTTCAGCGGGAGGCGCTGCGTATGAAGTCAACCTGACACGATGACTGCACCTAGTCTGTCTCTGATGGCGTAGTCTCCGGTCGATTCGAATGGCCAATGAGATGGCCTCATCGATTGTCTTGGGCTCGGGTTGACTTAACATTAGGTCGGAGACATCATCCGACAACCCAGACAGGAAGTAATCCAACAGGGCATAGGTGTCAAACCGGGCCGTAACTGACCACCTACGAAATTCGGCAGCATAATCTTCGACTGGACCCTTGCTTTGCCGTAAGAGCTTAAGCTTCCGCTCAGAGGTCGCAGCAAGGTCTGGGTCGTCGTAGATTACTGCCATGGCTTTAAAGAATTCCTCTACCGAGGTAAGGGCTAAATCACCGGCGGGCAAATTGTACGCCCAGGTCTGGGAGTCACCAGTTAACAAAGTTTTAATAAAGATGACCCGTTGGGTCTCAGTCCCCGAGGATCGGGGTCTCAACTCGAAATAATAAGATAACACTCTACTCTTAAAATTCCTGAAGTCAGATTTGTGGCCGGAAAATTTTTCAGGTACGGGCATACGGATATCACCACTGTGAGGGGATCGCACCTCATCAACTGACGTCTGGAGGGTTTGTACAGACCCTGATAGGGCATCAATTAAAGCTTTGTGAT
Organism: Hyperolius riggenbachi; assembly: GCF_040937935.1. NCBI lineage: Eukaryota > Metazoa > Chordata > Amphibia > Anura > Hyperoliidae > Hyperolius > Hyperolius riggenbachi. The sequence continues at coordinate 331,039,069 of NC_090646.1, read as the reverse complement.
GGCCCAGTGCTTGATGGATGTTATCCACCGAAGTGGCAAGCACACCCAGAGGGTCAGCGCGTGCGTCCATTGGTCTTTTGGTCTGGCGTTTTGTAACGATCGGTGAAGCACAGAGAGGATCTGATTACCGGTGATCTGCAGTATCACTGGGAATACAGATATATACCAGATTATAAGTGATCTGCAGTATCACCGATAATCCGATATACCAGCTAACCTCTGTTCACCTGAGTAGAGTGTAGTGTTAGGTGCAACAGTAACACTTAGAGGACTAGGCCTCAGCGCAGTAAGGAGAACTGCACGGATTCCTACCGAAGACCTGAACTCTCCAAGACGGGAGGAGTCAGGCTGAGAGTAGGAAGGATTGTCTGAAAGTGACACTCTGGAGGAAGTGTCACTAACAGGACGAGGAACCGCCTTCAAGAGTAAGGTCGGTTCTCGAGGTCGGACAAGCCAGGTCGTAACCACACGGACAGATAAAGTACAGATTCAGAAGGCAGAGGCGGAGTCTAAGGACGAGCCGGGGTTCGGCAACAGAGTATCAGAAAGGCAAGGTACAAGATCAGAGTACAGGAGGATAGTCAGGCAGACAAAGGGTCATAACAGATAATCACAATCAAACTAGTACTTTAAGCTATCAACAGAATCTAGCTAAGTGTAGGATTACAGCTCCAGCTGGCCCCGGCACACTTAAGGATCTGACTACAGGTCTGAGTGCTCCCACGTATGTGTTCGCAACGCCAGACAACCAGCAACTGAACAGCCAGCAGTATATATGCACATAAGGACTGCCCAGCACCTCCCATAGTGCTGGACCAATGAAAGATGAAGCCAGTGTCAGCTGACCAGCCTGGTCAGCTGACTACTTCTGGCTGTCATATAATCCCTGCCTGAGTGCGCGCGCGCGCGTCACTCTAAACCTAGAGGGACTATGTGTCCCAGCCATACCAGCACCGCTCAGCGGTGCCTCCACAATGGGGCCATGCGCGCTAACCGCCGCGTCTAACGCAGCGGTTTTTCCGCGCTCCGCCATGCCCTGCACGGGGACAGCCGCCTCAGACTGAGTGGAGGCGCCTGCCTCTCTGTGCTCGGCAACACTATGTGTGGAAAGAGCCGCCTGCCGCTGACTCATGGCGGCGGCTCTTCCGCGTTTCTTGACACCAAGCAGCAGTAATCAAGTGTTGCTGCTCACAGTGAATTCTTGCTGCAGGTTTCTATGTGATAACACAGGGTTACTGCTGCTTGGCCAGCAGGTGGATTTCTTCAGTTTTTCCCCCTCCCAGTCCGACACTGTCTGTAGGGCCCACACAATTGCAAGGCACTTTTTCTCTGTTGTAGAGTATGTGGCCTACTTTGGAAGTAGCTTCCTGCTCAGGTAGAGGCCAGGATGCTCATCCCCAGTGGCACCCACCTGACAAAGTACTGCTCCCAGACCATGGTCTGAAGCGTCAGTTCGTACAATGAACTGACAGGAAAAGTCCGGAGTTTGAAGGACAGGAGCGCCAGCCAGTGCTTCCTTCAAGGCCCTGTTCTAATTCTGGGTTCCAGATTACCTTATTGGGTTGTTTTTTACCTGTGGCATTGGTCAGTGGTTTAGCCAGAGTACTATAGGACGGAACAAACTTCCTATAGTACCCTGCTGTTCCCAGGAAAGTCTGTATGCGACCTTCCCCATCTGTGGTTTCAGGTTCTGACTGCCTACTCTGTCCTCTTGTGCCTTTAACATGTTGACATGGACATTCTGTTGTCTGTTACCCTTAAAACTTGCATCATATGGTATTTCACCTGCAGTGCCTTTGCGCCTGGTCCTTGGGACTGCTGACAATGGGCAGTGAGGCTTGTACAGTATGTTGACAGCCACCCCTGACAAGGGTTCATCATGGAGTGACGGTGCACATAGTGGTATCCCTGGTTTTCTGCCCCTCCTGACAAACAGCACATGACCTGCAAAATTTAGTGACATCCACTTTTAACCTAGGCCAATAAAAGTGCTCTTGAACAAGTTTGTGGGTCTGTCTGACACATTGGTGCTCGAATGTACCCAAATTCGATTCGAGTACATTCAAATTCGGGTCCGGGTCAAATTCGGGTTCGGCCGTGATCACAAGTAGAAATCGATTCGAATTTGAATTTGATTCGTGATCGATAATTGAATTCGGGTATTACCCCGAATTCGTGATCACGAATTTGGATGGTCTTAAAGCTATTTTTTTTTTTTTAAAGGGAAATTAAATAGGTGTAATAAAAAAAAATTGACGGAAAACGTTTTTTCTGCATTTCTTGTTTATTCTTCTTCTTATTCTTCTTCTTCACCACCATATTTTTTTCATATTCTTCCTCTTGTACCTAACTTAATGTTTTTTCCCTTACAGAACTCAACTGTTGTAAAATTTGTTCTTCAACAGCATAGCTAAATTTGTAGCGTAATAATAGCTAGTGGCGCATGGCAGCAGCGCATAATTCTGCAGACCCTGGCGGCGGGAACACAGACAGCAGGAGGTGAAATGTGGTAGCAGGAGGAGGAGTGACGTGTGGCAGCAGGCAATGTAACGGGCCGTGTAACCTAGCGTTGGTACCACGGCTGTAATAATAAACACCAACAGCAGGAGGTTCCAGACAGCAGTCGTGAAGCCCACATTGTGTCCAATATACAACTGGGACAGCACAGATTTCAACCCAGACACCTCAGTATTTTTTTTTTTTAAAGTAGCTATTGTAGTGGTGTAATAGCTAGTGGCGCATGGCAGCAGCGCTTAATTCTGTGGACCCTGGTGGTGGGAACACAGACAGCAGGAGGTTGATTACAGCAACAGGAGGAGGAGGAGGAGGAGTGACATGTGGCAGCAGGAAATGTAACGGGCCATGGTCCCTAGCGTTGGTACCACGGCTGTAATAATAAACACCAACAGCAGGAGGTTCTGGACAGCAGTAGAGATGGCCCGAACCTCCGATTTTTGGTTTGCGAACCACAATAGACTTCAATGGGGAGGCGAACTTTGAAAACTAGAAACATTTATGCTGGCCACAAAAGTGATGGAAAAGATGTTTCAAGGGGTCTAACACCTGGACGGGGGCATGGCGGAGTGGGATACATGCCAAAAGTCCCAGGGAAAAATCTGGATTTGACGCAAAGCAGCTTTTTAAAGAGAACCCGAGGTGGATTTGAAGAATGTTATCTGCATTCAGAGGCTGGATCTGCCTATACAGCCCAGCCTCTGTTGCTATCCCAAACCCCCCTAAGGTCCCCCTGCACTCTGCAATCCCCCATAAATCACAGCCGTGCTGTGAGGCTGTGTTTACATCTGTAGTGTCAGTCTCGGCTGCTCCATCGCCTCCTGCATAGCTCCAGTCCCTGCCCCCATCCCTTCCCTCCAATGAGCAGGGAGGGAAGGGATGCAGGCGGGGACCGGAGTTCTGCAGGAGGCGGGGAGAGCAGCAGACTGACACTATAGAGATAAACACAGCCAGCTCTGACAAGCTGTTTGTCAGCAGCCTGGCTGTGATTTATGAGGGATTGCAGAGTGCAGGGGGACCTTAGGGGGGTTTGGGATAGCAACAGAGGCTAGGCTGTATAGGCAGATCCAGCCTCTGTATGCAGATAACATTCTTCAAACCCACCTCGGGTTCTCTTTAAGGGCAGAAATCACATTGAATGCTAACATGCAGGCCTAAAGTGCTTTAAAACATCGTGCATGTGTATACATCAATCAGGTAGTGTAATTAGCGTACTGCTTCACACTGACAGACCAAACTTACTGTGTAACGCACTGCAAACAGCTGTATTGTGTAGTGACGGCCGTGCTGGACTGGTGCGCACCATGGCGAGATTGCTTTCCTCACTCAGTGATGTCAGGTAATGTCTGACTGCCTTATCAACTTCCCATGGTTCTTTCTCTACCATAGTTAAAGCTTACATCTATTTTTTTAAATTACTTTTTCTGCTGGCTCTACAGTACCTTCAACGAAAATGTTAGGGAGGGCAAGTCTGGCATCCATTCAACTGTGCGATAAACTTTCTTTGGTACTATCTCAGTACCATGGAGTCCACGGTGGGAAACAGGCTGGGGAATCCTGGTTTGATTCCGGTCCGGAGTGGGAGCCTAAGAAACGGCTACCACCACAAGGAAGGCAGCAGGCACGCTGGGGGCAAAGGAGTAGGAACAGCTACCACCACACATCCAAGGAAGGCAGCAGGTATGGCATGTGACGCAAGTCCTGACTGTGAGAGTACAAGGAATAACAGAACAGGACTTTTTTGAGGCCCTGCTGTATAGGATGAGCTGCAGAGATCTACAGCTTAGGTGGGGGAGTCTGTCCATAGGACAACTATTAGTCGTGAGTGGTGTTCACGGCGGGTAAAAGGCCGGGGAATCCTGGTTCGATTCTGGTCCGGAGTGGGAGCCTAAGAAACGGCTACTACCACAAGGAAGGGAGCAGGCACACTGTGGGCAAAAGAGCAGGAATGGCTACCACCACACATCTAAGGAAGGCGCAGGCACGGCATGTGTCGCAAGTCCTGACTGTGAGAGTACAAGGAATAACAGAACAGGACTTTTTTGAGGCCCTGCTGTATAGGATGAGCTGCAGAGATCTACAGCTTAGGTGGGGGAGTCTGTCCATAGGACAACTATTAGTCGTGAGTGCAGGGTCGGACTGGGACACCAAGGGCCCACCGAGGAAGTTTCAGCCAGGGGCCCACCCCCCTCTCCTCCTCCTCCCTCCCCCCCCTCCCCCCCCCCATTTTGGGCTCACATACACATGTACTCTAGAAATTTTGCATGACTTTATGGTAGGGAATAGATTGTGAGCAATTCTGAGGACAGTCTCCAATAGGGATATGCCTAAATGCGAAACTAAATGGGTGTCACCATGCACTGGAACATCGGCGTGGTCATGATGAGTCATGGGCAGACTTAAAAAAAAAAAATACAAAACACAAAATAAGTAGCGGCGTTATTCACAGAGATTAGGTCCGACCAGATACATTGTATATTCAAGTAGTTACATGCCTCATGATAATTCATCAAGTAGTCAAATTGCAGCAGATACCCCCACAAAATGCAATCAGGTTGACGGCAGATACCCCCACACAATGCAATCAGGTTGGTGGCAGATACCCCCACAAAATGCAATCAGGTTGACGGCAGATACCCCCACAAAATGCAATCAGGTTGACGGCAGATACCCCCACACAATGCAATCAGGTTAACGGCAGATACCCCCACAAAATGCAATCAGGTTGATGGCAGATACCCCCACAAAATGCAATCAGTTTGGCTGCAGATACCCCCACAAAATGCAATCAGTTTGGCTGCAGATACCCCCACAAAATGCAATCAGTTTGGCTGCAGATACCCCCACACAATGCAATCAGGTTGGCTGCAGATACCCCCACACAATGCAATCAGGTTGGTGGCAGAGATACCCCCACACAATGCAAGTCCCCCCCAGCTTGGAAGGGGGGGCAGAGGGCACAGATCAGCGGGGAAGCCTCCCCCCCTCCCTCACCTAGGGCCCCCCTTCCGCGCACCCCCCTCCTCGAGAAGTGCAGCCAGCAGCGAGCGGAGTATAGCTTACCAGCTTCAGATGATGCTATCTCCGCTCCGCTCCGCATGCCGCTGCTGCCCTGCTGGTCTCTGTCTCCTGTAGTGACGCTGTCCAATCACGCTCTAGCAGGAAGTACTGCGAGAACGTGATTGGACAGCGTCACACACTACAGTCAGAGACCAGCAGGGCAGCGGCATGCGGACTCGGAGCGGAGATAGCATCATCTCTGTAGCTATTCTCCGCTCGCTGCTGGCTGCACTTCTGGAGGAGGGGGGTGCGCGGAAGGGGGGGGCCCTAGGTGAGGGAGGGGGGGACGCTTCCCCCCCCTCCCCGCCGCTCTGTGCCCAATTCCCCCCCTTCCAAGCTGTGCCCCCCTCCAGTGGCGTAGCTAGGGTGTTTGACACCCGGTGCGGATAATTTACCAACACCCCCCCCCCCCCCCCAAAAAAGCAAAGCGCGCAGCGACAAAAAAAATGGGTGTGGACATGACATCACATGGGTGGGGGGTAATTGTAATGTAACTGTAACAGTAAGGCAGTGGGCTAATATAGGTAGCCAGAATAGTTTCCCTCAGCATAGGTTAGATATGACAAATATGACAACATGACAAATTCAGCAATCTTGAGGCCCCCAACAAGACAAATTCAGCAATCATGAGGCCCCCAACAAGACATTCAGTAACCATGAGGCCCCCAACAAGACAAATTCAGTAACCATGAGGCCCCCAACAAGACAAATTCAGCAGTCATGAGGCACATAAATAAACAGCATTTCACATAAATAGGCAGAATGCCCACTTAATATGGTAGACACCTCTCACCTGGCTTCTGAATTCTCCTCTACTGGCTGCTGTGCCAGGCAATACTGTTTTTGGCTGGATTGGGGATGATGTGTGGGCTGAAAGGCCTGGCGGTGATGCTGTGGCCGGCCTGGCGGTGATGCTGGGCTGTACTTGGCTGGTTGAAGTAAATGTTGGCCTGACTGTTGGTGGTGATGCTGTGGCCTTTTTGACAGTGATTCTGGGCTGGTTGGCTGGTGGTGATGCTGGGCTGGCCTGGATAGTTTAGGTAGTGACAGGTGCACCCTAGTTTAGGTAGCACCAGGAGCCTCCCAGCTTAGGTAGTGACAGGACCCCCAAGTTTAGGTAGCGACAGGAGCCCCCCAGTTTAGTTAGTGACAGATACCCCCCAGTTTAGGTAGTGACAGGAGCCCCCAGTGTTTGTAGTGACAGGTGCCCCCCAGTTAAGGTAGTAACAGGTGCCCCCCAGGGTATGTAGTGACAGGAGCCCCCAGTGTTTGTAGTGACAGGTGCCCCCCAGGGTATGTAGTGACAGGTGCCCCCAGTTTAGGTAGTGACAGTGCCCCCCAGTTCAGGTAGTGACAGGTGCCCCCAGTTCAGGTATTGACAGGCGCCCCCCCAGTTCAGTTAGTGACAGGTACCCCCAGTTTAGGTATGACAGGAGCCCCCCAGTGTATGCAGTGACAGGGACCCCCCCCCCAGTGTATATAGTGACAGGAGCCCCTAGTTTAGGTAGTGACAGGGCCCCCCAGTATAGATAGACAGGTCTATAGGTGTCCCCAGTTTAAATAGCCAGATCTATAGGTGTCCTCAGTGGCAGCGGAGAGAGAAGAGAAGCGGTGGGGAAGGGAGGACGTTTCCCCCTCCCCCTTCCCTCACCTTGGGGCTCCCCCTCTCTCGCTCCCCCCTTTAGAATTAAGTGATGCGGCAGGCAGCGCCGCTGTGCCTGCCGCTTCTTTTCTCTCTCCGCTGCCACCCCAGGGCGGGCGGGCCAGCCACGTCCGGGTAGCTAGGGGGGGGGGCAGCAGCTAGCCAGGGGAGTGTGCATGCCCCATTTTGCCCTATGTAGGGACGCCCATGGCATGGTAGGCAGATAGGTAGCCGGGTAGGCAGTTATGTAGCCGGGTGGGAGGGTAGGCAGATAGGTAGCTGGGTGGGCAGTTAGGTAGCCGGGTGGGAGGGTAGGCAGTTAGGTAGCCAGGTGGGCAGATAGGTAGCTGGGTGGGCAGTTAGGTAGCCGGGTGGGCAGTTAGGTAGCCAGGTGGGAGGGTAGGCAGATAGGTAGCCGGGTGGGTAGATAGGTAGCCAGGTGGGCAGATAGGTAGCCGGGTGGGAGGGTAGGCAGATAGGTAGCTGGGTGGGTAGATAGGTAGCCGGGTGGGCAGTTAGGTAGCCAGGTGGGAGGGTAGGCAGTTAGGTAGCCGGGTGGGCAGATAGGTAGCTGGGTGGGTAGATAGGTATCCAGGTGGGCAGATAGGTAGCCGGGTGGGCAGATAGGTAGCCGGGTGGGAGGGTAGGCAGTTAGGTAGCCGGGTGGGCAATTAGGTAGCCGGGTGGGAGGGTAGGCAGATAGGTAGCTGGGTGGGTAGATAGGTAGCCGGGTGGGAGGGTAGGCAGTTAGGTAGCCGGGTGGGAGGGTAGGCAGAAGGGTAGCCGGGTGGGAGGGTAGGCAGTTAGGTAGCCGGGTGGGCAGTTAGGTAGCCGGGTGGGAGGGTAGGCAGATAGGTAGCTGGGTGGGTAGATAGGTAGCCGGGTGGGCAGCCAGTTAGGTAGCCGGGTGGGTAGATAGGTAGCCGGGTGGGAAGGTAGGCAGTTAGGTAGCCGGGTGGGCAGTTAGGTAGCCGGGTGGGAGGGTAGGCAGATAGGTAGCTGGGTGGGTAGATAGGTAGCCGGGTGGGCAGATAGGTAGCCGGGTGGGAGGGTAGGCAGATAGGTAGCTGGGTGGGTAGATAGGTAGCCGGGTGGGTAGATAGGTAGCCGGGTGGGCAGATAGGTAGCCGGGTGGGAGGGTAGGCAGATAGGTAGCTGGGTGGGTAGATAGGTAGCCGGGTGGGCAGTTAGGTAGCCAGGTGGGAGGGTGGGCAGTTAGGTAGCCGAGTGGGTAGCCAGTGGGGGCCCCGACTCCTATGCTCCCCCTCACCTGGGTGTCCCCCCTCCTTACAAGCCGCGGGGAGGGCAGCCCGACTGTTTTTTTTCCCTTAAAAAAAACTATTTTCCCCGGGGGCCCCCTCCTATCCTCCCCCTCCCTCACCTCGGACTCTCGGAGGGCCCCCTCCTGTTACGAGCGGCGCCGGCGGGTACAGCAAACTTCCGGGGAGGTAAAGCAGAAGATAGAGGTCCAGCTGCCTCCCAGTCGCTGTCTCCTCTATGCCGCTCGCACTAAACCAGGAAGCAGTGCGAGCGGCATAGAGGAGGAGACAGCGTAGCCCGGGAGGCAGCTGGACCTCTATCTTCTGCTATACCTCGCAGGAACTTTGCTGTAACCGCCGACGCCGCTCGTAACAGGAGGGGGGCCCTCCGAGGTGAGGGAGGGGGAGGATAGGAGGGGGCCCCCCCGGGGAAAATAGTTTTTTTTAAGGGACATAAAAAAAAAAAAAAAAAACAGTCGGGCTGCCCTCCCCGGCTCTCCCATGCAGCGCACGCCTTCTAGGGGCCCCCAGGAGGAGGGGCAGTCGGGGCCCACCGATGGGACCGTCGGTGGTTCGGCGGCTCTGTCCGAGCCTGGGTGAGTGGTGTCCACGGCGGGTAAAAGGCCGGGGAATCCTGGTTCGATTCTGGTCCGGAGTGGGAGCCTAAGAAACGGCTACTACCACAAGGAAGGGAGCAGGCACACTGTGGGCAAAAGAGCAGGAATGGCTACCACCACACATCTAAGGAAGGCGCAGGCACGGCATGTGTCGCAAGTCCTGACTGTGAGAGTATAAGGAATAAAAGAACAGAACTTTTTTGAGGCCCTGCTGTATACAGGAGGGCCTCAAAAAAGTTCTGTTCTGTTATTCCCTGTACTCTCACAGTCAGGACGAGCTGCAGACAGTGGCGTAGCTAAGGAGCTGTGGGCCCCGATGCAAGTTTCACAATGGGGCCCCCCAAGCACTCTATATATAACAATTGATACGGCGCACCAAAACCTGCCAATGGCAACTACAGTGTCAGAGGTGCAAGAAGGGGATGGGGAACAGCTTGTTAATGACTATCACTATTCAAAGAATCTATAGAAGTGATTATTATGAGCACAGGACCAATACAGAGCTAAAACTGTAGTTGAGGGAGGGCCCTTCGGGGCCCCTCTGGCCCAAGGGCCCCGATGCGGTCGCAACCTCTGCAACCCCTATTGCTATGCCCCTGGCTGCAGAGATCTACAGCTTAAGTGGGGGAATCTGTCAACTATTAGTAGTGAGTGGTGGAGGACCGGAGTGCTGGTGGTGGCACTGGTCTCGCTGGTGCTGGAGGTCTGGCTGGAAACGGTGGCTTGCTGCTCCGCCATCATTTCCACCACAGCCTGTGCCTGACTCTCCACAATGGGCCAGGGACGACATCCCAAGGCAAAGATGGGCGCAACACGCTGCTGCTGCGCCTCTGCTCCCTCCTCCACAACTCTGCGGGCAGTGGCTGGCAGCGGACCAGTCACAGACCTGCCGGCAGTGGCTGTGGCAATGGCACTGCCTCTTCTGCTGGTGCCTCTACCTCTGCCAGTCACCGTACAATTATACAAATACAGTGAGAAAAACAAAAAAAATATATATGTAGAAAGGGCGGGAAAGGGTGTAAAGTTTAATAAAGAGTAGAGTTGGTGGGTGAGTGACCCAAAAAAAAAAAAGAAGAAAGGTTGTTGTTTTTTTTTTTAATACTAATAGACAGACAGTACTAGTAGTGTAGTCTACAGTAGTCGATAACTAACTCGTGTGACCGACAGTGGCAATCAAAGTCTGTCACACACGGATGCAATCAATAGGGTCAAGCAGAGATGACAGGCAGTCACAGATCACAACAGATGCTGCCCTCTTTGAAGTAACTAACACAGTACTCAAGCTAATAAACTCAACGACTAACAACAGTAGAAATTAAGTAAAATAGTACGTAGGTAAATAACAACTAACTATAATGCCTAGTAGTAGTAGTGTAGTAGACTAGTAGTCGATAACTAACGCGTGTGACAAAGTGACAATCAAAGTCTGTCACACACGGACGCAATCAATAGGGTCAGGCAGAGATGTGACAGGCAGTCACAGATCACAACAGATGCTGGCCTGTACAGTAACTAACACAGTATTGAAGCTAATAAACTCACAGACTAACAGTAGAAATTAAGTAAAATAGTACTACTAAGTACTAACTAACTATAATCCCTAACCAACCTAAGCTAGTAGTAGGCTAAGGCTACCTAGGCTAGCAGGCCTAGCCTGCACACAGACCTAACACTAGCCTAGCACAGTATACAGTATATGCACTACACTAGCTGACTGAACTATAACACTCAAATCACTATCTAACTATACAGCAATATAATATATGGGTTTAGAATGTGTTCAGGATGTAAATCGCTAGGTTTAAGTGGTGAAAAGCACTTGCTCAGACACGCAGCAGCACTGGAGATCAGAATCAGAATCATCTTTATTATCGCCAAACACACCGCGTGGTGTGCCTGGAATTGCTTGTGGATCACATGGCATATACATATAACACATAACAAAGCATGGTAGAGATAGCAAAGGCAAGCAGGACGTACGTACATACATACATGCATACATACATACAATAAGAGCATCTCAGTATTAAATGGAGTCCTGGGGGGGGGAGTGATCGCTACTGTGGGAGTCCATGTTTCAGTCAGAGTTTACAGCTGAGAGGGAGGGATGCCTGGGGCTAGGGTGACCCCAGGATGTAGGCCGGGAGGGGGGGGGAGTTTTGAGTTCAGTGAGTTCAACAGAAGAACTGCTTGTGGGAAGAAGGTGTTCATGCGCCTAGTGGTCTTGGCGGGGATGGATCTAAGACGGCGTCCCAGTGGAAGGGTCTCGAAGTATCGTCTGCCCAGGTGGGAGGGGTCGAGTAAGATCTTGGAGGCCCCTGTCTTCATTCTTGTGGAGTAGAGGAGATCTAGGGAGGGCAGGTGGGTGCCAATGATCTTTTCTGCAGCTTTTATCACTCTGTGGAGTTTGTATTTGTCTGTAGCGGTTGCTCCTGCGTACCAGACGATGATGGAGCAGCAGAGGATGGATTCGATGGTCGCAGAGTAAAAGTTGGTGAGCAGATCCCGTGACATTCCGAATTTTTTCAGTTGGCGTAGGAAGAAAAGCCGCTGCTGAGCTTTCTTCTGGGTTCTGGTGATGTTCTGCCCCCATTTGAGGTCGCTTGTTAGGGTTGAGCCTAGGAACCGTACGCTTTGGACTCTGGAGACCTCGGACCCATCGATGAACACTGCTAGGGGGGCCGGAGGGAGTTTCCGAAAGTCCACGATAAGTTCCACAGTCTTTGCTGTGTTGAGAACAAGATTGTTGTCCTTGCACCAGTTGCAGATCCTCGCAACTTTGTTTCGGTAAGCGTCCTCCCCGTTTCTGTCGATGAGGCCGATAAGCGTGGTGTCGTCTGCGAATTTGATAACTTTGACGGTGTCGGAGGCCGAAGTACAGTTGTTAGTGTACAGAGAAAACAGGAGAGGGGACAGCACGCAGCCCTGCGGGGCCCCGACGTTGGTGGATCTCTCGTTGGAGATGCGACTGCCAAGCTTGACCCGTTGAGTTCTGTTGGACAGAAAGTCCTTTACCCACCTGCAGAGGAGGGAATCCGCCCCAAGATGCGCAAGGTTGTCGATCAGAATGTCCGGGCAGATGGTGTTGAAAGCTAAAGTCTAGGAAAAGGACCCTAGCATAGGCTCTTGGACTGCCGAGGTGTTCCGAGATGTATGCCAGGCTAACATTGATGGCATCGTCAACTGATCGGTTTTCCCTATAGGCAAACTGGAGTGGGTCAAGGAGGGTGCGGGTGGAGTGCTTCAGGTGGGCCAGCACTAGCCTCTCGAATACTTTCATGGTGATGGGGGTCAGGGCCACAGGTCTGAAGTTGTTGAGTTCGGTGTTCCCTGGTTTTTTGGGGACGGGATAATTGTGGACCTTTTGAAGCAGGAAGGGACCTTTCCTTCTGATAAGGATTTGTTGTAGAGGGAGGTGAGGATGGGGGCTAGTTGGATTGCTCAGGTTCTCAAGCAGAGTGAGGACACCCCGTCCGGACCTGAGGCTTTTCTAGGGTCGAGTCTTTGGAGGTGTCGAAGCACATCCCCCTCCTGTACTGCGGTCAGAGATGCTCTCAGTACCGCTCAGTCGCACAGCAAGGACGGGCTCCGCAACATAGTTACATAGTTACATAGTTATTTTGGTTGAAAAAAGTCATACGTCCATCGAGTTCAACCAGTATAAAGTACAACACCAGCCTGCTCCCTCACATATCCCTGTTGATCCAGAGGAAGGTGAAAAAACCCTTACAAGGCATGGTCCAATTAGCCCCTAAAGGGAAAAATTCCTTCCCAACTCCAGATGGCAATCAGATAAAATCCCTGGATCAACATCATTAGGCATTACCTAGTAATTGTAGCCATGGATGTCTTTCAATGCAAGGAAAGCATCTAAGCCCCTTTAAATGCAGGTATAGAGTTTGCCATAACGACTTCCTGTGGCAATGCATTCCACATCGTAATCACTCTTACTGTAAAGAACCTTTTCCTAAATAAATGACTAAAACATTTTTCCTCCATGCGCAGATCATGTCCTCTAGTCCTTTGAGAAGGCCTAGGGACAAAAAGCTCATCCGCCAAGCTATATTGCCCTCTGATGTATTTATACATGTTAATTACCGTATTTGCCGCCGTATAAGACGCTCCGGAATATAAGACGCACCCAGGTTTAAAGGGTAAAAATCGGGGGGAAAAAAAGTATATACTAAACCTGGTGTGCCCATGTTCCAAGAGCGTCTTATAATGTTCTCCCCTAACTGGTGTCCTCTTTTGTCTCTTGTGTGTCCCCAGATGTCTCCTCCTGTCCACTGTTTATCCCCAGGTGTCTTCTTCTGTTGCCAGGTGTCCCTGTTCTGTCCTCTGTGTGGCCGCTCTGCCCAGCCCCTTAGCTTGTGTCTCATTTCCCTGTGTATTAGGTGTGTGTCCCCTTCTAACCCCTGTGTGGCTGCTCTGTCCAGCCCCCTAGCCTGTGTCTCTGCTCCGTCCATTAAGTTTCCCCCTTCCCTTGTGACCCCTGTGTGGCCGCTCTGTCTCACCCCCTTGTCTATGTCTCCAGTCCCCTGCATTACGTGTCCCCCTCCCCTGACCACTGAGTGTCTGCTGTGTCCCATTGAGGCCAAATGCCAGTGCCTAACGCTTCCATGCTGAATCAAACTGTTCCCAGTATCTGTTCCACCATTTATCCAGTACCTGAATTAACAGTTATATTCCTACATGTGTTTCCATAGTGATGCCTCCAAACAAGTGTTCACACACCACAGCATTTTCTATGTCCTGGGTTTTCACAGAAAGTCACACTGAAAATAAGACACACCGATAAAAGCAGGCTGTGTCCCGCCCGCTGGTCTGTGTCTCCGCTCCCGTGAATGTTGTGGCAGTCAGCGTCTTACCGAATCCATGCTGCCCGGGATCGCCGATGTCCTGGCTTCCCTCTCTAGTGACCCGCACTTGTGTAGATGGGCGCTCGGTCCCGCCCGCTTGTCCGGATCTCCGTTCCCCTGAATGTTAAATGACGTGTCAGCCAGCGCGTACCGAATCCATGCCGCCTGGGATCGCCGATGTCCTGGCTTCCCGCTCTAGTGACCGGCGCTTGTGTGACGTCACACAAGCGCCGGTAACTAGAGGGGGAAATCAGGACATCGGCGATCCCAGGCGGCATGGATTCGGTACGCGTTGGCTGACACGTCATTTAACATTCAGGGGAACGGAGATCCGGACAAGCGGGCGGGACCGAGCGGCCATCTACACAAGTGCGGGTCACTAGAGAGGGAAGCCAGGACATCGGCAATCCCGGGCAGCATGGATTCGGTAAGACGCTGGCTGCCACAACATTCACGGGAGCGGAGACACAGACCAGCGGGCGGGATACAGCAAACACTCAGTGGTCAGGAGGGGGACACATCGCAGGGGAGCAGAGACACGGACAAGGGGGATGGACAGAGCAGAGACACACACATGCGGCTGGGACTACGCAGGGAATCCCCAATGTTGCGGTGGGTCGGCGGTTTGCATCGGCGGGCGATTATCAGTTGGGGATTCCCTGCCTTTGCCGTATAAGACGCAGGGACTTTTTCTCCCCATTTTTTGGGAAGAAAAAGTGCGTCTTATACGGCGAAAAATACGGTAGATCCCCTCTAAGGCGTCTTTGGGCTGCAGGTCTCTGGAAGAGAGACCTGTTTTTCCATTGCAAGTTTCAGGTCTGTTCTGCTGCTAAGGAATTTGCATACATTCGTTATGCAAATCCAGTACCTGCCTCCTTTGATGACTGGCAGTATAAAGAGCTATGTTTTCCAGAGTCCTTGGCTGGTCATTCCTTCAGGGTTTGTAGTAAACACTCCTAGAGTGTCAGCCATGCTACTTCTTGTTAAAGTTATCTTAGAGTAATTCTTAGGACTGCACTAGGCAGTTTCCCTAGTGCAGTTAGGATTGCATATCTGTTTGTTTGTCTGTTGCGATTGTCCTGTCCCAGCGGTGGTCGACAGGAAATTGTTCTGTTTGTCTGGGGTGCTAACCGGCACTGCGGTAGTTACTGGTAGCCCCTTCTGATCTGTCTTGTCTGGATCGCAATAGCCTTTAGCGGTAGTGGCTGTGGATCGTTCTGATCTAGTTTATGGAGTGTAAGCTTGAGCTGCGGTTGCTTCCGGCTACCTCATCTGATCTGTCTTGTTTAGATCGCACTAGCCGCTAGCGTTAGCGGCTGTGGATCTTTCTGATCTGTGTTCCTGCTTGGATCACACTTGCTCTGGCGGAAGAGCGGTGGATCCTTTCTGCCTAGTTCCTGTTTCTCGTTTGTCTGCCTTGTCTGATACGAGCGCTTGCTGTAGGATCGGTGAGGTAACCGTTAAGCAAGCATTTACGTTCTTTGTTTCGTGTTTGTTTGTCGGTGGTTAGTTAGACGTGCTTGTCTCTGTTCTGCTTAACACACGGAGACCGCGCTATAAACGCGTTCGCTGTTGCGAATGAGTGCGGTGTTCGCGTTTAGTTAGCGTTTGTTATTTTCTTTATCATTCTCATTGTATTATTTGCTGTGCCTTTGCTCCTCTTGTGTTCTGTTCTAGTCTGTCTTGTGTCACTTCTGGCGATCGCCTTTCTCGCGATCGCGTTCCTACTTTTGTTTCTGCTGATGTGTGTTCACCGTCGCAGGGTCGCGACTAGATTGGTGAATACACATTCGTCCTGTCCCTGTGCTCCTTCTCTTTATGGGCTGTTCAGCCCCGCATTGTCTTGATCTGTACAATCCCCATCTGGCATCTGTGGCCGTGCAGCGATTGTACTCGTCTGCACTCCACAGCGCCATCTGCCGGTGGGAATTGCCCTCTGCTGGTGCATTGCACCTAGCCTGGGTTCACCCAATTATATGCTTGTGGAAGGTTTTCGCTGTGTCAGTGCGCATCTCGTGCTCTGACCACGAAAACGATTCCGCAAACGTTACATATCCCATTTATTTTGTATGGTGCTAGACCATTAGTACGTCCAAAATGCATGACTTTACATTTTTCAACATTAAATTTCATCTGCCGTGTATGTACCCATATAGCCATCCTATCCAGATCCTGTTGCAATATGACACTATCTTCCTGAGAGTTGATGATTCTGCACAGTTTTGTATCATCTGCAAAAATAGCAACATTGCTCACTACTGCATCTACTAGGTCATTAATAAATAAATTGAAGAGCACTGGACCCAGAACAGACCCCTGTGGGACCCCACTGCTAACAGTCCCCCATTTTGAGTACGATCCATTGACCACAACTCTTTGTTTTCTGTCCATTAGCCAGTTCCTTATCCATGCACACAGACTCTTCCCCAGTCCTTGCATTCCCAACTTTTGCACCAGACTTTTGTGGGGAACAGTGTCAAAGGCCTTTGCAAAGTCCAAGTATATCACATCTACAGCATTCCCAATATCCATATTAGCATTCACTACCTCAAAAAAGCTGAGCATGTTAGTCAAACAGGATCTGTCTTTAGTAAACCCATGTTGATGCTGAGAAAAAAGATTATTTTCTAGTATAAAGTCATGTATAGTATCTCTTAGTAACCCCTCAAATAGTTTGCATACAACTGATGTTAAGCTTACAGGTCTATAATTTCCTGGATCTGATTTTTTGCCCTTCTTAAATAATGGGAAAACGTGGGCTGTACGCCAATCCACTGGGACTCTGCCAGTTGAAGAGAGGCATGGCCGCCACCTTATATAGAGGAGGGAAGGGCCAGGCTCCGCTCCTCTGATTGGTTGCTAGTGCCTCGGCTAGGGGCCTTCTGATTGGCCCAATGACATCATCACCTGGATACTGAAGCCAAATTCATGATCATGGGTTAAAACCCGGGTTAAAACCCGTGATCACGCCCGAATTCGAGAGCACTATTCGGTAAAATTCGACTTCGTATTCAGGAGCAGGATAGCTATTCGAATTTGAATTCGGCAAGCATGAAAATCTACCCGTGATCATGGGTAGTATTCGAATTCGCTAATTTGGAGAGCAGCCCTGGTCTGACACCCAAATCTCCTGCTAGTGGGATGTCATGGGCTGCCCTGAGTACCTGGGCTCGGAATTCACTAGGGACTACCAGCTGTCTCGTGTTCTCACCTACATCACCTTCGCTGCCTGCCACTTGACAGGCAGCCTATTGGGCCAATCAAAGTGCAGGGATTACATCCATTAAAGCTAATGGACCCGCCGGGGCTCAGGGCGGGTTCATTGCAGCGGCCGTTAGTTTGGAGGAGCAAGCGTAAGTTACCAGTGCACACTAGCTGCACTACCTGTAGTTAAGCTGCACTGCTTTAGCAGCACAGCTTTATGAATCTAGCCCAATATCCCAGTTTTTCTCAATAACTGGAAACTTTGCTTTGGAAAACACGGGTAGAGGTGTGCCTCCTGCTTGCTTTGGAAACCACGGGTAGAGGTGTGCCTCCTGCTTGCTTTGGAAACCACGGGTAGAGGTGTACCTCCTGCAGCTGGAGTGCTGGGAGAAAAGGACTGCTCGGCCTGTCTCTCCTGGGCCAGTTCTAGTGCACGCTGGTGCTGCAACTCCTCTATCTGGAGTTGGAACCACTGCTGTCGCTCCTCTCAAGCTGTACCTTCTGCTGTCCCTCCTCTCTCTTGAGCTGGAGCTGCTGCTGTCGCTCCTCTCATTCAAGCTGAATCTGATGTTGTCACTCCTCTGTTTGAAGCTGCATCTCCAGGTATAAGCATAAGTACTCGCCCGTCAGAAACTGTAACAACTGCTGGCTCACAGGGTCCAAGACAATGAAGTTTAGTCCAGAGCTGGTCATTCCTGGCTGAGGGTCAGCAGGAGCTCTAGACAGTGTTAACCAGGGTATATACATCACCCGGAGCTGAAGTAGCAATGTCGGCACTTGCAGAGCTCATGGTGCCAGATGATGTTGCAGCGAAGCCTCCCACAAGGAATTGGAATCTTCCATCGCCTGGCCATCTCTCTATGTCAAAGCTTTGATCAGCCGTGCTCTATTGCTGTCAATTGTATGTACAATTGTTTAAATAAAGTTATCGATTTCACGCTGGAAAATGAGGGTAATGCTGTCACCACTCTTTATATTTATAAGGAGAAGAGTCAGGAGAACTAACTATTGCTAAACGGAAGAAAATGGTTATTTTCAACCTAGCTAAAAAATCAACAGTTCATAAGTATAAGACAATGCAGTAGTGTGTATCTGTTTTGAGGACATAGAGTTATTAGCATAGATCAGTCTGCACACCCATGATGCAAATCTCTGGTTTCACCACATCATGGGGGAACACTGCTTTCTTATGTGTTTAGGGAACATTTTCCAATTACCTTTACGATTACTTTGCTTAATTGTGTTTTGGGAGCACTGCCTTAGAGTTAAACTGTTATCAGGGTCTGCCCGCTCATGAGGCGGGGTGAAACATTTGCCTCAGGCGGCACATCTGGGGGTGGCGGCACCCGCCTGTCCATGGGTGGGGGGCCGCCCGCTGAGCTGGAGGAGTAGCGGGCAGAAAGGGGGTATTGGGCCTCACCTGTGTCCCCCGATCTGCGCTCCCCCCCAGCTGTAAATAGTTAAGTACCAGCGGCAGCGTATAGATTAAGAGGCAATGGGCGGGGATCACTCACCTTTTCCGCGTTCCAGCGAGCGCTCCACTGACGTCACTTCCTGCAACGCCGCCCACTTAATCTATATGCTGCCGCTGGTACTTAACTATTTACAGCTGGAGGGGAGCGCAGATCGGGGGACCCAGGCGAGGGACCCCTCCAGCTCAGTGGCCCCACCCCCCTCCCACGGGGGGGGGGGGGATTTTTTTAAATTTTGCCTCAGGCGGCAAAAAGTCTAGGGCCGGCCCTGACTGTTATGTTACACTTCGCTCTGCCCACATCATGTTCACACACTTGTTTCACTGCGCCATGCTTTACGTGCCGCGCTACCTCCTTTACTTTTTTTGAGGGGGGAGAGGAGGGTGTCTGTAAATAATCAGCACAGGGTGTCAAATACCCTAGCTACGCCGCTGCAAGGGATCCTTGGAAAATCTACTCCTAAAGCTGGGTACACACGGTACAATTTTCCGACAGATCCATGGATCTATTAGATAATTTTCAACTGGTCCAATTGGATTTCAATCAATTTTGCAATCGATTTTGGGTACTTATCAATGCAAAATCGATGGCAAAATTGATTGGAAACACTTTGGACGTCTACACACGCAATTTTTATCAGATTACGGTCAATCCGATGGAAAATTCTACCGTGTGTATGAGGCTTAACTTGTGTGGGGATGCCTATCTTATTGCACTGATATCAAGGCAGATAGCACCACCAGCCCCATTACACTATTAGGCCAGGCCAGGGAGTGTCAGAAAAACTTCCATACTGCAGTTGGTACATTGCTTTGTGGGGGAAAAGGGAAGGTTTGTCATTCCCTATGAAAAATCCCCACAACTGCTCAAACAGCTGCATTAAATTGCAAGTGGACTGTTTACACGCTATCTAGCACATGAGATAAAGCTCAAATTAGTAATATTAGTAATATTAGATAAGGTATGCAGTAGTAGTAACATGATAATGTAGATACATGTTATTACCACAGCTTTATTGAACAACACCAAATCAATGAAAATTCATGTAGCATTGCAACTATATCAGCTCAGGTGAAAACATGATATGACTGAAAATATGGTTGTAATTCACACTAAAGGGTCAAAATCAGTACCGTATATACTCGCACATAAGCCGACCGTGTATAAGCCAAGGTACCCACTTTTCCCTCAGTAACCAGGAAAAAGTTATTGACTCGTGTATAAGCCTCTTCCCCAATATAGCCCCCTACACAGTAGCCAGACCCCCAGTATAAGTCAGCCCCCTCCCCCCCCCCACCATAGCCAGATGTGCCCCAGTATCATACAGCTGTGTCTCAAGAAACCACTAGATGGTGTCATAGATATGAGACACAGCGATTGCCACACAGGAAGAATCCCTAATCATTGCACCGCTGACACGTTGCTTGCATGCTCTGCTCCACTAGCCAGTTACACTTCAGCCTACTGAACAAGTAAAGGCTTAATATGCAGTATAGTTTACAGCCACTGAAAATCCTGGGTTCTCTTTAAACCCTTCTGACTAAGCTGATGCCCATTTTTTTATGCCTTCTCTTAAAAGATACAATATAATGCTTTTTGTGAGTCAGTTGTGCCTTTGCTTCTTTCAATTGTTCAGTTACTAGCGCAATCACATCTTCACTCTGAGCTTCATTCTCTTCTAATAATTCTATATGCCACACATTGCTGTAGACGCTGTTTCATGAGATCATGTCTTTGTTCTCGGAAGGCTATCTGTTACATTTTTTTTTCAGGGGCAAGCATTATGTTTTAACTCCTTGACAGACTGTTGTACAGCAGATATTGCAGCATTTAGTAGAACAATATCTGATAGAACCCCATTAGAACACCCAGGTAAAAAACAGTAAATTGCACAAAGAAATGTAATTTCAAACTGGAAGTATTAGGGCTCGTTCACACTACAAGAGCTTTTCTAAGTGCTTTGTGATTTTAAAAGCTCTTGCTAATGCTATCCTATGTTTGTCAAAATATAAGGGAAGACGCCGAGAGCCCAGTATAGTGTAGTATGTACTGTAAATTGGGTATGGAAGGTAAGTATAGGTAGGTTATACTCACAAACAAGGGTTACCGTCCAGGTATCCACTATGAAGGCAGGTGAGGAGATTGGCCCTGTCCCCACTCAGGATTAAGAAGTCGCTCTCTGTAGATCGGGAAAAAGGAAGAATTCCCCTCCACCAGGGGTGGAAAAAACTGCAAAAAGTAGTACAGAAGCGCCAAAAGGGTAAAAACAATATTTCTTTAAAATAGATAAAATGAAGTAGGTAGCGGTGGATTTACACCTCCAAAACAGACACAAAAAATTGCCGCAAAAGTCCGCGAGCGCCACTTCACATGCTCACAGCTTAGCACGCCTGTGCTAAACAGTTAGCATGGCTTTGTGAACCAAGCCCACTGCCTGGAATGGTGCTGAACTTTAAAGATTGAGGCACCTTGAAAAATCTAATTCAGTCGTCAATCCAAAGAAATCCAATGGAAAGATGTCTGGAAAAGTCTGGGGGTTCTCAACCATCAGAAACAGAATCAGAATCAGTTTTATTCGCCAACTACGCGGAATGACGTACCCGGAATTGTTTTTGGTACACATGGCATGGCAGTCGAACATATACAAACATTGCAAACATATACAACATAGCATTGCATGGCAGTCGAACATATACAAACATAGCAAACATATACAACATAGCATTGCACTACATCAAAAATAACATAACACACATGGAGAGCCTAGGGGACATGCATTCAGGGCAAGGGCCAGGGGATGGCTGAACTGGTCATGGGGGGCTCGAGGTTGAGTTCAGAAGGTGTACCGCCTGAGGGAAGAAGGCATTCCAGCGTCTGGTGGTTCTGGAGGGGATGGCTCTGAAACGGCGGCCCAGTGGGAGAAGCTTGAAGAAGCGGTTGCCGGGGTGGGAGGGGTCCTGCGAGATCTTGATGGCTCTTGTCCTCATTCTGGTAGTGTGGAGAAGATCAAGGGGCGGCAAGGGCACTCCGATGATCTTTTCTGTGGTGCTAATTACTCTATGCAGTTTGTACTTGTCCCTGGCAGATGCCCCTGCATGCCAGACGATGAGAGAGGAGCACAGGATGGATTCCACGGTAGCCGTGTAAAAGCTCCATCCCCATAGAGATCCCTCTAGGAGATTTGAAAAGGCTCAGCGACTCTATCCCCCCCACCCTCCACCCCCACCAGGAAAACTCCTTTCCAACTTATATTATTACTCAAACGGCTTTTATAAATCTATTACATTACTTAAACTTCCTTATTTCTTCTGCCATCTATCCTGCTGAGAAAAAATTACATTAAAGCTAGGGCTTCTCCAATCCTCAAAGTCAACTGATTATATCCCCAAAGTCTCACAAAACTTTTTTACATCATCTTCGGATTTCAAAATTGCAGATTTCCTATTCAAGGTAGCACTGAGACTAAAAGGAAACCCCCACTTATATTTTGCTCCTGCTTTCCTTAACTCCTCCAATAAAGGTTTTACTGTCCTTCTGATTGACAATGTCCTCCAAGATAAATTTGGATATACAGTAGATCGACTAAACTTCCATCAAGCTCAACTGAACCCTGGCTTTAAACATGATTTCTTCCTTATCTGCATAACGCAAAAGTCTGCAAATCACATCCCTTGATTTCTTAGGATAAGACTTTTTAGGACTCAGCGACCTATGCACTGTTTCAATTTCAATAATTTTGTCATTATGTAAAAGAATATGAAAAATCTTCAAAACTTCTTCTTTTAAATCATCAGCATTAACACTCTCAGAGAGCCCTTTTATTCTTTATTCTTTATATTTTGCCAGCGATTTCGATTCTCAAAGTCGTCCAGTTGGGACAACATCTCCTCAAACTTTTTATTATGCACATTAATCTGGGAAGCAATCTCAGGCAAAGTTTGTTCCACTTTTTCTGCTCTACTTTCCACAGCTACTACTCTCTGACCTATATTCGTCATCTCATTTTTAATCTCCACCATTTCCATAAAGAACGATTTTTCCAAACGTTCAATCAAACCTTCCATATCAGATAACGTCAGCAAAGATCTCACCCGATCCCTCCTACTTTCCTCCTCCTCCTCAGCGTCAGATAACGTTCTCTTTTTTCTTGCAGGGCTTTTACTGGCTCCATCATCTCTCCCAGAGGATTCCTTAGAAGTCTCCTCCATACTCTCATCAGACTTTCCAAATTTTACCTCCATAAAGCTCCTAATATCTCCTGTTTGTGAACAGCTGTCAGTCTTCCCTCTCTGTCTTCCACGTGTCATAATAATCACAACTTCTGGCCAATCGCACCAGACCTTCTTGCGTTACTCCAGTATACAACTATTTGCAACACTTATCTAATCTTCTGGCCAATCGCAATAGGATACATGCACAATATGCTGTTATCAATTCCTTGTGACCATCAATATATATCGACTTGCAACACTTGTCATATAGATCAAATCTTCTGGCCAATCGCACCAGGATATACACACAGTCTGCTGTTATCAATTTCTTGCGACCTCCAGCATATATTGACTTGCAACACTTGTCATATATATCAAATCTTCTGGCCAATCGCACCAGAATATATACACAGTCTGCTATTATCAATTCCTTGTGACCATCAATATATATCAGCATTCAATAAAGATGAAATCTTCTGGCCAATCGCACCAGGATATATACACAGTCTGCTGTTATCAATACTTTGTCGCACCCAATATATTGCGACTTGCAGCACTGCCAGGACATGTGGAAGAAGCTGTCTTCCTCTTCTAAGTGTTTTATTTTACCTCTGGATTCTGGCTTAATCTTGTAAGGATCCCTCTTGTAGCGTATTCTGTCCATTGCAGTGGAGCTGCAAACAGACAGTTCTGGCTTATCTGCTTGCATTCGGTTGTGCATTCGCAATAAGTCTCATTGTCATTTGCAATCGCTCTGCAGTTCTGGGCAGCTCAGGATGCTGTCATCATTCCACCAATTGCTTGTTGCAGCTGAGCTGCGGCCAGATAGCCCTGGATTTCCTGCATGCATGTTGTTACATAATACTGCATGTATTTCTTATGGGAGTCCTTTGCATTCACAGCAAATGGTAATCAAGCCAGCTCAGGATTGAATGATTACCATTCAGCTGTGTGGAAATTTGCATATTTGCATCCATTGGCTGATGCCAGTTTAAAAGTCTGCCTCCCATTTTAGACCCCGCCCGTTATAGCGGTCAGTACGCTGCTCTGCTGGGCACCTTCACACTCTGTTATAGATCTGTTATTGTAGTTCAATGTGACCTTATTATTTGTGCTTTAGCTAGTTTCTTGACAAATATATATGCAGACTTGCTAATACATATTTATCCGTTATTTGAGACGTTTGTTATTTTTCTGTATTATTGTTTATTGCCTTGTTCCCTTGCCTGATGGACGTTCGCTGAATCCGCAGTGGGTCAGTGAAGTCCGCTATCCTGATAGCTTGGATTCTGCCATCACCACCTTGGTGACTGGTAGTATTCCTGCTACTCTAGTTTCTGGGAAGGTAACTATAGGCTGCAGTTGCTACTAGTTACATTCTATCATGTAGTCTTGCTTGGGCGGATGCTTGCTGGTGACTGTTGTTAGCCTGCTTGCTCTGCTTCTGTGTACATGACTGTGAGCTGCGGTTGCTACTAGTTACGCTCCAATCTATAGTCCTGTCTTGTACCTGTCTGAATGCTTGCTGTCGCTAAGGCAGCGCAACATCGCACTGTGCTGCCATTGTAATTAATTTGTAGTGATATCAGAAGCCCAGAGCTGCAGTTGCTCTGGGCAGCCTGTGTAGCCTCTTCCATTGTCCAGCTGCTTAGCCTTGTTGCCCTGGGTGGTCAGAAAGTATGGCCCCCCTGCACCACAAAGCTTCAGAGCAAACCTTCTACTAGAGTCTTCTGCACAAACTGTATCAACTACAGCTAATGCCTGGTCCATGAACCACTAAATGATCTGTTCACAGAAGACAGAATCTAGTTCAAGTTCAGAGTCTTCGAGGGTGATCGCTAACTACAGTATATTTCTACCAACAACCGCAAACTTTCTCTTTGCAGCTCCTCCTGTTTTCCTTGGTCATCAGTGGAGCAATCCCAGGCATTGTGACCTGGTGGACACCAGGCAGTAGTCCATCGCCCACTAGAGGTGGCAGCCCATCATCCCTATAACCACCTATAGTTGGGTCCACAGGGTCTGCCCAAGGGAACCTCATAACAATAAAGCTGCATTTAAAGCACTTTACTGTCCTTTCCTAATCTATAAACCCAGTTCTCTGCTGTGCTCAGGGCCCAACCAACTCATTTGTTTCCTGGCACTTTACCCATTGTGTGCAAATGCAGACACCTTATGATGTCATCACAGGTAATATGTGGTGGGGGCGGGGGGTGGGGTGCCAGGCTGTGATTCTTCAAACCTGCACTCAGCACTCATGGAGAGGATAGGTGTGGCCTCATGTGGATTGAGAAGATGGGCCACAAGTTCACTTACATAGTGGGAAGAACCGGGACCAGAGCGACTCTTCATGGTAGCTTTTTCTTGGAAATTACGCTGCTGGACTTGTAAAGTAGCAATGATGGATGGATCCATTTTAATAGGCAGGTATACTGTACTTTTATTCCATTATATGAAATGATTACCCTGGTAATACCTTAAAATTAGAAAATAAGAAGGATTACAATAGGTATTTGTGAGGATCTGTGCCTGTGTCATCCTGCTGGTGGCAGCACTGAGGTGGACTTCCGCTGTCTACCAGCAGATGGCTCTCATATTGCTGGGAGCGGGGCAATTCCTCGGCTCACCAGCAGATGGAACTGTGGGAGATTCTGGCCAGTCACCTGAGCAATGTGCTGCTTATTTAAGGCCGGACTTCCTAGCAGCACATTGCTAGGTCATTCCGTTTGTCTGCTCGCTGCAGTTGTGACTCTGGCCATCCAGTCCTGTGCTCCTGAACTCTGCTCTGATATTCTGTACTCCTGGTATTTGATCCTTGCTAGTCTGACTATTCTCTGTCTTCTGCCCTTGTACCTTGTATTCTCTGGTTATTGATCTTGGCTTGTATGACTATTCTTCCGTGTGCTGATTCTGCTGAGACGTGTCTGTATATATTGTATATATTCTCATATTGTGTGTGTTGCTGTATAGATTTGTATAGATAGATAGTTAGATAGTCAGGGTTCTGGTATTTGTGGTGCACCACGCGTTGTTTGATTGTATATTGTATGTGTATGGTGATCTGCATTTGTTCACTTGCATTTTTGTAAATAAAACACATTTATTATTCTACTCTGTTGTGCAGACGTCAGTATTTCCATTGTGATCTTCTGGTTTTGTTTAAACCAAAACGATTGCCATGCAGAGATCGTGGATCTGCCAGTCAGGTTCCAGTCACGACCACGATCTGCATGGCCAATCGTTACAGAATGACCTAGCCTACCCATATATTGATCACAGAAATACTGCAGATTCATCTATCTGTACAAAGAGTTGGAGTTTTGATGATGTGTACTACTATGTCTTGCTCGCTGAGGATAACAAAAGTTATTCCTTCATGTATTTTGCAGCTTACTCCAGAAAGCAGCTTCAGCAGTTATTGGAGTTAGTGCAAAACTATGTAAATCAGAACATTTTGTCTGCAGAAGAGGTGCAGGACTTGCTGCAGGTCCTTCAATGGTTGTTTAAAAGTAAATTATCCAAGGATAATTTTCTTGATCCTCCATTTAGTCCATCTGATATTACCGTTTTGATTTCTATTTTGGAAAATGACAGGGAATCTTTCTTTAAGTTCTACTCCAAGAAAGACAAAAATATTATGCAAGCTTGTGTCCAATCCCTTCAATCATTAATTGATTTAAGAGTATGCAAATTTGAAAAAACCTCCTTGTTAATGTCTGCCTGGGAAGAGATGTTGTTTTCCCAATGCAAACCTTGTTCTGTGACAGCAAAGAATAAAATACAAACTGGTTCTTTGTCTGTTACAATCCAGTCCAGTCTTGATTCTGCTTCTGAGGTAGTTCAGGCAAGTTCTATTAATAGACAAATAAATTCTCTGCCAGTTAGGAACCAATCTCGTTTAGAGCCTGTCTTTTGTGCAGCAGATATTAACTATCTATTTGATCATTTAAAGAAGGATAGGAAAAGTTTTGTAAACCACTATTCTAAAATGGAAAGTTCTTGTCTGCTGAAATATGTGCATGCTGTGAAAAGGATGAGTGGTTACAAATTGTGTCCGCAGAAAGCCGCCTCTGCCCTGATCCAAGTTTGGGAGGAAATCTTGTCATTTGATGCATGCAGGCATGTGATTGAGGAATCAAATGAGTGGAGAGATTGCAGCAATCGAGTCAGTTTTGATTTTACTGCAGAAGAGATCAATGCTTATTATGGCTATTTGAAGAATGATAGGGAACAGTTTATGTCATTCTATTCGCAACAAAATGAGGAGTTTATTAGGAATTGTATCTGTGGAGTAAGATCTCTGATGGTTAATGCCTTGTGTGAGAATGAATCTGCCTCTGCTTTGATTGCCATCTGGCAAGAAATTCTTTCCTCTAAATTTCAATCTCATCCTCTCTCTGATAACCCTTATGTCCAGAGTTCACAACCTGCATGTCAGTTATCTGTACAAACTCCATTGCAAACTGCAGTCAGAACCACACCTTGGTCCTGGCAAAAATCATTAGAAAAAAAGTCATCATCCAAAAAGAAAAAATTCTTTCCTACCAACTCCATTCAGCATGTGCAGCCTCCAGCCGATTCCAGTCGTGTGCAGCCTCCAGCCGATTCCAGTCGTGTGCAGCCTCCAGCCGATTCCAGTCGTGTGCAGCCTCCAGCCGATTCCAGTCGTGTGCAGCCTCCATCCAAGTCGGTGCAGACTCCATGCAGGTCGGTGCAGACTCCTTGCAGCTCCATACAAACTTCATCCAGCTCCGTGCAGACTTCACCCCGATCCGTGCAGATTTCACCCCGATCCGTGCAGACTTCAACCATGTCCATGCAGACTTCAACCATGTCCATGCAGACTCCAGGTGATTTGTGTCCTCAGCAATCTCCAGTCTGTCCTGAGCAGTCCTGAGCCTTTCTTTGTGGACTCTTTCATGGACTAGGTTTGCTGACAGTGGGTCAGCCTGCCAGGCCCGCAGAGTGTTGCATCCAGCCCGCAGAGTGTTGCATCCAGCCCGCAGAGTGTTGCATCCAGCCCGCAGAGTGTTGCATCCAGCCCGCAGAGTGTTGCATCCAGCCCGCGGAACTTTGCTCCTTGCCCGCGGAACTTTGCTCCCAGTCCGCACAGGCTCAGTTCACACCGTTTCAGTGCCAGTCTGCACAAACTGTATCGGGATCGCAGCCAACGGTCCAGCCAAGCGCTCAGCCAACGGTCCAGCCAAGCGCTCAGCCAACGGTCCAGCCAAGAGCTCAACCAAAGGTCCAGATCCATGAGGTTACACAGGCTGCTGTCCTGTCTGAAACTACTGAGCCTGCTGTCCTGTCTGAAGCATCCCAACCTGTTAACTTGCCTAAAGTTATCCCGTCTTCTGTTTTGCCTGAGGTTATGCAAGCTGCTGCCCAGCCTTCACAGACTTTTGTTGCTGCTGTTCCTGTAGGTGCCAAGTCTGTTGATGATCCTGCTCCTAATGGTGCTCAGACTGATGTTCCTGATGGTGCCCGGCCTGCTACTGTTCTTGCTTCTCCTGGTAGTGCCTGGTCTGCTGGACTACTTGAGGGCACCCAGTTTACCATCCAGCCTGTTGCTGCCCTGTCCGAGACAATCCAGCCTGTTGCTGCCCTGCCCGAGACTATTCAGTCTGTTGCTAATCTGCCTGCAGCACTACCTGAAGTTTTCCAGTTAACTGCTCAGATGTCACAGGACTCTGCTGTTGCTTCCAAGTCTGGCGACTCTGCTGTTGCTTCCAAGTCTGGCGACTCTGCTGTTGCTTCCAAGTTTGGCGACTCTGCTGTTGCTTCCAAGTCTGGCGACTCTGCTGTTGCTTCCAAGTCTGGCGACTCTGCTGTTGCTTCCAAGTCTGGCGACTCTGCTGTTGCTTCCAAGTCTGGCGACTCTGCTGTTGCTTCCAAGTTTGGCGACTCTGCTGTTGCTTCCAAGTCTGGCGACTCTGCTGTTGCTTCCAAGTCTGGCGACTCTGCTGTTGCTTCCAAGTCTGGCGACTCTGCTGTTGCTTCCAAGTCTGGCGACTCTGCTGTTGCTTCCAAGTCTGGCGACTCTGCTGTTGCTTCCAAGTCTGGCGACTCTGCTGTTGCTTCCAAGTCTGGCGACTCTGCTGTTGCTTCCAAGTCTGGCGACTCTGCTGTTGCTTCCAAGTCTGGCGACTCTGCTGTTGCTTCCAAGTCTGGCGACTGTGCTGTTGCTTCCAAGTCTGGCGACTCTGCTGTTGCTTCCAAGTCTGGCGACTCTGCTGTTGCTTCCAAGTCTGGCGACTCTGCTGTTGCTTCCAAGTCTGGCGACTCTGCTGTTGCTTCCAAGTCTGGCAACTTTGCGGTTGCTTCCAAGTCTGGTGACTTTGCTGCTGCTTCTGAAGATATCGAGTCTGCTGCCGCTTCTGAGGGTATCCAGTCTGCTGCCGCTTCTGAGGTTATCCAGTCTGCTGCCGCTTCTGAGGATATCCAGTCTGCTGCCGCTTCTGAGGGTATCCAGTCTGCTGCCGCTTCTGAGGGTATCCAGTCTGCTGCCGCTTCTGAGGGTATCCAGTCTGCTGCCGCTTCTGAGGGTATCCAGTCTGCTGCCGCTTCTGAGGGTATCCAGTCTGCTGCCGCTTCTGAGGGTATCCAGTCTGCTGCCGCTTCTGAGGGTATCCAGTCTGCTGCCGCTTCTGAGGGTATCCAGTCTGCTGCCGCTTCTGAGGGTATCCAGTCTGCGGTTCCAGTTGTTGCTTCCAAGTCTGCGGTTCCAGTTGTTGCTTCCAAGTCTGCGGTTCCAGTTGTTGCTTCCAAGTCTGCGGTTCCAGTTGTTGCTTCCAAGTCTGCGGTTCCAGTTGTTGCTTCCAAGTCTGCGGTTCCAGTTGTTGCTTCCAAGTCTGCGGTTCCAGTTGTTGCTTCCAAGTCTGCGGTTCCAGTTGTTGCTTCCAAGTCTGCGGTTCCAGTTGTTGCTTCCAAGTCTTCGGTTCCAGTTGTTGCTTCCAAGTCCGCGGTTCCAGTTGTTGCTTCCAAGTCCGCGGTTCCAGTTGTTGCTTCCAAGTCCGCGGTTCCAGTTGTTGCTTCCAAGTCCGCGGTTCCAGTTGTTGCTTCCAAGTCCGCGGTTCCAGTTGTTGCGTCCAAGTACGGTGTTCCTGCGGATCTCAAGTCTGCTCTGGCTCTTCTTGATCCTGATGGGTTCCAAAAGTTTTTCGATTTCTCTCCCTCCCTGCCCACCCAGCCTCGGTTTTTCTATTGGGACCCAGGTGGGGCTAACTCTGGAGATCGTATGGAGCGTTCGGAGCCCGCTCCTAAAGAGGGGGGTACTGTGAGGATCTGTGCCTGTGTCATCCTGCTGGTGGCAGCACTGAGGTGGACTTCCGCTGTCTACCAGCAGATGGCTCTCATATTGCTGGGAGCGGGGCAATTCCTCGGCTCACCAGCAGATGGAACTGTGGGAGATTCTGGCCAGTCACCTGAGCAATGTGCTGCTTATTTAAGGCCGGACTTCCTAGCAGCACATTGCTAGGTCATTCCGTTTGTCTGCTCGCTGCAGTTGTGACTCTGGCCATCCAGTCCTGTGCTCCTGAACTCTGCTCTGATATTCTGTACTCCTGGTATTTGATCCTTGCTAGTCTGACTATTCTCTGTCTTCTGCCCTTGTACCTTGTATTCTCTGGTTATTGATCTTGGCTTGTATGACTATTCTTCCGTGTGCTGATTCTGCTGAGACGTGTCTGTATATATTGTATATATTCTCATATTGTGTGTGTTGCTGTATAGATTTGTATAGATAGATAGTTAGATAGTCAGGGTTCTGGTATTTGTGGTGCACCACGCGTTGTTTGATTGTATATTGTATGTGTATGGTGATCTGCATTTGTTCACTTGCATTTTTGTAAATAAAACACATTTATTATTCTACTCTGTTGTGCAGACGTCAGTATTTCCATTGTGATCTTCTGGTTTTGTTTAAACCAAAACGATTGCCATGCAGAGATCGTGGATCTGCCAGTCAGGTTCCAGTCACGACCACGATCTGCATGGCCAATCGTTACAGTATTCTTTAAGAACTGTTGCAGACCAAGGAAATAAGTATAATTATGCGAGATGATAGTTGGTCATGTACCAATACTGTTTATTTTCACACATATCATATTTAACATCTATTTGAAGCATCCCTTAATTCACTGGTATGTGGAATCTTCGAGATGAGAGAAAATAAAGTTTTATGGCTACACAGCAGATGGTCAGTGTGGTATATGTCTTCCAAAGAGATAGCTCACATTTAAATTTTATAGGGAGGCACTTCAGTAGCAGCTGTATGAGACAGATGCAGAATGGCAAAATGAGAGCTAAAAAAAAGAGAAAATGCACTTGCTCATTTGCATGTATAAATATTTAAATTGGAACCACATTTCAGCAACTGGTAAAGTTAATGACCTTATGATAACCTTGAACCAGATATCCCAAAAAGATCTGTGTAACTTAGCTTAAATGATAGAGGCTTACCTAGTATGCTAAATACAAATTTCAGAACAAAATTAGGTATTAAATGTTATATCAAGGTAATGTGGTTTCTTCAAAAATGGCATGTAGTGAAAACTGTACGCTTCCATCATACATTAATAAATGTAGTAAAGAATTGGGGGGAAAAACGCTGATTAATGATTAGTTGCAAATCATTAAATTAACACCAAACTTTAGAAATTAAATAAGACTTCAAAATACATTAAGGCCAGTTGTACACCTATTGCGGTGCAATGCAGTGCCATGGCACAGCAGAAATGAGCCTTTACATGCATAGGCTGCCCCTCCCGGCTATTGACGTATTCCCTGCTGAATGTCACTGGGACACCTGATGCATTGTGCTCCTTGCCCATAGACTTGCATGGATCATGTGGTACCGTGCTACAGACTGTGCAATGGTTTGGATACTTCTGGCTCAACACATCGCATTGCGTGAACTGTGCAAGTCTCCATAGACTTGTATGGCCATTGCAGCGGGGAAGTGTACCATGTGGCGATACAAGTGTGCAAGGGGCCTAAAAGACAACATATTCACAGCTTAGCTCATAGGAGGTGTGTCGGGCTATTCATGATAAAGTCAAATAAACTGTAACCAAAAGGTATAAAAAAAAATTAAGGTTCCTTATGAAAAATAAAACAGGAGGAGTCTTATTGTATCATACGCCCAACTCTGAATTCAATATCAAGATTTTACAGTCAGTTGGTACAAGGAGTGAAAAATCAGGACAATTATTTAATACAAATGTCACGATCGGTGTAGCAGAGAGAGGGTCTGATTACCGGTGAACTGCAGTATCACCGAGAATGCAGAATCTACCCGATTATCGATGATCTGCAGTATCACCGATAATCCGATATAACGCTAACCTCTGAACACCTGAGTAGTGTAAGTGCTTGGTGCAACAGTAATACCTCGAGGACTAAGCCTCAGAAACAAGTGCCGTACAGTATGAAGTACTGCAGCAATACAGATTCCTTCCGAAGGCCTTGACTCTCCCGGGGGAGGAGTCAGGCGGAGCGTAGGAAGGACAGAACATGAGTGACACCTAGGAGAGAGTGTCACTAACAGATCTGGGAACTGCCTCTAACAGTAAGGTCAGTTCTCGAAGTCAGGCAAGCCAGGTCGTAACACACGGACAGATACAGTACAGATTCAGAACGCAGAGGCGGAGACTAATAAACAAGCAGGGTTCGGCAACAGGGTAACAGAAATATCGGGGTACAGAATCAGGAGTCAGATGCAGAGTCTAAGAGCGAGCCGAGGTTCGGCAACAGGGTATCAGAATGACAAGGTACAAGATCAGAATACAGAAGAATAGTAACAAGCTTGAGGAACCTGAGGAGCAGGTTCCCAATGAATACAGCATGGGCCCTGGGGCAGTAAATACAGAGCTGGCCCTGTGGAGCAGGTGCCCAACAAATACAGCGCTGGCCCTGGGGAGCAGGTGCCCAGCAAATACAGAGCTGGCCCTATGGAGCAGGTACCCAGTAAATACAGTGCTGGCCCTGTGGAGCAGGTGCCCAGCACATACAGAGCTGGCCCTGTGAAGCAGGTGCCCAGCACATACAGGCATGAACTATCTCCTAGCGATAGAGATAGTTCTCAGGGTCGGGAAGGCCAAGTCGGCAACTCACAGACAAACAAAGTACAGGATCAGAAGACAGAGGCAGTGTAGTCAGACAGGCAGAAAGTCATAACAGATAATCACAATCAAACTAGTACTTTAGACTATCAACAGAATCTAGCTAAGTGTAGGATTACAGCTCCAGCTGGTCCCGGCACACTTTCGGATCTGACTAAGGGTCTGCGTGCTACCACGAAGTGATTGCAACGACAGGCAACCAGCAACTGACTAAGCAGCAGAATATATAGTTGCTGGACTCTGCTGCCCCGCCCGAACCATTCAGCCAATCATGAGTCCTGCAGGAATCAGCTGACCTTCCTGATCAGCTGACACTTCCTCTGCAGGTATAAAGGTCCTGAATTCAGGCCCGCGCGAGCATAGCTCTCCATCTGCCTAGATGCACTAACAGACCCAGCCACACCAAGCACATGCTGCTGCATGCAAACAGCCGCTTTGCTGTCAGGACATGCGGCGGCTTTTCCGCGTTCCACCACACAACCAGACGCAAGCAAACCGCCGCGTAGGACGCGGAGTCAGCCGCCTGCCTCTTGGCACACGCGGCGGCTTTTCCGCGTTTCCTCACAACAAATAATTTATTAAATATACATGAAATTATCAGAACAATTGCAAATCGAATTACTGCTTCAAACAAAATCCACAAATTATTTCTTGATATAAGCTCAATACAAAACTTCAAAGCAAAATTAACCACAAGATGTTAATTGATAAGACCATAAATCACAAGCAAGAAGTGCATCCACAAGACAATATACATTTTTACTTTCACTATAACTTCTTATTATAAGTCACGATCTAGCTTGAAAACAAAGGAAGAATATGGAAATGACCTGATCTGTCTAAGAAACTTGACTACTCAATCGTTATCCCTCCATTAAGTCACCAGCTTGGACATTATCAAATACATATATTAATATATATATATATATATATATATATTAATATATATATATATATATATATATATATATATATTTTATATACAAAAGGAACCCAAAGCTTTTCACTAGAGATGGCTCGAACCTCCGATTTTAGGTTCGCGAACCTCGAATGCAAACTTCCGAAAAAGTTCACGTTCTCGCGAACTTTGCGAACTACAATAGACTTCAATGGGCAGGCGAACTTTTAAAACTTCAAACATAAATTCTGGCCACAAAAGTGACGGAAAAGATGTTTCAAGGGATCTAACACCTGAAGGGGGGCATGGCGGAGTGGGATACATGCCAAAAGTACCAGGGAAAAATCAGCATTTGACACACAGCAGCGTTTTAAGGGCAGAAATCACATTGCATGCTAAATTGGAGGCATAAAGTGCTTTAAAACATCTTGCATGTGTATACATTAATCAGGTAGTGTAATTAGTGTACTGCTTCACACTGACAGACCAAACTCACTGTGTAACGCACCGCAAACAGCTGTTTGTGTAGTGACGGCGGTGCTGGACTGGTGCGCACCATGGCGAGAGTGCAGGCGATAGCAGTTTTCAAGCCCATATGGTCGCTGGGCTGAGGTAGCGCAATGATAGAACAACAGTGACTGTCCAGCTGATCAAATTTGGTCTGTCCACAATGAAGCAACGACCTTATTATCTTGGTTGTGCCCCCCAACACTTTAAAATATAGCCGGCGGTCATGGCTTCATTGTGGTACGCAAGCCCCTTTCACCACGGCAAGGTTCGATCACGAAGGGGAAGTGACACACGTACATGTTTTTTGTTTTGTTGTTGCAGCCGCAGTGCAGCCAGAAAAATTAGGCAGGCATGTACACGCACCAGAAAAAATTGCTATCGTTTGTGTTAGCGGCCGCTGCTAGCAGCGGTCTTCAAAATTCAGGAATCCACCTGGAGTCCTGGACCCTGTTGGTGGTGGCAGAGAAGGCAGTCAAGCGGCCTGCAGGCAGAAATGCTATGTGGGGAGTGGGGACCAACTTAGTCTTGGGGCAGGCAGGCAGAGATACTGTGTGCGGGGACTGACCTAGTCTTCAGGCGGACAGTAGCCCTCCGGGATCCATGCCTCATTCATTTTGATAAAGGTGAGGTACTGAACACTTTTTTGACCTAGGCGACTTCTCTTCTCAGTGACAATGCCTCCAGCTGCGCTGAAGGTCCTTTCTGACAGGATGCTTGAGGCAGGGCAAGACAGAAATTGGATGGCAAATTGTGACAGCTCTGGCCACAGGTCAAGCTTGCGCACCCAGTAGTCCAGGGTTTCATCGCTGCTCATAGTGTCTACATCTGCAGTTAAGGCCAGGTAGTCGTCTACCTGCCAGTCAAGGCATTGGTGAAGGGTGGATCCAGAAGGGCTAAGGCGATGCATTGGACTAAAGAATGTCCGCATGTCCGACATCACCATGAGATCGCTAGAGCGTCCTGTCCTTGCCTGCGTGGACATGGGAGAAGGATTACTGGCAGTGGTACCTTTATTCCATTGTGCTGTGACATCACCCTTAAATGCACTGTAAAGCATACTTGCCAGCTTGTGGTGCAAGTGCTACATCCTTTCTGCCTTCTGGTGAGTTGGTAACTAGAGATGGCCCGAACGGTTCGACGGCGAACGGTTCCCGGCGAACTTCCGGTGGTTCGCGATTGCAGAGAACCTCAAACTTTTCCGGAAGTTCTGTTCGCCCCCATAATGCACCATTAGAGTCAACTTTGACCCTCTACATCACAGTCAGCAGGCACATTGTAGCCAATCTGGCTACACTCCCCCCCTGGAGCCACTCCCACCCTTATAAAAGGCAGGCACCACCGGCCATTATACTCACTCGTGTGCCTGCAATAAATAGAGAAGGGACAGCTGCTGCAGACTCTCTCATAGGGAAAGATTAGTTAGGCTCTTGTAGGCTTCTTAGCTTGCTCCTTGCTGATTCTTATTGCTAAAATAGCACCCCACAACAGCTCTTTTGAGAGCTAATCTTGTTCTTGTGATCTATTTTTTTTCTGTGTGTCCCACTGACACTTGTGTAGCATAGACAGCATTGATAATTCAAACTGTGTGTGTGCCACTGCCAGGCCCAGCACATTCAGTGACTACCTGTGTGTGTGATAGGTGCACACCCATTACTGCATATACCTACCTACCTGTTGTTCACAGTGCACCCACCTACCTACGTGAGCTGAGCGCATGCAGTGTCACTGTGCTTGTCTGCTACCTGTCTGTGTGTGACAGGTGCACGTTGTAATAACCATTACTGCATATACCTACCTACCTACCTGTTGTTCACAGTGCACCCACCTACCTACGTGAGCGCACGCAGTGTCTCTGTGCCTGTCCGCTACCTGTCTGTGTGTGACAGGTGCACATTGTAATACCCAGTACTGCATATATCTACCTACCTGTTGTTCACAGTGCACCCACCTATCTACGTGAGCGCACGCAGTGTCACTGTGCCTGTCCGCTACCTGTCTGTGTGTGACAGGTGCACATTGTAATACTCAGTACTGCATATACCTACCTACATGTTGTTCACAGTGCACCCACCTACCTACGTGAGCTGAGCGCACGCAGTGTCAGTGTGCCTGTCCGCTACCTGTCTGTGTGTGACAGGTGCTGTTATGATCACGTCTGCAGCATGTACTGCTGGCTGCAGTTTTACTGTAGCCAAGCAGTTTTTGACTTCTTTACATGCTTTTGCTCGCATAGTGTTGATTCCTTCTGCAATTCTTTTCATGCAGGATGCATTGCTTTGTCTGCCTTTTCCTGCTGTCAGCTTGTGACTAATTATCATTCACCTGTGTGAGAATCTGCATGTCTGCTCCCATTGGATGACCTCAGTATAAAGATCTGCTTCCTGCAGGACTCCACGGGCTATCATAGTTTCAGATCAGTCTGTTACTCTGTCTGGGCCCCCCTTGTTCCTAGATCTCGTGTGGACTGCACTGACTCCTGCAAAGGGGTCAGTGAGTCCTTCTAGTCCTGATCCTGTTTATCAGTATTTGTTACTTTGCTGGTCTTGCATCATATATCGGTTCATCGCCGATATATACACATACTAGCGCGTTTGTTATTTTCCTTGTATTCGTGTTATGTTAATACATCAGTGTCGCTGATATATATACGTACTCAAACTGTTTATATCCTGTGTTCAGTCAGTCAGTTTCTAGCACGTTTTGGTAGGTTGTGCGTATCGTGATCACCCGTGCTTAGTTAGTTCAGTCCTGTTCCTGTTACCTTGTGTGGATTGCGCTCACTTCTGCGTAGAAGTAGCGAATCCTTCCTAGTCCTGTTCCTTGTATTGTTCCAGTTCCTAGCTAGTGTTCCTTACTTATGTTATACATCGGTTCATCGCCGATATATACATATGTTAGTCAGTCATTTGTAGCTTCATTGATAGCTGTAATTGTAATACGCTAGGAATATCGTATCCATTGTATTTAAGTATTGTTTGTGTTTGCTCGGATCTACGCCTGCTCTGTGCGCCACATCTCCTACGGGAGTCAGTCCTCTCCTCCACTAAACTGGGGATATCCTGGTTCCTTGTGCTTGCGTGTGTGTCTCCTTCACGTCAGGTTATGCATGTCGTGTTGACTGTGGAGAATATACCACTGAGCGTAACAGGTGCACATTGTAATACCAATCACTGCATATTGTCTTCAGTGCACCCACCTCATCACTGCACATACCTACCTGTTGAGTTCAGTGCACCCACCTACATAGGTGAGTGCACACAGTGTGATATACCACTCCGTGCATACCTGTTAACTGCACCTGTGTGACTGCACATTGTATTAGTCAAGTCAGTGCATACCTTTCACTTCATCCCCCCCCCCCCCGATATGGACACAATGGACAAAACAGGCAGAGGTGGGGGAGGTGGAGCCAGGCATGAAACTGTGAGGACGTGTCTTCCCGGAGCTCCGGGCTGAGTGCTGTCTTTTTGCCTATAATGAAGAAGCATTCTGAAACGAATCCTCTCCCTGATACCACCACAGCACGGGGGAACAAACGAGGAACAAGACAGAACCCAACCTCAGTCTTAAATACTGTCACTAACTCCGTGGCGAAATACTTCACAGGCCCAACCACACGCTCTAATCCTGATGACAGAACAAGCTGGCCCAGCGGCAGCCCCTGGCAATTTATCATCCTCTCCCTCGGCTAAAAGTCTAGAGGACATCTGGGAATTTTTGCGAAGCCTCCCAACAAAGGAAGACCTAGATAAACAGACTGACCTCATTCTGACCACCACGAGGTCTGAAGCTGCTGCTCTGCGTGAAGAGGTTACTGGCCTGACAGACAGGGTCTCAGGAGCAGAAGCAAGTATCTCTCAGCTACAACAAGATGTACAGCTCCTTAAAGGAGCATCCATTAAACAAACTGCCCTGAATAACTTTTACCGATCAAGTCTAGAAGACCTACAAAATAGGAATCGCCGCAATAACGTCCGTATTCGCGGCCTGACGGAAGCCACACACAATGAGGATCTTCCAGCTACTGTACAGGCTATATTTGATAAAGTCCTCGATCAGATCCATTCACCTCCGATCCGACTGGATCGGGTTCATCGTGCTCTACGTGCTATGCCTCAGGGTGACTCCCCGCCCAGAGATGTTATATGCAGAGTCCACCATTTTCCTATTAAGGAAGCTACTATGGCAGCCGCTAGGCATCAGGAAACTATTGACTTTGATGGAGCCCAGATCACACTCTACCAGGACTTGGCCCCCTTCACCTTAGCCCAAAGAAAAGCACTTCGGCCACTTCTTCAAGCTTTACAGGACGAGGAAGCGACTTACCGCTGGGGCTTCCCCTTCAATCTTCAAGCAAAGATCGGTTCCCTCTCAGCCATTTTACGCACGCCTGCTGATGTCCCTACCTTTTGCTCTTCCTTAGAGATCGAACAAGTACCTCTTCCTCTATGGGACCCTGACCGACTGCTGATTAGCCAACCGCAGAGAAAGAAACAAGCAAGAGAAGTTCAGAGTGACTCATCCTCGTGAGTTGTGTTATGTGTTTCTTCAGCTTTTTTTTTTTCTTTTTTCTGAAGAACTATCCTCACAAGTGACCTATCAACACTCTTATTTTTACTTCAGTTTTTTTCTTTTTGAAACTAGGCACTTAGTGGACTTAAGACTCAAATTTTTTCCTCTTGTGTTTTTTTTTCTTTTTCTGGTCTTCTGGACTTACTTACTTTGATAGCTGATATACCACCAGTTTCCTGCATTCATTTGTCTTACCCAGTTCGAAACGTATGACCTTTACACAGTGGCTGGTTTGTTTTCTACCTTTAATGGTTATATTGCATGTGCATCGTGATATAGGATTCTTATCTCAATGGGCACTTTTATGTTTCGCAACCCCTGTGACATACACAGCTGTATTTCCGCTGAGAGTTTAATCCTGTCCCTATAGACACATCATTATGGCGGTTTAATCAATACCCGCTCCCGTATATTTTCCTTTTATTCCCCCGCCATCCCTTCCCCCGTGCATATCTTAAGAC
Source organism: Hyperolius riggenbachi (assembly GCF_040937935.1). Taxonomy (NCBI): domain Eukaryota; kingdom Metazoa; phylum Chordata; class Amphibia; order Anura; family Hyperoliidae; genus Hyperolius; species Hyperolius riggenbachi. The sequence goes on along the minus strand of NC_090646.1, from coordinate 330,999,669 downwards.
TATACAAATATCAATCAGTTTATCAGTTTTCCAGCTTCTCATGGGCTCATAGCCATTTATACAGACGTGTATGCCCGGGGCTCCGAGATACTCCTTGTGTGTGGAATTTCCCTTCGTAACCCATCCATTATGGCCTTACAGGCTATTTCAAATGTTTTAGATCTATGTTGCACAATTTTTAGTTTGTTAATATTATGCTATGGGATATGGATTTTTCCTTTCCCATTACTCTTTTTCTCTTCTTTTTCCTATGTTCTTCCTCTCCTGTCTCTTTCTTGTTTTCTAGAGCTCTGTGCTGGGCCAACCCTGACCTCATCCTTAGCAAGCTATTCACTTCCTCATGTTCCTTAAAACTCAAACCCTGAATACGAAGGGACTTAACCTCCCTGAAAAACGTAGAGCCCTCTTACGCTAGCTTCATAAACGTGTGCACATTGTGTTCCTGCAGGAAACGCACTTCAAAGGCAATACTGCCCCCAAACTTACTGATATGTATTACACTCAGGCCTTTTTCAGTAACTCGCCTGACACAAAAACCAAAGGTGTAGCAATATTACTGTCCAAGGATTTCGACTTTCGTTTCTTGCAGGAACACAAGGACAACTCCGGCCGCTTCCTTTTTATAAAAGGTACTTATGTATCCCGAACTTTTACACTTGGCACTTATTATGTCCTTAATAGTGGGCAACCGGCTTTTTTGGTCAGGGCCCTTGATGCCCTTGATAGCTTCGCAGAGGGAAGCTTAATTCTGGGAGGCGATCTTAACATGATCCTGGACCCATCTGTGAACTGCTCTACGGGTAAGAGCTCCCTGACCAACAGAGCAATTGCTAAGTGTAGGAGGAAATTGGTTCAGTGCCAATTAGTCGATATCTGGAGGATCCAGCACCTGTCTGGGTGCGACTATACTTTTTTCTCCAATTTACACAATTCCTATACGCGTATTGATCATATTTTTATCTCTCAAAATCTACTCTCTGAACAAATTTCTTCAGAGATTGGCAATATGACTCTATCTGACCATTCTCCGGTTACACTGGAAATGGGTATTCGCCCTAAAACTCACCTCCCTAGACAATGGCGTTTGAACATTTCCCTTCTGCAAGATAAGGACTTTAAACACTCCATTTCCAATGCCCTTCAGGAGTATTTTATAACAAATACTACTGAAGAAGTCCCGCTTTCTTCAATCTGGGAAGCACACAAATGCACCATTAGAGGGAAAATGATACAAGAGGCGAGCTTCAGACACAAAAAAAGACAGGAAGACATTCTTCATAGTTTAAACACTATTAGAGTACTGGAGTCGCGTCACAAGAAAACCTTATGTGCTGATTTGCAAAATCTGCAATTGGAAAGGGAAAAACTGAAAACCTCTCTCTTCCACAGGGAGAAACACTTGGTTCTTAAGTGCAAACGCTCATATTATGAGTTTGGCAACAAGTGCAGTAGAATGCTAGCTAGGGCCCTCCGGGAAACCTATGCTCACACTAATGTGGCACATATCCACGGTGGGCAGCACGGTGGCGTAGTGGTTAGCTCTCTCGCCTTGCAGCGCTGGGTCCCTGGTTCGAATCCCAGCCAGGGCATTATCTGCAAAGAGTTTGTATGTTCTCTCCGTGTCTGCGTGGGTTTCCTCCGGGCACTCCGGTTTCCTCCCACATTCCAAAAACATACAGATAAGTTAATTGGCTTCCCCTAAAAATTGGCCCTAGACTACAGTACTTACACTACATAATATAGACATATTGCAATGGTAGGGATTAGATTGTGAGCTCCTTTGAGGGACAGTTAGTGACAAGACAATATATATATATACACTGTACAGCGCTGCGTAATATGTCGGCGCTATATAAATACTAAAAATAATAATAATAATAATAATATCCAACACCGTTCGGGAATTAAAAAATATAGATCTGAATCAATCGCCAAGGTTTTCAGGGATTATTACCATTCCCTTTACAATTTACCATCTAACAACTCTGATCCTCCTAACCAGGCAAGGTCTCAGGCCATAAACACTTATCTACAAGCTGCTGGCCTGCCCAAATTGACTGAACAAACCGTTAGTGATCTAGAATCCCCTATAACTGACTTTGAACTTAGACAGGCAATAAAGTCTTCAGCTGCTGGCAAAGCCCCCGATCCTGACGGCCTCCCACTTGATTATTATAAAACCTTTGGAGACATTCTCATCCCCCGCTTACTGACGTTTCTTAATGCCTTAGTATCGGAAGAGGCTCCTCCCTCTAGTCTACCCAGGGACATGCTCTCTGCACAGATAGCGGTTATTCCTAAACCAGGTAAGGACGCCACCTTGTGCTCTAATTATCGTCCCATTTCCCTTTTAACCACTTGAGGACCCACCCTTTACCCCCCTTAAGGACCAGCGCTGTTTTAGCTGATCTGTGCTGGGTGGGCTGTGCAGCCCCCAGCACAGATCAGGGTGCAGGCAGAGCAACCAGATCGCCCCCCTTTTTTCCCCACTAGGGGAATGATGTGCTGGGGGGGTCAGATCACTCCTGCCTGCCTGAGTGTTGCGGGGGGGGGCACCTCAAAGCCCCCCTCCGCGGCAAAATTCCCCCCTCCCTCTCCTCCCTCCCTTACCCGGAGATCCGAGGCTGCACAGGAACGGATCTGTCCTGTGCAGCCTCTAACAGGCTCCTGCCTGTCATGTGACAGCGATTCCCGGCCGCTGATTGGCCGGGGATTGCTGATCTGGTACAACGCTGCTACTGTTAGCAGCGTTGTACGAATGTAAACAAAGCGGATTATTTCCGCTTGTGTTTACATTTAGCCTGCGAGCCTCGATCGGCGGCCCGCAGGCTATTCACTGAGCCCCCCGCCGTGAATTGACAGGAAGCAGCCGCTCGCGCGAGCGGCTGCTTCCTGATTGATTGGCCTGCAGCCAGCGACGCAGAACTGCGTCGCTGGTCCTGCAGCTGCCACTTTGCCGACGCGCGGTATGAGTGCGCGGTCGGCAAGTGGTTAAACGCTGACTTCAAACTGTTTGCCAAAGTGTTGGCTAACAGGCTTTCCCCCCCTTATGGATTCACTAGTTCATCCAGACCAAGCTGGTTTTATACCAGGACGTGAGGCGAGAGACAACACCATACGCACAATTGATCTTATTCAATGGGCGCATAAGACACATACCCCTCTGCTTCTTTTATCCACCGATGCCGAAAAGGCATTTGATAGGGTTGACTGGAGCTTTTTAGAGGCTACACTTCAACATATAGGCCTTGGTCAACATATGTTGCGGTGGATTATGTCACTCTATTCCATCCCGTCTGCGCAGGTCCGTGTTAATGGTGTTGTCTCCGCCTCTTTCCCTATTGCCAATGGTACAAGGCAAGGCTGTCCCCTTTCCCCTTTAATATTTGCCTTATCATTAGAACCCTTCCTACGAACTATCCGCAAGAATGTGAATATCAGAGGCCCCCAACTACCTTCTTCAGAGCACAAGGTGGCGGCCTATGCGGATGATCTGCTATTTTACCTGATAGAACCCCACACTTCCCTCCCCTCTTTGGAACTGGAAATAAAATCATACCAATACATTTCTAATTTTAAAATAAATCCAGACAAATGCCAAACTATGGGGGTATCCATGCCAACTAATTTAAGTTCCCAGATCAAAAATAACTTTCCTTATAAATGGCCACCACAAGCTATTACATATCTTGGCATACGTATTCCCTCTTCACTAAATGATTTGTACAGACTCAATTTTGTCCCTTTGAACCATACTCTAACTTCTGATCTACAGCGTTGGGACAAACCTTGCTTTTCCTGGTTAGGAAGGATCAACATTATAAAAATGAACATTTTACCAAGAATACTATACCTTTACCAAACCATACCAATAGTCTTGCCAGCGGAACACTTTAAGACTTTACAGAGGCAGTTTGCACGGTTCATCTGGAAACGCAAGCCCCCACGCATTAGTTACACTGCACTTGTTCTGCCCAAAGATTCTGGTGGTTTAGCTGTGCCGGACATGGGAAAATATCACTCCGCAGCATCCTTGACTCGCCTAGTTGACTGGCACAGGAACTCCAATCAGAAAAGATGGGTACAACTGGAGCAAGATCTTGTTGGCACGGAGCTTTGTGTTTATCCTTGGTCCTCTTTTAAAATACAAAATGAATATCTCTCTGTAAACTCCACCTTAAATGCTCTCTTTAGGGTCCGCCATCTCCCAGATTTATCTCCTTGGCCTTCCCCTATGGTGCCCTAACTAAACAACCCGTTATTCCCCCCAGGCTGTTCTTCTCAAAGCTATTCCTGCTGGAGAATGGGTGACATAATTAGGTGCCGTGACCTCATACAAAATAAAGCTTGGATACCACTTTCACAGATACGTGACTCACGTTCATGTCCATTTTTGGACGAATGGAGTCACATGCAATTTGTCCACTTTCTCTGTTCTCTGGGAAATAGAGAGCAACTTTCTAGACCACTCTCTACTTTTGAGAATTTATGTTTATCTAAGGGCACCATTAAAAAAACGCTTTCCAAATTATATCAACTTCTGCTCTCAGATACCACCTGGTCACTAGAACTCAAATCTAAATGGGAATCAGAACTTAACTGTGTATTTTCTGATGAGCGTTGGCAGAAGATACTCACGCTAAATCAATCTGCCTCAATGTCCTCTCGGATCAAAGAGTCCAATTATAAAATCTTGTCCAGGTGGTACCTGACTCCAAGCAGATTAAATAAAATCTTCCCTAATACTAGCTCTCAATGTTGGCGATGTGACAATGCAGTAGGCTCATTAACCCACATATTCTGGGACTGTGAAGCTATAAAACCATTTTGGCAATCAGTCCAGAAATACATTAAAATTTTAACAGACGGAGATCCGATTGAAGATCCCTCATACTACTTGCTCCATAATACCCCAAAACCCTTTAAAAAATTCAAGCGCTCTCTTTCTCGCCATTTGATCCAAGCTGCAAGAGTCCTTATTGCTCGCCACTGGAAATCACAATCTGTGCCGTCAATAAGGGAAAGGATTATTGAGATAAAGTTTGTCTATCAGATGGAGTCTTTGACCCACACCTTACATGATAGGGACGAGGCCTTCTCACGTACATTGATTCACTGGGATATGTTTCTAGAATCAGAAGAATACCTACAAATTCCCCAGGATACATAAATATTTTATCTTTTCCCCTTCGTAATGGGGTGAGTCCACATTTTTCCTCGTAAACTTGAGTTTTTTTACTAGATGACGTGAGGTCTATTTGGGTTCGGCCCGGCGTGGATCTTTCTATAAATCTTTTTTTCTTTACTTCATTCTAATGGGTTCTCTGGATCTGGTCTTCAGAGGACCCATTCTATTTCTCTCCTTTCCTTCCCCCTCTTTCTTTCTTTCCCCTTACCCCTCTTCATATACTCCATTTAATAGTGGTAACACTACAGTTTTACTCTTTAAGCATTAATAGTGGGGGAAGGGATAGGCCCCTAGGCATAGGATTTTAACTGTTGTGCACAATAGTTTGGAATGTTATATCTGACCTGTGGCTAGGAATGCCCCTCCCCACTAAGTGCTATTGTTATCTGTATTTATTTTGTTCAAGACTGTGATGAACCACTTGTTGTTGTTCTGTTTAAAATGCTTTTTCTTCTTCAAAATAAAATAAAGAATCTTTAAAAAAAAAAACAGGCAGAGGTAGAGGCAGGCCCAGAGGAAGGCCACCCGGCAGATCTGTGCGAGGTCGTGTTGATGTGATTTCGTGCGGCCCTCGACCGAAGTACAGTGCTCAGAAGAAGGCACGTCCCATCAACTCCCAAGATTGTCAGGACGTGGTTGACTATTTAGCACAGAACACCTCATCTTCCGCAGCCACCAGCGCTACTACAAGCACCACATCCGTTGCATTTGACACTTCACAGGAGTTAATTGGTGGGGAACTAACCGATTCACAACCATTATTGTTACAAACAGATAAAGGTGCTAAGCAAGTTACACCACCTCATGTGTCTGAGTTAGGCGGCGACACTATGGACGTAACGTGTGAAGATGATGAAGTACCTGCTGTTGGTGCAGTTTTTGAGGTGTCTGAGGCAAGCAAAGAGGATTATGATGATGACGATGATACGGATCCCACGTACAGGGAGTGCAGAATTATTAGGCAAGTTGTGTTTTTGAGGAATAATTTTATTATTGAACAACAACCATGTTCTCAATGAACCCAAAAAAACTCATTAATATCAAAGCTGAATATTTTTGAAAGTAGTTTTTAGTTTTAGCTATTTTAGGGGGTTATCTGTGTGTGCAGGTGACTATTACTGTGCATAATTATTAGGCAACTTAACAAAAAAAAAATATATATATACCCATTTCAATTTTTTATTTTTACCAGTGAAACCAATATAACATCTCAACATTCACAAATATACATTTCTGACATTCAAAAACAAAACAAAAACAAATCAGTGACCAATATAGCCACCTTTCTTTGCAAGGACACTCAAAAGCCTGCCATCCATGGATTCTGTCAGTGTTTTGATCTGTTCACCATCAACATTGCGTGCAGCAGCAACCACAGCCTCCCAGACACTGTTCAGAGAGGTGTACTGTTTTCCCTCCTTGTAAATCTCACATTTTATGATGGACCACAGGTTCTCAATGGGGTTCAGATCTGGTGAACAAGGAGGCCATGTCATTAGTTTTTCTTCTTTTATACGCTTTCTTTCAAGCCACGCTGTGGAGTACTTGGACGCGTGTGATGGAGCATTGTCCTGCATGAAAATCATGTTTTTCTTGAAGGATGCAGACTTCTTCCTGTACCACTGCTTGAAGAAGGTGTCTTCCAGAAACTGGCAGTAGGACTGGGAGTTGAGCTTGACTCCATCCTCAACCCGAAAAGGCCCCACAAGCTCATCTTTGATGATACCAGCCCAAACCAATACTCCACCTCCACCTTCCTGGCATCTGAGTCGAACTGGAGCTCTCTGCCCTTTACCAATTCAGCCACGGGCCCATCCATCTGGCCCAGACTCACTCTCATTTCATCAGTCCATAAAACCTTAGAAAAATCAGTCTTAATCTATTTCTTGGCCCAGTCTTGACGTTTCAGCTTGTGTGTCTTGTTCAGTGGTGGTCGTCTTTCAGCCTTTCTTACCTTGGCCATGTCTCTGAGTATTGCACACCTTGTGCTTTTGGGCACTCCAGTGATGTTGCAGCTCTGAAATATGGCCAAACTGGCATCTTGGCAGCTGCACGCTTGACTTTTCTCAGTTCATGGGCAGTTATTTTGCGCCTTGGTTTTTCCACACGCTTCTTGCGACCTTGTTGACTATTTTAAATGAAACGCTTGATTGTTCCATGATCACGCTTCAGAAGCTTTGCAATTTTAAGAGTGCTGCATCCCTCTGCAAGATATCTCACTATTTTTGACTTTTCTGAGCCTGTCAAGTCCTTCTTTTGACCCATTTTGCCAAAGGAAAGGAAGTTGCCTAATAATTATGCACACCTGATATAGGGTGTTGATGTCATTAGACCACACCCATTCTCATTACAGAGATGCACATCACCTAATATGCTTAATTGGTAGTAGGCTTTCGAGCCTATACAGCTTGGAGTAAGACAACATGCATAAAGAGGATGATGTGGTCAAAATACTCATTTGCCTAATAATTCTGCACTCCCTGTATGTTCCCAATAGAGGAGATAAACAAGGGGACAGTTCAGAGGGGGAGTCAGAGAGAAGTAGGAGAAGACGAGTTGCTCGAAAGATTTGTGTCAAAGTACCCAGGCTTAGAGGATGTCCTGAAGCAGGCCAGGAAGTTGTGTGGGCAGTTCAGGTGGTCTTACATGTTCCATGGCATACTTTGCGGACATTCAACAGAGAAACAAGTTGCCGGTGAGATGTTTGATATGTGATAACCCGACTTGCTGGAATTCGACCCTGGTCATGTTCTCTCGCCTGCTAGAACAGGAGAAAGTCGTCACCCAGTACCTGTACAATTACAGTAGAAGGACACAATCTGGGGAGATGGGGATGTCCTGGCCCAACAACTGGACACTAATGCGAAATGCATGCAGGCTCATGCGGCCGTTTGAGGAGGTGACCAATCTGGTGAGTCGCAGTGAAGGCATCATCAGCGACTTGATCCTGTACGCTTACTTCCTGGAGCATGCCGTGCGTAGAGTGGTGGATCAAGCTGCGGAGGAGCGTGAAGAGGAACAGTTATGGCAGGAACAGTTGTGGGAGCAATTTACAACAGAATCAGATGTTTCCTCAACACCTGCGGCAGCACAGAGGGGGGAGGAGGAGGAAGAGTCGTGTGGGGAAGAGGAGTCAGACTTGGATGATGGGGAAGGTGAGAAGGAGGAGGAGGCGGCGGCAGAAGAACAACCGCAGCAGGCGTTGCAGGGGGCTTGTGCTGCTCGACGTTCCCGAGGTATTGTTCGTGGCTGGGGGGAGGAGGAGGACTTACCTGATGTCACTGAGGGAGAGCAAGAGGAGATGGATAGTACGTCTGCATTCAACTTTGTGCAGATGGCGTCGTTCATGCTGTCCAGCCTGTTGAGGGACCCCCGTATAAAAAAAACTCAAGGGGAATGAGCTGTACTGGGTGGCCATGCTACTAGACCCTAGCTATAGGCACAAAGTGGCGGACATGTTACCAACGCACCAGAAGGCAGAAAGGATGCAGCACATGCTGAACAAGCTGGCAACTATGCTTTACAATGCGTTTAAGGGTGATGTCACAGCACAACGCAATAAAGGTACCACTGCCAGTAATCCTCCTCCCATGTCCATGCAGGCAAGGACATTCTTTAGTCCAACGCCTCGCCTTAGCGTTTTTTGGGATCTACTCTCCACCAATGCCTGAACCAGCAGGTAGCCAACTACCTGGCCTTAAGTGTGGATGTAGACACTGTGAGCAGCGATGAACCCTTGGACTACTGCCTGCGCAGGCTTGACCTGTGGCCAGAGTTGTCCCAATTTGCCATCCAACTTCTGTCTTGCCCTGCCTCAAGCGTCCTGTCAGAAAGGACCTTCAGCGCAGCTGGAGGCATTGTCACTGAGAAGAGAAGTCGCCTAAGTCACAAAAGTGTTCAGTACCTCACCTTTATCAAAATGAATGAGGCATGGATCCCCCAGGGCTACTGCCCGCCCGAAGACTAAGTCAGTCCCCACACACAGCATCTCTGCCTGTACGCCATGTGACTGGCTGCCTGCCCCAAGACTAAGTCACTCCCCACACAGCACCTCTGCACACATGCCGCTTGACTGCCTTCTCCGCCACCACCAACAGGGTCCAGGACTCCAGGCGGATTCTTGAATTTTGCTATAATAATTTTTCTGGTGCGTGTACATGCCTGCCTAATTTTTCTGGCTGCACTGCGGCTGCAACAACAAAACAAAAGGCATGTACATGTGCCCATTCCCCTTCGTGATCATAACCTTGCTGTGGTGAAGGGGCTTGCGTATCACAATGAAGCAATGACCGCCGGCTGTATGAGTGTCTCGGGGGGTGGCACACCAAAGATAATAACAATAACAACAATAACAATAATATTTATATAGCGCTTTTCTCCCTGGGGACTCAAAGCACTGTGACCCTGCATTATGCAGTCTCAAAGGCTAGGGGAAAGAGGTCAGTTTTTAGCCTTTTTTTAAAGCTGACCAGAGAAGGAGCCTCTCATACTGATTGTGGAAGTGAGTTCCATAGAGTAGGGGCTGCATAGGAAAAGGCCCGAGCACCAAATGTTAAGTGTATCCTGGGAATAACCAGCTGCATCTTGTTGGCAGAGCGGAGGGTGCGTGGAGGGGCATAAAGTTCCAATAGATCCGCTATGTATTTGGGTCCCATGTGGTGTAGAGCCTTGAATGTCAGCAGGCAGATCTTAAAATTGATTCTCCGTTTTACTGGCAACCAGTGAAGAGTTTGCAGTACTGGGTTGATGTGTGAGCTGCGGGGGGCATTGGCTAGGAGTCTGGCTGCAGCATTCTGTACTAGCTGTAAGGGGTGCAGAACCTTATCTGTAGATCTGATGAACAGGGCGTTGCAGTAGTCTAGGCGGGAGGATACAAATGCATAAACCAGGACAGGTAGGTCTTCAGCTGGGATAAGGTGTTTGATTTTTGCTATATTTCTTAGATGGAAGAAGGAAGACTTGACGACAGCTGATATCTCCTGTTTGAGTTTTAGATTTCCATCCAGGATCACCCCAAGGTTTCGCACAGAGTCTTTATACTGTACAGTATCTCCCCCAACTGCTAGTTTGAGGTGGTGAGCGTTTTGAACTTTATCCATCATGTGTGGACTACCCACCACCAACACCTCTGTTTTGTCAGAGTTCAGCCTCAGCCAGCTGGTGTTCATCCAATTTTGTAAATCCACTAGACACGCATTTATGGATGCTGATGGGTCTTGGGTGCCAGGCTTGAAGGACAGATACAGTTGTGTGTCATCTGCATAACAATGGTATCCTAGGCCATAGTTCTGGATTATTTTGCCCAGTGGGAGCATATAGACTGCAAAGAGTAATGGTGATAGTACAGAACCCTGTGGAACTCCATAGGGAAGTGGCACTGGATTAGAGTAGTGTGTGCCCAGACATACTTGCTGTGTCCTGCCAGATAGGAAGGTCTGAAACCAGCTAAGAACAGTACCCCTTAGGCCACAGTAATTCTTCAGTCGCTGGATTAGTATTTCATGATCCACAGTATCAAATGCTGCAGAAAAGTCAAGAAGAATCAGAATTGAGCAATCACCCTTGTCCCTTGCAGTAAGTAAGTAATAATAAGGTTGTTGCTTCATTGTGGACCAACCAAATTTGATCAGCTGGACAGTCACTGTCGTTCTATCATTGAGCTACAACAGCCCGGCGACCATATGGGCTTGAAAACCACCACGGCCAGCACTCTGGCCATGGTGCGCACCAGTCCAGCACGGCCGTCACTACGCAAACAGCTGTTTGCGGTGCGTTACACAGTGAGTTTGGTGTGTCAGTGTAAAGCAGTACTCTAGTTACACTCCCTGATTGATGTATACACATGCAAGATGTTTTAAAGCACTTTAGGCCTGCAATTTAGCATTCAATGTGATTTCTGCCCTTAAAATGCTGCTTTGCATCCAATCCACATTTTTCCCTGGGACTTTAGGCATGTATCCCACTCCGCCATGCCCCCCTCCAGGTGTTAGACCCCTTGAAACATCTTTTTCATCACTTTTGTGGCATACATTTTTCTAGTTTTCAAAGTTCGCCTCCCCATTGAAGTCTATTGTGGTTCCCGAAAGTTCGCACCAACCGAATTTTTGCGGGAGGTTCGGAAACCTAAAATCAGAGGTTCGGGCCATCTCTATTGGTAACATCTCTGCCACTTTGTGCTTATACCGAGGGTCTAGTAGTGTTGCCACCCAGTACAGATCATTCCCCTTGAGTTTTTTTATACGGGGGTCCCTCAACAGGCTGGACAGCATGAAAGCCGCCATTTGCACAAATGTGGATGCAAATGTACTATTCATCTCCTCTTGCTCTTCCTCAGTGATGTCAGGTAAGTTCTACTCCTTCCCCCAGCCACAAAGAATACTACGGGAAAGTTGAGCAGCACAAGCCCCCTGTAACACCTGCTGCGGTTGTTTTCTGCCTCCTCCTCCTCAAAAAAAAAAAAAAAAAACTTCCTCATCTGACTTCTCTTCCCCACACAACTCTTCCTCCTCCTCCCCCTCATCTGTGCTCCCGCAGATGTTGAGGAAACATCTGGTCCTGTTGGTAATTGATCCCACAACTCTTCCTCCTGTTCCTGTTCCTGTTCATGCTCCTCCACAGCTTGATCCACCACTCTACGCACGGTCGCTGATGGTGCCTTCTTTGTGACTCACCATGTTTTTTACCTCCTCAAACGGCCGCATGAGCCTGCAGGTATTTCGCATGAGTGTCCAGTACTTCGGCCAGAACAACCCCATCTTCCCAGAGCATGTCCTTTTACTGTAGTCGTACAGATACTGGTTGACGGTTTTCTCCTGTTGTAGCAGGTGGTTAAACATCAGGAGCGTTAAATTCCAGCGAGTCAGGCTATCGCAAATCAAGCGCCTCACCGGCAAGTTGTTTCTCCGCTGAATATCGGCCAAGCGTGCCATGGCCGCGTAGGACTGCCTGAAATGCACACACACCTTCCTGGACTGCTTCAGGACATCCTGTAAGCCTGGGTACTTACACACAAATCTCTGAATTATTAGATTCAGCACATGTGCCATGCAGGGTACATGTGTCAACTTTCCCGAATTCAAAGCTGAAATGAGATTGCTGCCATTGTCACACACCACGTTGCCAATCTCCAGTTGGTGCGGGGTCAGCCACTGGTCCACCTGTTTGTTAAGAGCAGCCAGGAGAGCTGCTCCAGTGTGACTCTCGGCTTTGAGGAAAGAGATGTCTAAGATGGCGTGACACCGTCGTACCTGGCATGCAGCATAGGCACTGGGGAGCTGGGGTTGTGTAGCTGGAGAGGAGATCGCAGCACCAGCAGAGTAGCACTGCTGTAAACGGTTTTAACCGCCAACTGAAGGAGAACTCCAAAGACACCAATGCAGGTTGTAAAATTCAAAAAGTTTATTAAAAAAAATAAAAATACAGATTCTACTCCATATAACCAATGAGAATTACACACAACACAATCTAATATCACAGTCTTCTTAATATCGTCTGGTCTTCTTCCTATAGGACACTTCCGGAAGCTAGAAGGAAAACAACTGGTTAACAATAACACAAAACCTTTCCACCCGGTAAGTATTTGCTAAGCGTATCTACCCTCCCTAATGAGAAATAGACCCTATTTGGGTTCCCAAAAACCCTGAGTACCAAAATAATTTCGGTTTAATGCTTCACTGAGAAGGCAGATATAGAACAATTTACACTCTACGTTTGCTGATCAGCAAAATCTTTCATAACTCAATAGTAAATAGAGTACTCTTGCTTTTTGCTCTCAGTCTGATCAATTATTCTGGCTATTTTACTTATTCAATAGATCAGACCGTTTCCTAGGAAAAAACAGAATAATAAATGTATCAATTAGATGGTTAAAGGTTAATAAAGTGGTTGGTTAATAAGTTAATGATAAATAATAAAAAAAAATTAAATTGGTTAGTGAATTACTAAAATTCTTAGTAAATTAATAAGGTTACTAGAATTAAATAAAGAAAAAAAAATGACTCCGTCACATTCTTATGAGCAAAACTACTCAATATGCTTGCAAAAAGAAACAGAAAAATAAAAATAAAAACAGTTTCTTTGTAAATCTTAAATTCTGTCGCTCCTGTATGTAATCTCTTCTGTTCTTTTGCAGGATCAGTCTATTGCTAGAAAAACAGTCTATTAACAGGTACTTCTTCGACATCTTTCAATATTACTGGTAAATTGACATACTAATCATTTCTCCTTTCTTTTACAGGAACCCAGCTGGACGACTCTTCCCAAAGGTAAGTATTTAATAAATATAACTTTGCACTGTATCACACTAAAAAAAAAAAAAAAAAAAAAAAAAAATGCTCTTCGCGCTTTATATTTTAAAAGTCAGTTGACTATGAGGGTAAATAACAGGCCTTTAGCGGACAGGGCACTGGATTATTTCATTAAGCAGATACACTTTCTTCTCAAAATCACTATTTCATAGTCCCATACATAGTACATAGGTGATAGGCAGTTTTTGGACTTTCATAAAAAAAAAACCTTTCTTCCCATTTCCGCAACAGTTCAGGAAAATAACAATAAAAATGATAATCATAGAAATTAGGGATTGTCAGTCTCAATTCTCAGCCTCACCAGCACTATACTTCAGCAGTTAGGGACATCACCATAGCCAATTCACTGTAGTCAAAATGTTCAAGCATCTTTCTTGTCACACGCTGATTTATCACCATATTAATCATATTTCATACGTGTCAGATTTGCAAACATCTTCTCAGCAACTCTGTATCATCAGCTACTGGTTATACATCTGTCTGGCTCTTTTGCATCTGCCAAAATCTTTCTCTGCTTCCTCCCTTCCTGTCAGCTTTGATTGACTGATGGCTGGCTTATCTTATGGAGGATTGAAGAATCATCATGGCGCAGTAATTTTCTCCCAAAATGTCAGCTGTCACAGTGTCTGGCCTGCTTCTCCTCAGCTGTGCCTGCTGCATTCTTCCCATTCCCCTGTCCGCTCCAACTGCCCAACTCAACCCCTCAGAGAGCTGTTATTCTTTCCTAACGGCTCCCCTGCTTGCGTGTCTGGTTGCTTAGCAACCTTCCCTCAGCCATCAGCCCTGCCTACCCACACAGCAGCGCCCATTACAACTAAGGGCAAAATGCCCTTAGTTAACAAACCTGTGTCAGCAGCGCCTCTATTTAAAGCTGCTGACCAGGTAATAATATAAGAATAAAAATAAATAGATCCCCCCTCTTTCTACCTGCTACACTGCAACCCAGGCAAGGAGGAGGAGGAGGATGACAGCGAAGAGGATGTAGCAGGAGGAGTAGGAGGATAAGGAGAGGAGGTGGCAGCTGGCCTGCATGCAAGCCGTGGAGGTGTCACAACTAGGTCCGCTGCACAGCCACGTACTCCCTGCTTGCCAGCGGTCACCAGGTTGACCCAATGGGCTGTGTAAGTAATGTACCTGCCCTGACCATGCTTTGCAGACCAGGCATCAGTGGTCAGATGGACCCTTGACCCAACGCTGTATACCAGAAATGGTACAGTTTGGGTATCTCCTTTTTTGAGAAATAATTGCGGCCTGGTTTCTTCCACTGCGGTGTCCCAATCGCCACAAACTTTTGGAAGGCCTCAGAGCCCACCAGCTGGTATGGTAACAGCTGGCAAGCTAACAGTTCCGCCAAGCCAGCTGTCAGATGCTGGGCAAGGGGGTGACTGGCAGACATTGGCTTCTTCTGCTCAAATATTTCCTTAACGGACACCTGGCTGCTGCTGTGGGCAGAGGAGCAGGAACCGCTTAAGGTCAGAGGCAGAGTGGAGGTGGGTGGCTGTGAAGGTGCAAGGGAGAAAGCGGCTGAAGATGCTGCACCTGAAGGAGGAAGAGGAGAAGTAGGGTGGCTTTGCTTTTGTGTAGCTTTGCTTTTTGGATAGTGCTAATGTAGCCCGCAGGGCGACTGCTTTGCAGTGTTGGTTTTTGACCCTGCATATTTTGGCATGCGAAAGCAAATGCATATTTGCATGAGCAATGTCTCGTGATTAGCCAATAGGCCAAATTTGCAAAGCCAGATTTGTCAGGTTCACTTGGTTGATGCACACATTTTCTCTCTGGTGTAATTTGGCTTTGCTTTTGTGTGCTGATTTTCCTCAGGTGGTCTTCCCATTGCAGTTTGCAGTTTGTGCTTTTTCGTCATGTGCTTTTGTAAGGCAGTTGTCCCTACGCGGGTCTTGGCCTTTCCACGGCTCAGTTTTTGGTGGCAGAGCGTACAGATGGCATTTCTCTCATCTGGGGCAGATTGGGCACACTGCTGAGCCCTGGCACTATGGTGGCGTCAGCAGCTGGCATTGAAGGGCATGTTGACTGGCTGTCCCTAGGTGGCGATACATGACGCCGGACACTGCCACGAGCTGTTTCTGATGATGAGCTCCCCCTGCTTCTTTCAGCAACTCGTCTCCTCCTACTCCTCCTCTCTGACTCCCCCTCTGAACTGTCCCCCTAGTTATCATGTCTATTAGGAACCCACGTGAAATCCATGTTAGTATCATCATCATCATCATCATAATCATCCTCCACAGCTTTGCTTGTATCAGACACCTCATAAACTGCATCAACAGCAGGTACTTCATCATCCTCCTCATACCTTACGTCCATAGTGACGCCTAACTCAGACATATGAGGTGGTGTAACTTGCTTAGCGCCTTCATCTGGTTGTAACAATAATGGCTGTGAATCAGTTAATTCCCCACCAAATAACTTCTGTGAAGTGTCAAATGGAGCGGATGTGGTGCTTGTAGTAGCGGTGGTGGCTGCGGAAGATGAGGTGTTCTGTGTTAAATAGTCAACTACGTCCTGACAATCTGGGGAGTTGATGGCACGTGCCTTCTTCTGAGCACTGCACTTTGATCCAGGGCCGCATGAAATCACGTCAGCACAACCTTGAACAGACCTGCCAGGTGGCCTGCCTCTGGCTCTGCCTCTGCCTGTTTTGTCCATATTGGGGGGGATGAAGTGAAAGGTATGCACTGACTTGACTAATACAATGTGCAGTCACACAGGTGCAGTGAAAGGTATGCAGTGACTGGTATTACAATACAATGTGCAGCTGTCACACAGGTGCAGTTAAAGTGGTATTGTCACCATAAAAATCTAATTTCAACAGCAACTGGTCTGAGTGTATTAAGTGATAAAGATGCTAATCCTGCATTCAAAACTTTTTTTGCTGTTATGGTTTGGAGTTAACACATACTTTAGGAGCACTGGACCTAGTGCCAAACAGTGCCAAAATGTTGAATGCTGGGAGTTCTTTTGAATGCTGGGAGTTGTTTTTATCTATAATATATTCCTCCTCTTCCTTTTATTTCCCTGCCTAGCTGATCACTTGTGTTTACAAGCAAGGCTGAGGTGACTCAGCGATTAGATGTGTAAATAAAAAAAAAAAGACTCTGGGAGGGGGGCAGCTAATGAATACACAATGAGCAAGAGAAAGGAGGGGGGAAAACAAGAATCAGGGAGGATATGATGTCAGCATTACCTTGGCAAGATGGCCCCTGCCTAGACTAGGATTTTCTGCTTTTCCTTTGTAAAATTCACAGGAATCATTACGTGGATAGCACAATACATCTGTTACGTAAGTAGAAGTAGTATTTATCTACTTATATATGTGTTTTTTATTTCTAGGTTAGCATGGGTGTCGCTTGTTCTTTAACAGGTATGCACAGACTGGTATATAAAACAGTGTGCGGTCACACAGGTGCAGTGAACAGGTATGCACATACTGGTATTACAAATGTGCAGCAGACACACAGGTCAGGTGCAGTGAACAGGTAGGCATGGACTGGTATAACAAATGTGCAGCTGTCACACACACAGGTACTCTGAACAGGTATGCAGTGACTGGTATGTAACACTGCATGGTGCTGTCACGCAGATGCAGTGAACTAGAACAAGTAAGCATGGACTGGTATTACAAATGTGCAGCTGTCACACACACAGGTGCAGTGAAATGTTATGCAGTGACTGTTATATAACACTGCATGCTGCTGTCACGCAGGTGCAGTGAACATGAACAGGTATGCAGTGACTGGTATCAATACAATGTGCAGCTGTCACACACACAGGTGCAGTGAACAGTTATGCAGTGACTGGTATATAACACTGCTTGCTGTCTAGCAGGTGCAGTAAACATGAACAGGTATGCAGTGACTGGTATCAATACAATATTCAGCTGTCACACACACAGGTACACTGAACAGGTATGCAGTGACTGATTCATCTCAGGTAAACTTTAAGATAAACTGGAAAAATCAAGATTTTTAAGATGAATCTATCCACTTTCTGAACCAAAAACTTTTGAACACAACAAGTATATAAAGAAGAATCTAGAGAACTGCTTCAGAAGACTATATACTTTTGTAATAGGGGTCTTAGCCCCTGGGGACCGGAACAGATAGACAAAAAACATTTTTTTGAGGCTTTTTTCTGATTCGACCATATTAGGAGGCCCATGCGCATCAATAGCTGTTGCTTCACATTGGTGGTGTTCTCTTGGTGGACGGGACATGTTGCGGTGGGAGGAGATAGTGCAGCAGGTGGACGAAGAATGCATTAGGGAGAGAGAGACAAGGAGTGAGATACGTGTAATCAATACAGGGTTCAGGAGACTGGAAAGACTCTATGAACAAAAATCCAGAATTTGGTGGAATATTAAATACAATCGTGATTATCTAAACGATTCAAAAGTACCATTGTGGCTCCGTATACAAATTTTCCCCTACAGGCGTGACCTATCGGAGAACTTTAAGAAAAAGTGGGAAGAAAATTTAGAAGCATGCTTTAGGGTTAGCCTTACCCTTATGCAGGAATTGGAGGAGGAAGATCTCAAAAGTATAGCTAAAAAGATTTCTGAGACGTTAAAGTCTCTGGATCCCGTTAGGGACCATTCTTTGTTCATTGATCGTAGTGAAAAATTGAAAAAACATATAGAAAAATATAATCGGGACATAGTGAAGGGACAACAAATTTGAAAAGGATAGGGCTGCATACCTCTGGTTACGCCTATAGGTGGAACAAAAATAAAAAACCATTCGAACCCAAGGGCCCCAAACCTCCAATACTGAATCCATCAGGTTTTGGACAACCTGATACCCCGATATCAAGTGCTCCTGAGGATTCGGATTCATCATTGGATAGTCAACAGTCCCTGCCCCAATCGATCCCTAGCGACACACCCATCAGTCGTCCCCATACTAGATCAACTAAGGTAGATACCAAAAAAGATCCTAAACCCATAAAAGATAAGAAAAGATACCCTAAAAAGGAGGGTTCTATAAAGAAATATCAATGTCAAGAGGCACTTCGGAGGATATGGGGGAGGAGAGGGAGGGGGCCTCCGGTGGTCCGGGGGCTTCCTCTGCTTCGGCTTCCTCTTCTTCTTCATCTTCTTCTTTTTTGGTCAACGACATACTGAACCCAGGCAATACTTGAGTCCAAGTGATGGGACCTCGATCCCGTCTGCCCTCGGGGACACCCGCCACTCCATGCAGGTGATTAATTTGTCTAAAGTTAAATTACAGCCTGGCCTTGAAACTTTGGTTAAAAAAGGTCTTGGCTTTTGTCCAAATCGTATTCTTGATCGTTTTGAATTCACTAAAGATTTACATATTTTTTGTCGTAATTTGGTTTTGAAAAGCCTGCATGGTAGGAAGGCGGATGCCCCCTTGGGGGGAGTGATTAAAGACTGGAAGGAATGGACCAATAAAGATTATCGAACCATAATGACCCTCATAGATCTCGGGGATGAAGGTGGGTGGATCACAGCTGATGAAGATTCAGCTGTGAATAAGTCTACATCTGGACGGAACACAATTTTTAAAAGGAGATCTACGTCATTTCCTCCTTTCTCCCTCTGTCCGGGGGTTCAGACATTTGTACATTTGGTTGAAAAAGATATACGTCAATTGTGGCTAGAGCCTGGTTTGTCATCTAATTTAAGCTTGCAAGAAACAGAGGCCCTGCGTGATTTTCAATCAGCAGAGAACCTTATAGTTAAGCCCTCGGACAAGGGGGGAAATGTTGTTATCATGACAGTGGAGCAGTACAGTTATATGTGTCAGAAAATTTTGGGACAGAGAGAGTGCTATCGGAGGGTCTCTCCGTCCAGGGTGGTGGAAAACCAGGGGGCACTTTTTAAACTAATTGATGATGCTGTGCATACAGGGATTATTAGCCCACAAACGGCAAGTTTTCTGAAGGTGGACAATCCGGTCACTCCCACCTTTTATGCATTGCCAAAGGTTCACAAAAATATACAAAAACCCCCTGGACGCCCGATTGTTTCAGGTTGTGGTGCGCTCACAGAGAAAATCAGTATATATGTTGATCACTTTCTCCAACCTCATGTCCATCGCCTTCCATCTTATGTTAAGGATACGTCACATTTGCTGACTATCCTGGAGGGCTTACAGTTGCCCCCTGGTTCTCTCTTAGTTACCCTGGACGTTGAGGCCCTCTATTCCAGTATTCCCCAGCAAAAGGGGATAGGAGCGGTCAGTAGATTTCTTCTGGAATTGGGCGTGGATGAATATGCTCACAACCAATTCATTCTGCAATTGTTGTCTTTTATTCTGGAGAATAATGTGTTTGTGTTTGACCGCTGCCACTACCTCCAGGTGCAGGGCGCAGCGATGGGCACAACTTGTGCGCCGTCGCTCGCGAACCTGTACCTGGGGGAGTGGGAACGCGGTTTATTCAGCAATGATTCTTTGATCATGTACCTGTGCCATATTGTGTCATGGCACAGGTACATAGACGACATTTTGGTCTTTTGGACAGGCGGAAGGGATCTTTTGGATGAATTTGTACAGGCTTTGAATCTTAATAATTACAACCTTAGATTTACAGTGAACAGTGACTCCGCAACAGTACCTTTCCTTGACCTGAGGATCAATGTGAGCACAGATGGATATATCACGACGCAGTTATATTGTAAGGAGACGGCGACTAATTCCTTCCTTAGAGCTGATAGCTCACATCCAAAACATACGATCCGCGGTATTCCCATTGGGCAATATTTGAGAATCCGTCGAAATTGCTCAAGAGATGAGGATTTTGAAAGAGAAGCCAAAATCCTACGTCGTAAATTTTTGGAAAGGGGTTACAAAGACAAATGGCTCAAAAAAGCATATCGCAGGGCTCGGGAGTCAACCAGGGTAGATCTATTGAGACCCCCTGGTGGCCCTAAGACCCCTGATATGAATGAAGGCAATAAAACACGCCTGAATACACGTTTTTGTGATCAAGAACACCAGCTATATGAGATTCTGGGTCGACATTGGAATGTGCTTCGCTGTGATCCTTCGGTCAGGGATTATGTGTCTTTCAGACCGGAAATTACATTCAGACGATCAAAAACTCTAAGAGACTCTCTGACCTCTAGTCATTTTTGTCGTAGTGGCCGTCGTAGGCACTGCACCACAGTGGGAACTTATAGCTGTGGTGGTTGTGCTTACTGTAGATACCTGGCAGTGTGGCCTGAGGTTGTGCTCCCCAATGAGCGCAGGTGGAGATTACGCCATTTTGTAAACTGCAACACTGTCTGTGTTGTGTATTTGCTCACGTGCAGATGTGGATGCTTTTATGTGGGAAAAACTAGCCGGGCATTTAAAGAACGTATAAAAGAACACACTGGCGACATTGGGGGGTGTAATTTTAGGTCCCCAATCTCTAGGCACATTCATATGACACACAGAGGCGATGCCAGTTATATCAGGTTTGTAGGACTTGACAGAGTACACCCACATGAAAGGGGTGGTGATATTGACAAACGACTTTTACAGATTGAACTTAGGTGGATTTATGAATTAAATGCCACCAAAGGCAAAGGATTAAATGATGCAGTACAATATGGAGCCTTCCTGCCATCTTAGCAGGCTTGGCTGTACCCTGATGTGCTTTGTATGGTCTGCCCCACTGTACCCTCTCTGGCGGATGTTCACTTTGGATTTTCTTCTTCTTTTTCTTTCTTTCTTCTTTTCTTTTTCTTTTCTTTCCTTCCTCTTTTCCCTCCCTCCCCTCTTTTTCCCTCCCTCTTCCTTTCTTTCACAATCCACAACCCCCCCCCCTTCTTTCCCCCCCTCCCCCCCTCCTCTTTTATACTTGTTGCGCATGGGTCCCCTTTATTAAAACGGGAATGTTGATTTGGGTTCACATAGGTTTAATGTGCACCCATTTAGATTACTGTCACTGTATTCATATGGTCTAATCTTTGAGCCTCTTACCGAGATGGGTAGTAATATTGATATGAATATTGATGTGGGCCCTATTTGGACGTTTTTTCGCCTTTTCATGCTCGTTTTACATGTTTTTTTTGTGCTAATTACATTTTGTAAGTGGATGTCAATGCTATATGGTAAATGTGTTATGTTGTGTTGAGTGTTCGGACGCCTCCCTCCTCTCCTCCTCGCTCGCCATCAATGGGACGCTGGGTTTCCTGTTTGCGTCCCATTGTGGGACGCACAGCGTGCTCACGTCCGTCCCCATGCACCCTGGTGCGCCGGGCGGCGTATGACACTGTGCGTCTGTGACCAGCTGTCTCTTGCGGCTGATGAGGCGTGCTACGTGAGCAGAGGTGGGCGTGTCTTAGAGCTGAAATACTCGGAACAGTTTGCAAGTGACTAGAGAGCTGTAAGGACGCTGTCTTGGAAGAGGCCGTCACTGGTAACGGCGAAACATGTCGACATATATGCGTCTACTCATGGACTTTATCCCAGCAACTTTCCTGTAAGCCAGAGATCCTGTACCCCCCTGGTCTCATCTATACCGGATGGTAACTATGCACTACACCATGCAGCGCTCATGAACTGCCTTATAACTGCCCGAAAACTGCTTCTTGCTAATCCAGCTTGTTTGCTTTGCTACTTCTAAGCCTGCTTATATCAATGCTCGCTGATCTAACTGCATTCTGGACTACATCTGAACCGTCTATACTGGTGCTTTGATGCATGGCTTGTTACCTTTGTTCCATACTGGAACCCTATTTCTGGGCTAAAAACGTGTTTATGTTACGGAGACTATACACATAAGTCCCACGGATCTGTGGACTTCCTGGGTGACTGCGATTGGGTCCAGGACTATTTGTGCATATATATTGTATGGTGGGGTTCCTTTCAGCACCATTAAGCAAAGCCTTCTGAGCACTATCTTACTACATCAGATCATAAGTGATGCTTCAGTGTTGGATCTAGGACGCATGGACCTTTGCATTTTTCGGCTGTATATGGGCATTTTTTTGAGCTTTTTTGGAGCATTTTTGGAGTCTTTTTGAAGTGCAATCTTTAGCTATCAATACGTTTGGTCACAATTGCTCATTAATGATAGCATCATTTTGAGAGCATTACAGGAACTATACAACTGGCCAGGTTGGGAGGACTGCAGCCTCCCCTTATTTGGGATAGTTTGTCCATTTTTATGAGTGTTTTGTATGTGTGTATTTGTTTTGTGTTGTTTGTGCAGTTTTCTGTATATTTATGTAATTTTGATATCTCACTTTTTCTACTCATTTGATTAAATTAATTATCTAAAATAAAAAACAATAATATTTCTGCATGCACCCAAGAGTCAGTTCATTTCTTTGTTCTATGCCTTTTGTAATAGGAGCTAGCATCTTTGTTGAAAAAAGGACAGTTATCTGAGGCCTTATGATTATTATTTATTGTATTTATAAAGTACAAACATATTACGCAGCGCTGGACAATAAATACATACAATGATCCAAAGGATGACAGACGTAACAAGGTTACCCACCATAGGACAAGGCTATACAAGGCAAACAGCGTACAAAATACATGATCATTTTGGGCTGGTTAGGTAGGCCCAGTAATACAAGTCCGAGAATACACTAAGGAAGAGATGACCCTGTCAAAGGCTTACAAACTAAAGGTGGCCACACACCAAACAACTTTTTTAAATATCTGTTTCTGTTTTAACTTAAGAATTGCAATCCATTTTTCTGACTGATTGTAACATTTGAAAAATATGACCAATGTACCACACACATATGTTATATTTTTCCCCAATTATGATAAAAATGATTGGAAACTCTGAGAAAATTGCTAGCGTGTGTATATTAATAAACTGACAATCTAACACACACCATACAATCTTTAGAAAAATGTAAGAAAATTTTCCAGCATCCTGGATTGATAAAAATTGAAAAAATAGGAAATCCAATCGGATTTTTCAGTCGAATGAAAAAAAGCTTTCAATTTCTTTTTTCAGGAGATCGGGAGATTTAATTGAATTGCTGTAAAATCAAATCATTTTATTGTATCGTGTGTGGCCACCTTTAGGGGTTGCTAAAACTATAGAGATCTAAAAAACATTATCAAAATACACACCTTTTACCATTCATCCTCAATCTAGGACATACAATTTGCTTGCATCTGGGAAGTGGAAAATGGCCTCTTGCTCTCATATCAAGCATTACTACTACCTTGGTAGTACTTTGGGTGGCAAATTTGGAGGTGCATAATTTCCACAGGCATATTTGCACAAGATAATGCCAGAGCCTCACTATTCATTATCTGAAATAAAATCACTGACTGGTCTGACTGTCGAAAAATGATGCAGGTAGCACAAGATCAGACTACAGGTAACCAGACTCTAGAGTTTTGATAGCACCTACTACCACACTCTAAATCAAGAAAATTAATAAACAGAGAAATTCATTTATAGAGGACACATTATAGTCATCTTATCACTGGAATGTTAGTGTTTACTTTTATTCACACCCTTTTTAAGTGTTGCCAAAAAAGTGTACACATATTTAATTGCTTAAGACACTGATGTGTTGCACCAGCACCAGATAAGTGTTGCAAAAAATTGTACACTGAGTTAATTGTTTAAGATACTGACATGTTGCTGTGTTGCATCAGCACTGATTGCACCACACAAGTGTAGCAAAAAAATTGTTCACTCTGTTATTTTCTTGTTTAAGAGCCTGACATGGTACACAGTGGTACAACAACTAGGTACTGCCAAAAAAAAGTATGTCCATTTGTTTCATTGTTTATGACATTGACATATTGCATATAGTGTTACACAGGCACTGATTGCGGCAGCTAGGTATTGGAAAACATTATACGTTCAGTTGTTTAATTGTTTAAGACAGCGTTTTTCAACCACTGTTCCGCGGCACACTAGTGTGCCGCGGAACGTTGCCTGGTGTGCCGTCCTCTTCTCTCCCTCCCGCCCGTCCCCGCGGCCGCCGCTGCTGTTACCTTAGCAGCGGCCGCTCTCCCCTCTCCAGCGCATGTATATTCTAGCAGCGTATCTCCGGCTGCTCTGTGTGATGTGGAAGGAGGCAGGGCTCGGTTACCATAGTAACGGCGATACATATCGCCGTTACAGGAAGCCGCTGCCCTCCTTCCTTCCGCATCACACAGAGCAGCCGGAGATACGCTGCTTGAATATACACGCGCCGGAGAGGGGAGAGCGGCAGCTGTTCAGGTAATAACAGCGGCTGCCGCAGGGACGGGCGGGAGGGCACTAAACTGGCTATACTGGGGCACTATTCTGGGGTACTATACTGGCTATCCTGGGGGTACTAAACTGGCTATACTGGGGCACTATACTGGGGCACTATTCTAGCTATACTGGGGCACTATACTGGGGCACTATTCTGGCTATACTGGGGCACTATTCTGGCTATACTGGGGCACTATACTGGCTATACTGGGGCACTATACTAGCTATACTGGGGCACTATACTGGCTATCCTGGGGCACTAAACTGGCTATACTGGGGCACTATTCTAACTATACTGGGGCACTATACTGGGGCACTATTCTGGCTATACTGGGGCACTATACTGGCTATGCTGGGGCACTATACTAGCTATACTGGGGGGCTATACTGGGGCACTATACTGGCTATACTGGGGCACTATACTGGGGCACTATACTGGGGCACTATCCTGGGGCACTAAACTGGCTATACTGGGGCACTATTCTGGGGCACTATACTAGCTATACTGGGGCACAATACTGGCTATACTGGGGCACTATACTGGCTATACTGGGGGGCTATACTGGGGCACTATACTGGCTATACTGGGGGGCTATACTGGGGCACTATACTGGCTATACTGGGGCACTATACTGCCTATACTGGGGCACTATACTGGCTATGCTGGGGCACTATACTGGGGCACTATACTGGCTATACT
This sequence comes from Hyperolius riggenbachi, assembly GCF_040937935.1. Taxonomy (NCBI): domain Eukaryota; kingdom Metazoa; phylum Chordata; class Amphibia; order Anura; family Hyperoliidae; genus Hyperolius; species Hyperolius riggenbachi. The sequence goes on along the minus strand of NC_090646.1, from coordinate 330,974,285 downwards.
GGGGCACTATACTGGCTATGCTGAGGCACTATACTGGGGCACTATACTGGCTATACTGGGGCACTATACTAGCTATACTGGGGCACTATTCTGGCTATACTGGGGCACTATACTGGGGCACTATACTGACTATACTGGGGCACTATACTAGCTATACTGGGGCACTATTCTGGCTATACTGGGGCACTATACTGGCTATACTGGGGCACTATACTAGCTATACTGAGGCAACTAAACTCCCTACACTGGGGCAACTATGCCAGCTATGCAGCCGCACCCCAGCCCCCCCCCCCCCCCCATAGCCTGCTGCGCACGGCACTGTCCACTAGGTCGCGCAAACAACCGGAGGCCGCATCCCCCCCCGCACGCGCGCGCGCGCCGTTCCCTCGGAGAAAAATTTGGTCAGACAGTGTTCCCCGGGCCGAAAAAGGTTGGGAACCACTGGTTTAAGACACTGACATGTTGTTTTGCATTGCACGAGCAGTGATCGCACCAGTCAGGGGTTTTATTTCACTATTTATGCCACTGACATGTTCCTATTATGTTGCAGCATAGTCTTTCATTGGGCACATATCTCTGAAGGAAAAGACAGGGTTACTGGCAAACTTTGTGACTGTTACACTACAGCACATAAGTGAACAAGACAAATAGACCCACCGGTCGCCAGAACCAGGCACCCCATAGCAGCAATGTTATGCTGCATGGGATGCGTAACAGTAATTCGGGGCTCTGGAGATATACCCAGAATTACACCTACCTCTGAGTTGCGACGACTCAGAGGGGAATAGTATTTAATGCCACCGTAGAGTTTAGCAGCAGCAGGGAAAGCCATCATTCAGCTCTCCCAATGCTCAATAAACGGACGGCCTACTAACAAGTATGCTCAGTAGGTGCCAAAAAATCATCCTCCACCTCCGCATCATTCACCTCCTCCTCTTCAAGCTGCAGCAGTTCCTTTTCTTCCCTTGCCCAAACAATAGCTTGGGCTTAAGCAGAAACATGGGTTTGACAGGTCCTGTCCATTCCCAAAATGGTCTCTGTCATCATCAGTATCCTCTGTCATCATCAGTATCTTGTTCATCACTCTGCTCCGTCTCTTTAAACTCCTAATGCTGGCCACTGTCCCTTGCTTCCCCTACTGAGCCTCCTCAATCTCGCAGCATAAAAAAGTGGGATGTACTGGCTGGCCACCCTTCTGGATCACTGCTACAAAGGTAAAATGTCACAGTTCCTACCCAACCCGACACAAGAGAAAGAAAAGCTGACCCGCCTGAGCAGAATACTTTGTGACTTCCCCTCACCACAATTCACAAACATATTTCTGACAAACACTGCCACCACCCATCTCTCCAGTAGTAGCAGCAGCAGTAGTAGCAGTACATATAACACTTTTGGCAAAGAGAGGGGTGATTTTCTGGATGCCTGGTGAAACCTAATGCAACCATATCAAAAAAGGGAAGTGCAATGCCATGGCCATTGAGAACAGATAAAGTGCATTTTGAACAATATTTTTTTTCTGTCTGGTGGTGGCAGCTACAGTTATAAGGAGGCTTGTTCTGACAGCACTGACGCCATTCAGTTTTTTAAGTCAACAGGCTTGAAATCTGCCCAAATTAGCACAGTATGCCATCAAGCTACTTTCATGCCCAGCATCCAGCGTTCTGTCCGAAAAAAAACCTTCAGCACTGTTGGCAGAGTGGTCATGGACAACCGATCACGGCTGTCACCTGAAAATATCAATGTTTTTGAAAGTGAATGCAAACTAGACTTATAACATACTTGGAATCAGATTGGTCTTGATTATGTCAATCCTTTTCAGATAGGTCAGCTGCCAAACTCTCCAGGAGACCACCTTAACTTTGGCACAGTTTAGTCTGCTGCTCATAATCACCTGGACCAAAATGCAATGCCAAGGATTTTGACTTTAACCGTTGGTGCAGGAAAAGAGTCCAGAAGTGCAAAGTTCTCATATTCATTGCCCATCCAGAAAGCCTCACACTTATCCTCATTCATCTTGGAACCTAATGCTACTTTGTACTGAGTAATCAAGGAGCACACTTACAGAGAACACTACTTCCACCTCCTCAAGACAGTTAGATCATCAGTATGGTAATAAACATGAGAGGAGGTACGTCAGCAATGCTGGGCAGTACCCCACCTGATGCCCACCTTCAATCTTTCTTATAAAAGGATCTATATCAAAAGCATACAGCAAGGGACTCAACAGAAAACCGTGACATACTCCAAATGTAACTTCAAAGGTTTGAAAAATTCACCCACTGACAAGCAGGAAGCTCCCAGCACCTTTATACAGTGCTTTCAGTCATTATATGAACATCCCCGACAGACCAGAACTTACTAAGGAGTAAACACATCAGTAACCTCATGATTGACACGATCAAAAGCTTTCACCTTATCCAATGCCAGCTTATTTTCCCCAACCAGCAGCCCTACATCTCTCCAGAACCTCTTGAACAGTCAAAATGGCTGAAATAGTACTTTTACCCTGGACAGGACAGTGCTCCTGGCAAGAAAGTAGTACCTTGCTCAGATAATCAGATAACAGATAATCCAAGGCAATATAAAACACATCATACAAATAATTGTGACTAGACTGTAACAGATAGTGCAGTTAATATCAAAACCAAAACCCCATCCCTTAACTAGCCCTCCTCCCCTTTACCTCCCACCCACCTATCATCTCTGAGGGCACTCCTCACATCCATAAACCACCTATGTTATCTCCAGCCTTCCCAATGTGCTTTGGAGTACTTCCATGAGATACCACTCAGTGTCTTTGAAATGTTCCAGTAGAAAAGGCTTCACTTTGTAAAAAAGCTTTTTTGTCCTTATGAGTGATAGCATGCAGCTTGTCCTGATGGCAAAGGTGAGACAGCTCTGCTTTAACATCCCATATTAACAGAGTACGTCGGTATATCCACGTGTTAAAGATCACTTTGCAGGAAGCAATAATTGTTAAGTGTGCCATATTATTTGGTAAGGGCCTAGCTTCAGCCTGGGGTCCTACTCTGGATGCATGTGGCTCAATGTAATTGAATTGGGATAGCTTATTCCATGTTGCTTAACAAGATTGTAAGGCAGCAGAGGCCTCTCCTCCAAGGGATGTGTTGCTATGTGCGGGGTCGCCACGCTTGCAATAAGGCATTTCTGACAGATGGGCCACCTGTTTTGTGGTTCACCATGGAGGAAGGAGATATATAAGAGTATAGTTTAACCATAAACTACAACTACCAATTTATTCTAGGATGAGAAATGCATCTGGTATTAATTAAACACTTCTGTTTGAGGCAGGGAACACACTTGACTGTTTTTGTACACGTTTTCTGCACAGAAAAACTGAGAACTCATGTTAACCACTTGCTGACCGCGCACTCATACCGCGCGTCAGCAAAGTGGCAGCTGCAGGACCAGCGACGCAGATCTGCGTCGCCGGCTGCAGGCTAATTAATCAGGAAGCAGCCGCTCGCGCGAGTGGCTGCTTCCTGTCAATTCACGGCGGGGGGCTCCGTGAATAGCCTGTGGGCCGCAGATCGCGGCTCGCAGGCTAAATGTAAAAACAAGCGGAAATAATCCGCTTTGTTTACATTTGTACAACGCTGCTAACAGTAGCAGCGTTGTACCAGATCAGCGATCCCCGGCCAATCAGCAGCCGGGGATCGCTGTCACATGACAGGCAGGAGCCTGTTAGAGGCTGCACAGGACAGATCCGTTCCTGTGCAGCCTCGGATCTCCGGGGAAGGGAGGGAGGAGAGGGAGAGGGGGAATCCTGCGGTGGAGGGGGCTTTGAGGTGCCCCCCCCCCGCCAGCCACACGCAGGCAGGAGCGATCAGACCCCCCCAGCACATCATCCCCCTAGTGGGGAAAAAAGGGGGGCGATCTGGTCGCTCTGCCTGGTGTTTGATCTGTGCTGGGGGCTGTAGAGCCCACTGAGCACAGATCAGCAAATACAGCGCTGGTCCTTAACCTCCCCGGCGTTCTATTGAGATCGCCAGGGAGGCTGCGGGAGGGTTTTTTTTTAATTAAAAAAAAACTATTTCATGCAGCCAACTGAAAGTTGGCTGCATGAAAGCCCACTAGAGGGCGCTCCGGAGGCGTTCTTCCGATCGCCTCCGGCGCCCAGAATAAACAAGGAAGGCCGCAATGAGCGGCCTTCCTTGTTTTGCTTAGATCGTCGCCATAGCGACGAGCGGAGTGACGTCATGGACGTCAGCCGACGTCCTGACGTCAGCCGCCTCCGATCCAGCCCTTAGCGCTGGCCGGAACTTTTTGTTCCGGCTATGCTGGGCTCAGGCGGCTGGGGGGACCCTCTTTCGCCGCTGCTCGCGGCGGATCGCCGCAGAGCGGCGGCGATCAGGCAGCACACGCGGCTGGCAAAGTGCCGGCTGCGTGTGCTGCACTTTATTTTAAGAAAATCGGCCCAGCAGGGCCTGAGCGGCAGCCTCCGGCGGTGATGGACGAGCTGAGCTCGTCCATACCGCTCAGGAGGTTAAAGAGGAACTGTTAGGTATAGGGTCTCAGAGACAAAAAACACATATATCAGTAGCGAAATACTGGCTGTACTTACATTACATATGCATTTCACTGTCCACGTTTGGATTTCACAGAATTTTTATATAGTATATGCAGAGAATGATGCTCCTGACAGCTCATGGCAGGTTCCATGTTTGTCTGTCTTGTCTGAAGCCAATTGTGATGTCATATCCTCCCTTACCCTTAGCCCTCCCAAGTCCCAGCCCTCAGACACTCCTACTATTCTCTGGTCTTATGCACGGTACACAAGATGCGTTTTCCCCGCTCGATCCGCGGGTCAATCGGGATCGATTCGATTATTTCCAACATGTTAATTATGCCAAATCGACGGCAGGAACGATCGAAATCCGAATCGAGCATGTTGGAAATAATCTAATCGACCCGCGGATCGAGCGGGAAAACGCATCGTGTGTATTAGGCACTCAGCGGGGAGCGATCATCTGGGTTGCGTGCGATCTCGCTGCCAGTTGGGGTGGGGGAGCTGTGCGAGCGATTGCGTTGTCAGTCGCGGGGGGGGGGGGGGGGGGGGGTTGCGGATGATTGCGTTGTCATTCAATTTGCGGGCGGTTGCGATGTCGGTCGTTTTGCTTGCGATTGCGATGTCAGTAATTTTGCTTGCGATGTCAGGCGTTTTGCAAGCGATTGCGATGTCGGTCGTTTTGCTTGCGATTGCAAAGTCAGTCGTTTTGCTTGCGATTGCGATGTCGGTCGTTTTGCTTGCAATGTCGGTCGTTTTGCTTGCGATTGCAATGTCGGTCATTTTGCTTGCGATTGCAATGTCGGTCGTTTTGCTTGCGATGTCGGTCGTTTTGCGAGCGATTACAATGTAGGTCGTTTTGCTTGCGATGGCGATGTCTGTCGTTTTGCTTGCGATTGCGATGTCAGTCGTTTTGCTTGCGATTGCGATGTCAGTCGTTTTGCTTGCGATATCAGGCGTTTTGCAAGCGATTGCGATGTCAGTCGTTTTGCTTGCGATTGCAATGTTGGTCGTTTTGTTTGCGATTGCAAAGTCAGTCGTTTTGCTTGCGATTGCGATGTCGGTCGTTTTGCTTGCAATGTTGGTCGTTTTGCTTGCGATTGCAACGTCGGTCGTTTTGCTTGCGATTGCAATGTCGGTCGTTTTGCTTGCGATGTCGGTCGTTTTGCGAGCGATTGCGATGTCGGTCGTTTTGCTTGCGATTGCAATGTCGGTCGTTTTGCTTGCGATTGCAATGTCGGTCGTTTTGCTTGCGATGTCAGTCGTTTTGCGAGCGATTGCGATGTCGGTCGTTTTGCTTGCGATGTCAGTCGTTTTGCTTGCGATTGCAATGTTGGTCATTTTGTTTGCGATTGCAAAGTCAGTAGTTTTGCGGCCGATTGCGAAGTCAGTCGTTTTGCTTGCGATTGCGATGTCGGTCGTTTTGCTTGCGATGTCGGTCGTTTTGCTTGCGATTGCAATGTCGGTCGTTTTGCTTGCGATTGCAATGTTGGTCGTTTTGCTTGCGATGTCGGTCGTTTTGCGAGCGATTGCGATGTCGGTCATTTTACTTGCGATTGCAATGTCGGTCGTTTTGCTTGCGATTGCAATGTCGGTCGTTTTGCTTGCGATGTCGGTCGTTTTGCGAGCGATTGCGATGTCTGTTGTTTTGCTTGCAATTGCAATGTCGGTCGTTTTGCTTGTGATTGCAATGTCGGTCATTTTGCTTGCGATGTCGGTCGTTTTGCGAGCGATTGCGATGTCGGTCGTTTTGCTTGCGATTGCGATGTCAGTTGTTTTGCTTGCGATTGCGAAGTCAGTCGTTTTACTTGCGATTGTGATGTCGGTCGTTTTGCTTGCGATGTCGGTCGTTTTGCTTGCGATTGCGATGTCGGTCGTTTTGCTTGCGATTGCGATGTCAGTCGTTTTGCTTGCGATTGCGAAGTCAGTCGTATTGCTTGCGATGCCGGTCGTTTTGCTTGCGATTGCGATGTCGATCGTTTTGCTGGCGATTGCGATGTCGGTCGTTTTGCTTGCGATTGCGAAGTCAGTCGTTTTGCTTGCGATTGCGATGTCAGTCGTTTTGCTTGCGATGTCGGTCATTTTGCGGCCGATTGCGAAGTCAGTCGTTTTGCTTGCAATTGCAATGTCGGTCGTTTTGCGAGCGATTACGATGTAGGTCGTTTTGCTTGCGATGGCGATGTCTGTCGTTTTGCTTGCGATTGGGAAGTCAGTCGTTTTGCTCGCGATTGCGATGTCGGTCGTTTTGCTTGCGATTGCGATGTCGGTCGGTTTGCTTGCGATGTCGGTCGTTTTGCGAGCGATTGCGAGGTCGGTCGTTTTGCTTGCGATTGCGAAGTCAGTCGTTTTGCTTGCAATTGCGATAACAGTCGTTTTGCTTGTGATTGCGAAGTCCGTCGTTTTGCTTGCGATTGCAATGTCGATCGTTTTGCTTGCGATTGCGATGTCGGTAGTTTTGCGGGCGATTGCGAAGTCAGTCGTTTTGCTTGCAATGTCGGCCGTTTTGCGAGTGATTGCGATGACGGTCGTTTGGGGGGGTGCCGCCGATCGCGGGTGTCACTCCCGGGGAAGGGGATTGGATTTGCCGGCGGGGGGGGGGGGGTGCCACCGATCGCGGGTGTCACTCGCGGGGGGGGTGTGCCGCCGATCCCGGGTGCCACTCGCGGGGGGGGGGGGGGGGGGGGTTGGTTAGAATTTGGGGGGGTTGCCACAGGCAGCCTGCAGCTGTCACTCGGGGTGTCTGGATGGGGAGGGAAGGAGAGAGGGACCAGCCAATGAGGCTGCAGCAGGGCTGGATAGGGAAATGAAGGGGTGGTGCAGGGAGGGCAGTAGAGAGGAAGTGAGACCTTCCCATACTGCTTTGCAGGCTGACTGCGGCTTTTACAGTCTGATGCGTCCTCCTAAACAGCCTGGAGATAAGGAAGGCTGCTATTCAGCCCACAATAAAGTAAGAGAGTTTTTTAACTTCAGTATTGATATTTGGCTTCCTTCCACACTGTTTAACACAGGGGAACATAGATCAAAATTACTTGTTTTTGCCTGACAGTTACTCTTTAAAGAGAATCTGTATTGTTAAAATCGCACAAAAGTAAACATACCAGTGCGTTAGGGGACATCTCCTATTACCCTCTGTCACAATTCCGCCGCTCCTCGCCCCATTAAAAGTGGTTAAAAACTGTTTTAAAAAGTTTGTTTATAAACAAACAAAATGGCCACCAAAACAGGAAGTAGGTTGATGTACAGTATGCCAACACATAGAAAATACATTCATACACAAGCCGGCTGTATACACCCTTCCTTTTGAATCTCAAGAGATCATTTGTGTGTTTCTTTCTCCCTGCAGCTATCTTCCACTGAAGTGTCAGGCTGTTTCTTCCTGCAGAGTGCAGGCAGCTCTGCCTGTATGTAATTCCTCAGTATGTGAAAGCCCAGCCAGCTCAGAGGAGGATTTATCCAGATTGTAAAAGATAAGAGAGAAGCTGTCCTAATCTAAATAATACACAGGCAGTGTGCAGAGAGGGGCCTGAAGGGGGGAGATGCATCACAGAACCACAACACAGAAGAACTTGGCAGCCTTCCAGACACAGGCTGACAAGTCTGACAAGAGAGAGATAAGTTGATTTATTACAGAGATGGTGATAGTAGAACGTGCTGCAGTAAGCCAGAACACATTAGAATAGCTTTTGGAACTTGTAGGATGATAAAAAACAGGATGCAATTTTTGTTACGGAGTCTCTTTAAGGGGGGGGTAAAGGCTGGGTCATCAAGTGGTTAATCAATGGGCTAGTACACACTTAATATTTTGTTCGCGCGCAGAAAAAAAACTGAATTCTGCATCATGACTCTGCACATTTTGTCAGTTTTTTGTATCAATTACATCAGCTGCTATGAAAAAACGCGCGCGTTTTCCTGCATAGAGACACACTTGGTGTGCACAAAAAGTATGCAGGAAAACGCGCGCAGAAAACTGAAAGACAAGTGTGTTCCCTGCCTCAGGGTATCACTGTAGAGTAATATACATGGATCCACCAAAGAGTCATTATGCAATAGTTTGCAGCTTAAGTTATAGCATTATTTTTTCTAGAGGTTTATAACTGCAGGTTCTTTTGTTAGTGCTTTTGTTAGTTAGTTTTGTTAGTTAGTTTATCTGCTTATCACTACCTCTGATTCCACGTTATGCAGCTGCTGGGAACTCTTTTCATCTAGTGTTTGTGGGAGCATTTGAACATCTCCATTTCTATATTGATATTGAATTGTGCCACTTTTTCTGGCGGTAGCCATATTATGGCAATCAATGGGCTTTATGATTATTGACTTGTGATGCTGAAATAACGGCACTATATACAGTTTGAAGGGAACAGTAGGTACGCAATCAGATGATATTTGGTGGGAGGGTCTGCTATAGGGTTGGTGTTTGGATGACAGGGACCTAGACACATTTTTAATGTATATTGTATTGTTTTAGAATGTATTTGTAGGATAATAATAAAAAAATTGTACCGTACCTTGGTATTTTGGCTTGTGATCAATTGGGCCATACCCTTCCACATTTGGATCTCTACAAATTTGTTTCATATACCATTATATAATAGTTTGCAGCTTATAGCGTTATTTTGTAATAGTTTTATAATTGCAGGTTCTTTTGTTCATTCGCAATGCTTCTTATTTTGTTTTATATTTGTGGTACGTTATTTAACCATTTATATTATTATATTATATACAATTCTCTGTCTCTCTCTCTCTCTCTCTCTCTCTCTCCCCCCCCCTCTCCCCCCCCCCCCCTCTCTCTCTCTCTCTCTCTCTCTCTCCCTCTCTCTCTCTCTCTCTCTCTCTCTCTGTATATATATATATATATATATATATATAGGGTTGCAAAAGTATTCAGCCCCCTTGAAGTTTTCCACATTTTGTCACATTACTGCCACAAACATGAATCAATTTTATTGGAATTCCACATGAAAGACCAACACAAAGTGGTGTACACATGAGAAGTGGAACGAAAATCATACATGATTCCAAACATTTTTTACAAATAAATAACTGCAAAGTGGTGTGTGCATAATTATTCCCCTTTGATCTGAGTGCAGTCAGTTGCCTATAGACATTGCCTGATGAGTGCTAATGACTAAATAGAGTGCACCTGTGTGTGAATTCCAATAAAATTGATGCATGTTTGTGGCAGTAATGTGACAAAATGTGGAAAACTTCAAGGGGGCCTGAATACTTTTGCAACCCACTGTATACATATATATATATATATATATATATATATACAGTATATCCTATGTAATAATTCCTGTGTCTCTGCGTCCCCTGTCCCTGTGTCCGCACGTGCCGTACGGACAGCAGCTGGGACAGGAGGAGGACGGGCCAGGGAGCTGGGTGGACAGGTCCGTGCGCGGCGGACGGGTGCACGCATGCATACTGACATGCGGCGGTGGCGGCGATGTAACAGAGACCTAGAGCCCGTTTTTAACCGGCCTTAGATCAACTAATATCAGGGCCGGGCCGAGGCAGAGGCTGGAGAGGCTCCAGCCTCAGGGCGCAGTGTAGGAGGGGGCGCACAATTCATTCAGCTGTCATTCCCAATTGTGTTTAAAGCAGAAATAAATAAGAAAAGGGGATACATGACAGTGACTGCAAGCCAGATAACTTGAGATTAAGGTGTTGGGGAGGTTGGGGGCCTTGGGGCACCTATTAGTCTAATAGCAATCAGTGTGTGAAGGCTGGGGTGGGAGGGATGGGGGGGCGCACTTTGGTGTCTCAGCCTTGGGTGCTAAAGGACCTTGTCCCGCCTCTGACTAATATATATATATATTTTGTATAAATATAAAGCATGGTACAGAATACCATCCATTCTCACTCAGCTTATAGCAATAGCAGTCTCCTATTCTCGACCCTGCTCCTTCTCATCTAATAACACTTGTTCTTAAATCTAGCCATAGTGGCACCTACTACTGCTGAAGGGGTATCCAAGAGCAAATACATTTGCATGTTCTTTTTCTGTCATGTCAAGCTTTAACTAGATCCGTGCTCTCAGGCTATGAAAAGGGGTTTCTTATATAGGTTCTCCTTCTACTTACTTTTCTATACATGTTTTAAATCTGGAGCGAGCCTAGGAGCAGTGCCACATTTTAGCTTTTTAATAGCATATGCTCTCTAGACTAAGCCTAACATCTTTTACATTATAAATAGAAATCTCCAGGGTAATAATTCCAGTCGATAGCTCAGGTTATGCTTGAAATATAACAGTGTTGAAAAATGGAGACTGTGCTGGAAAAACAAAGCTATTCAAAGTCATAAGTTCATTTTTAGTGGGTTGACACACATTAGCGTTATGCTATAAGCTTTATTCATTTGGTAAAAATAGCACACAGTAGTATGCTTATAGAATTAAGGTGTGGATGAATGCTTATGTGTCTTTAGAAAAACAAAAACAAAAGCAGACATAGCTTGCAAGTAGTCATAATAAATGAACTTCATAATTTTTTGACTTTATGCAAAGTATGTTAAATTTATTTGCCGGTTGAAATCAGACCAATCAAATGCGGTTGCTGACGGATTGGTCCTATTTCATTCTGCATACAAACTGACAGAGAATTGGCATCAAGTTGAAAAAAATGCTTTTTTCTGATCATCTCAATAGCAGGCTTCCAAAATGGACCAGAATTTTACAGAAAAACAATTGGTCTGTGGCAAAGCATGCACTCTCATGGTATCCCAAACTTATTCTGAAGTATTATATTTATATAATAATAAAGCCCGCTTAACCTATTTTGGTTCCTGGACGTAGAAACTACGTCCAGGAACCATGCGCACTACCGCGGCCGATCGCGCGCGTGCACGCACGCTCCCGGCCGTGGATTCGGTAGCCAGGCAATCAGTGAATCGGGCTACGGTGCCCGATCACTGATTCCTCCCCCCCGCTGAAAAAGCGACAGCTTCTCTCGGAAGCTGCGCCTTTTCTGGCTGTTCCCTCCCCGATGCGTCACTCTAAGCGTGTATTACGCTTAGAGTGACGTCATGTAAACAAACTCATGGCCGCCATCTTGTGGCCAAAAAGTAATACTACAACTGAAAATTAAAAAAAATGAAAATCAACACACATTTACATTACAAACCTATTGTTTACCTCCCACCCTCCCAAAACTACCCTTAAAATGTTTACTATAAAAAAAACAAAAACATTACAATAAATAAAAAAAATGTAAATATTTACCTAAGGGTCTAAACTTTTTAAATATCAATGTAAAGATGAAATATTTTTATATTTTTTTTATTTTAAACTTGTAAATAGTGATAGATGCAAAACGGAAAAAATGCGCCTTTATTTCCAAATAAAATATTGTCGCCATACATTGTGATAGGGACATAATTTTAACGGTGTAATAACCGGGACATATGGGCAAATACAATACGTGAGTTTTAATTATGGAGGCATGTATTATTTTAAAACTATAATGGCTGAAAACTGAGAAATAATGAATTTTTCCATTTTTTTCTTATTCTTCCTGTTAAAATGCATTTACAGTAAAGTGGCTCTTAGCAAAATGTACCCCCCTAAAGAAAGCCTAATTGGTGGCGGAAAAAACAAGATATAGATCAGTTCATTGTGATAAGTAGTGATAAAGTTATAGGCTAATGAATGGGAGGTGAACATTTCTCACGTGAAAACGACGGAACCTGAATGGGTTAAGGACCGGAGCAGTTGAAGTTTTACCACTATGTTAAGACTGCTAAATGATATATATTTCAGGACAAACTAATCCTTTTTTGGGGAAGTATTTTCTCCTAAGAATAATTTTATTTTTTATGTTTTTAAAGCAAAAAATAAGAAAAAAAATTGAAAAAATATTATAGTTTTATACTACAGTTTTAAAATAAAATTTGCCACTGCAGAGAAAAAAACCAAATAAACAAACACATTGCGTTGGGCTATTTTTCCTGTTTATCACAAAACTTAAATTATGTTCCTGTCACAATTTATAGTGATGACACTTGTTTTTAAAATAAAGGTGGATTTTTGCTACAGTGTGTACTTTTCAGCTTGAGCTGCAAAAAATAATAAAAGTATGTTTAATGTAAAAAAAAAAAAATACAGAGTATAGCTCTGTTTAGGTAGTGACAGGGACCACCAGGTTAGGAAGTGACAGGGACCCCAGGTTAGGAAGTGACAGGGACCCCCAGTAAGGTAGCGACAGGGACCCCCAGGTTAGGACGTGACAGGCACCCCCCAGGTTAGGAAGTGACAGGGACCCCCAGTTTAGGTAGTGACAGGGACCCCCAGTTTAGGTAGTGACAGGGACCCCCAGTTAGCTAGTGACAGGGACCCCCAGGTTAGGTAGTGACAGGGACCCCCAGGTTAGGTAGTGACAGGTGCCCCCCAGGTTAGGAAGTGACAGGGACCCCCAGTTAGGTAGTGACAGGTGACCCCAAGGTTAGGTAGTGACAGGGACCCCCAGTTAGGTAGTGACAGGCACCCCCAGGTTTGGTAGCGACAGGGACCCCCAGTTAGGTAGTGACAGGGACCCCCAGGTTAGGAGGTGACAGATTCCCCCCAGTTCAGGTAGTGAAAGGGAGCCCCAGTTTAGGTAGTGACAGGGACCCCCAGTTTAGGTAGTGACAGGCGCCCCCCAGGTTAGGAAGTGACAGGGACCCCCAGGTTAGGAAGTGACATGGACCCCCAGTTTAGGTAGTGACAGGGACCCCCAGTTAGGTAGTGACAGGGACCCCCAGTTTAGGTAGTGACAGGGACCCCCAGATTAGGAAGTGACAGGGACCCCCAGTTTAGGTAGTGACAGGGACCCCTCACTTACCTCCCAGCAGCCCAGCATCAAACCTCAGTATCAGCCGGTGACCCGACCAGTTTGAGCGGGCGCACGGAAGCACCACGCTCTATATGCGGAACTGATGTCACTTCCGCATATCAGTGTGGTGTACTAGGTCCTAGCGCCCGCACTGATCGAGGTCTGATGCTGGGGACGGGAGTGGCGGCTAGAGTGGGGGCAGCGGCGTCCGGGGGGCAGCAGGCGTCCAGGGCAGGGCAGTGTAATGATCTGGGGTCGATTTCCAAAGTCAGCGCACACCACATGCGCTGAAGCAGATGGAAATCCCCACAATCACAGAAGCAGAGTACCCAGTATATATTGGTAGAGGGGAATTGCAACCAGCAGGTGGAGCTGTGGAGTACAGAGGAACAAGTCCTCTGTACATCCACAGATGCCAGATTGGAATTGCACGATGAAACAACACCGGGAAAAATAAACAAGGTAGTAACACAAAAGAAAGCAAGAACAGAGATAGATTATATGAATGTCTACCAATCTAGTCGCCACCCAGGGACGGTAGACATAGAACAGACCAGAGTGAGAAAGATAATCGCAAGAGACAGAGCATGAATTGAGTGAAGGTAAACACAGCAAATAACTACAATCTGAACGCCAAGGAAAATAACAAATGAACTAACTAAACGCAGTCACCGCACGTTAAGCACAACAGTGACAAAATGTACCAACCCTGACTAACAAATGAACACGGAGAACAAAGACAAACAGATAGCACGCTTGCTAATCGGTTGCCTAACACCAGACAACAGCAAGCGTTCGTTACAGACAAAACAGACTGAAGGAGTAACCAGTAGCAACCGCTGCCAAGGTTATACTCCATGACACAGACAAGAGAGATCCACCACCTCTAGAGCATGCGATCTAGAAACAGGACTGAACGATTTACTATCAAGCTCCGCAGGAGATAGTACAATCGCAAGAACAGTACAAGACAAAACAAGACTTAGGTAGTACAAATAATAAACAACCTGACTGCACTAGGAGGAGTGCAAAATGCACTCCCCTAGAATTAACTACACTAGAATATTCGCAACAAGATACAAAGAGGCTGAGGCTCTAAAGGTTAGTCTCCCTAAACAGGAACTATAACGAGCAAGGAATTGTGGGAGAAAGTGACATTTATACTGAAAACCTTTAAAGGAAGCAGACAAGCAGATTGCAAGATAAGTAGATGCAAATCAGTCAGCCTTGCAAACTGACAAAAATGCCTCTTTTCCCTGGACTGAACTATGCAACCTGCATAGGAAACCAAACTGTCCAGGGAATCAAGGCCAGCAGAGCGGATTCTGACAGGCAGATGCCCCAATTTGCCCGATGTGCGGACGCCCGTGATAATAGTGACAGCCTGCTGTTTCGGCCTAACCAGCCTTTCTCAAGTTGCTACAAATGTCAAATGCAAACAGCAATACACAACATACCCTTTAAATAACTCAAAACCACGCCCATATGGGCGGATGACTGTTCCTGCACCAAAACAGGGCATACATTTCAATCAAGTGGTTAATTGGATGGCTAAAAAAACATCTGAGTGAAAAAAAAACTTAGCCAGCACACTTTATAAATATAATAGCAAATTCTTTATTCTTCTCAAGCTGAAATCTGGCGACAGTCAATAAGATGCTAATAATTCCAAGTTGATGCAAATATTATGGAAATGTATGCAGCATGGACATGGAAATTTGCAACTCGATCAGCCTTTCTGGAAATGTAACAATACATTTGATGGGACTCTACCTTGGGTTGATTTGTATTTATATCTTTTTCACATTGTTGCTGACTACTGGTACTTTACTTACTCTTTTGCACTGTATAATGAAATTCATGCATATGTGGATTGTAAGTTGATGTTTACTTTCTTTTTGTGCATACAAGTAAATACAGTCTCTTTTTACTATAAATGTTCATTCTCATTTTGAAAATGTAATAAAAGTGATAACATAAAAAATACATTTGATATACCATGTACTGCTTTGAGAATGGTAGCTAGTAGGATCCCAATACATTGGATTTTACCATGTTTTCAGCATGGAAAGAATAAGGCTGGGTTCACACTGTACCGGATGCACAACAGCGCATTTACAGCGGATCCACTCAGGATACATTGTGTTCCTTCACATAACCACACGCATCGTTCACATTACCTTCTATTGTGCATTCAGTCACTGCTGCCACCGGTTTCACCACTGTTCTGGCACTGGCACTGAATCCATGTGATCTTTTGACCCCTTGGCAGCATTGGTTGGCCCAAGAGATCATGTGATGTCTTGGCCAATCATTATTCTCCCAGCCTCTCAATTATCTAATACAGGGGTCCCCAAACTTTTTCAGTCAAAGGCCAGGTCAATGTACTTCAGACTGATGGGTATGGGGGGGGGGGGGGGGGGAGGGGCGGAGTATATGTAAAAATGATGTGCTAGAAAACATATTTTACGCTTTAAATGTAGATATGGTACACCTGTTACATTTATTAAATGCAACTTGCCCCATATGAAATAAACTATTTGCAAACCCCTTCCTATAACAAGTTTTTGCAGCAGCCAACAGCACAGTTCTCCACTTATATACACACACAAACAAAGTCACTGTGATAGGAAGTATACAATTCCCTACCCCCCATCCCTAGCAATCACTGTGCAAAAATGCACAAGACACCACACATAGGGCTCGATTTACAAAACGGTGCTAACTTTAGCACAGGCCCTTAGCACGTCTAAACTCAGTTGAAATGTGAGATCTGATTGTGAAAACCGGTGCTAACCTACTTAGCACCCTGGTTAGCACGCCTAAAGACTTTAGACGTGCTAAGTAGGTTAGCACCGCTTAGTAAATCAAGCCCATAGACAGAGAGAGAGAGAGACACACACACCCTGCAAAATTCTCATATACCACACACAGCACTTGTCAAAATATATTCTCACAAGAAACTCCCCATTCCTTCTATCAGTAGTTACTTGAACTGCAGCCTGCATCAAACACACTGTCAAAAGTAAGCCAGTCTCCCCACCATACATTGTCTGTGCATCGGACCTCCTCCCCTGCGGTCTCCCACGGCATGGCTTGCCTTTACACATACCAAACCTAGCCTGCCTCTCTAATCCTTCCTGTCCACCCCATGCAGGAGAATTCCCAGCAGCAACCTTTCAGTAATGCTGCAGCCTGAACCATCTGCGTGACAGATAATTAATCTTGTCAGGTGACAAGCTGCTGTCCAATTGGATAGCAATGTCACCTTATCTGCATCACAGAAGTGCACGGGAAGCCAGTCAACTACTGCTAACTGGCTTCTATGTGGTAGAGTGGCACCAGATCTGCTCTATATGCGGGTTGCTAATATTTAGAGTTGCTGCCGGCCGCGTCTATAATAATGAATACATTTTGTACTTGGGGGGGCCAGTGAAAAAGGCTCAGCGGGCCAAATACGGACCGTAGGCTGTAGTTTGAGGACCACTGATCTTATTTTTCCTGAAAAAAAACAAGATCATTTAGGTGTAATAAGTACTGACTAAAACTACTTGTATCTATAAAGTGACAACAGCAATCAGGGGATTGCAGTTACTTTGGCTGCTCTTCTGGGATGTTTTGGACCTCCCTGAACAAGTTTTTAGAGTAAGTTGTCAGCCTATCTAAAGATGGCTCCAGAGAGGAGAGGAGAGATCTGTGATTGCCACAGGAGCTGCTGGATGAGGTAAGACATGCTGCCAGTACTTGTATTTACACATGTGGAATGGAGGAGACCGAGTGGACATGGGAACAGAAGGGGGCACACAAGGGCAGCAGCTTTGGTGGCAGCTTGGTCTCTGGCTGGGACTATGACTCTGTCTCCAGCAGCAGCACAGCAGCAGCTTTGGTGATAGCTTGGTCTCTGGCTAGGTCTATGGCTTTGCCTCCAGCAGCAGAATATAGAAAAACAAAGATAAGGATGCACACCCACATATATCTATCAGCAACAATGTTATAACAGCATGGGTGCTATGTCTAAAATTATATCACCAAATATAAAACAATGAATGACACGCACACCTTGTAAATTCAATGCAAAAAGGTGTATATTAAAGTAGCTGAACAAGTCACTAACAAAGAGTATAAAAGATCTGTACAAAATACATATACAAACATCAGATGTACAGCCAGAATCGTAGCACATGGAGATGTATATAAATGGCAATATACATAAAGCATTACTATTGCTATATATCGCTCACAACAGATGAAAAAATGCATAGGTCCACAAATACTGGCTGCCAGGAAGTTCATAAAACATGAGACCATAGCATAACAGGTAAATACAGAACAATCATTGTGGCTGGAGGAGACACCGCTATATTACCTAAACGGCGCAGCGTTTTGGAAAACAAAGTTCCTTTATCAATGGGATTCAGCAAGAAGCAAACTTAGGCTGTCAGCAGTGCGGCAGTGTCCTGGATAAGAGAGTCCGGTTGGCGCTATATGGCGTCATGACGTCACGCGCAGGCTTCCACCATCTCCATAGCGTTGGCTGGCAATGGGAAGGAGTGTTGCTAATCTCCATTCTCAAGATGGCCGCCACGCTTTGTATGGGGATGAGAGGAGCAGCGCCACAAGTGGATAGTGGTTGAAAGAGGTAATGCAACTTTTTGTAGATAAAGGAAAATTCCACTGCACTTGTCCAAAGTGATGAGCCAGTGTTGGTAGAACGGTGTGATGGTCTTTGAATATTCTAGAATACAAACACATACACATATATCAATAAATATACCCAAAACAAATAAACAAAGCTTCCAAAAGAATGTATAACAATAAATACATATATATATATATATATATATATATATATATATATATATATACAGGATCTTCTCAAAAAATTAGCATATTGTGATAAAGTTCATTATTTTCTGTAATGTACTGATAAACATTAGACTTTCTTATATTTTAGATTCAGATACACACAACTGAAGTAGTACAAGCCTTTTATTGTTTTTCTTATTGATGATTTTGGCATACAGCTCATGAAAACCCAAATTTCCTATCTCAAAAAATTAGCATATTTCATCCGACTTATAAAAGAAAAGTATTTTTAAAACAAAAAAAGTCAACCTTCAAATAATTACGTTCAGTTATGCACTCAATACTTGGTCGGGAATCCTTTTGCAGAAATGACTGCTTCAATGCGGCGTGGCATGGAGGCAATCAGCCTGTGGCACTGCTCAGGTGTTATGGAGGCCCAGGATGCTTCGATAGCGTCCTTAAGCTCATCCAGAGTGTTGGGTCTTGCGTCTCTCAACTTTCTCTTTACAATATCCCACAGATTCTCTATGGGGTTCAGGTCAGAAGAGTTGGCAGGCCAATTGAGCACAGTAATACCATGGTTAATAAACCATTTACCAGTGGTTTTGGCACTGTGAGCAGGTGCCAGATGGTGCTGAAAAATGAAATCTTCATCTCCATAAAGCTTTTCAGCAGATGGAAGCATGAAGTGCTCCAAAATCTCCTGATAGCTAGCTGCATTGACACAGTGAACCAACACCAGCAGCTGACATGGCACCCCAGACCATCGCTGACTGCGGGTACTTGACACTGGACTTCAGGCATTTTGGCATTTCCCTCTCCCCAGTCTTCCTCCAGACTCTGGCACCTTGATTTCCGAATGACATGCAAAAGTTGCTTTCATCCGAAAAAAGTACTTTGGACCACTGAGCAACAGTCCAGTGCTGCTTCTCTGTAGCCCAGGTCAGGCGCCTCTGCCGCTTTTTCTGGTTCAAAAGTGGGTTCACGCTTCCATCTGCTGAAAAGCTTTATGGAGATGAAGATTTCACTTTTCAGCACGACCTGGCACCTGCTCACAGTGCCAAAACCACTGGTAAATGGTTTACTGACCATGGTATTACTGTGCTCAATTGCCCTGCCAACTCTCCTGACTTGAACCCCATAGAGAATCTGTGGGATATTGTGAAGAGAAGGTTGAGAGACGCAAGACCCAACACTCTGGATGAGCTTAAGGCCGCTATCGAAGCATCCTGGGCCTCCATAACACCTGAGCAGTGCCACGGCTGATTGCCTCTATGCCACGCCATATTGAAGCAGTCATTTCTGCAAAAGGATTCCCGACCAAGTATTGAGTGCATAACTGAACATAATTATTTGAAGGTTGACTTTTTTTGTTTTAAAAACACTTTTCTTTTATAGGTCGGATGAAATATGCTAATTTTTTGAGATAGGAATTTTGGGTTTTCATGAGCTGTATGCCAAAATCATCAATATTAAAACAATAAAAGGCTTGAACGACTTCAGTTGTAGTGTAATGAATCTAAAATATGTGAAAGTCTAATGTTTATCAGTACATTACAGAAAATAATGAACTTTATCACAATATGCTAATTTTTTGAGAAGATCCTGTATATATATATATATATATATATATATATATATATATATATATATATATATATACATAAGAGCAACTAATGTGACATAATGATCCATAGACAGTATACTCCTATGAGACAACCCAGAGCAGTATCTCTATAGGAAGCAGGATAGATCTGCTTCTTCATTAAGTCCATTGGGATGTACAGTGTTTAATTTGTACATCCAATGAAGTTCGCGCTGCAGCAATTTTTTCTCAAAATCGCCACCCCTCATGGCTGGCTTTACTATCTCAATTACACGAAATCTCAATTGTGAGACATTATGAGCAGCCTCCATAAAATGCCTTGCCAGGGGAGATGTAATATCTGGCCCCTGAATATTGCTGCGATGCTCACTAATTCTCTGTCTGATCTCCCGTGAGGTCTGGCCAACATAGGCCAGACAGTGGCGTAGCTAAGGAGCTGTGGGCCCCGATGCAAGTTTTACAATGGGGCCCCCAAGCACTCTATACATTACAATTGTTACGGCGCACCAAAACCTGCCAATAGCAACTACAGTGTCAGGGGTGCAAAAAGGGGATGGGGAACAGCTTGTTAATGATTACCACTATTCAAAGTATCTATAGAAGTGATTATTATGAGCACAGGACCAATAGAGAGCTAATACTGTAGTTGAGGGAGGGCCCTTCGGGGCCCCTCTGGCCCAAGGGCCCCGATGCGGTCGCAACCTCTGCACCCCCTATTGCTACGCCCCTGAGGCCAGACCACAGGGGCAGGTAATAAGATAAACGACACCCTTAGAGGAACAATTGGCAAAGTCTTTAAAGAGCAGCCGGGTACCACTTCTAGGATGGCAAAAGGAGTCACCCCTCATTACAAAGTTGCACTGTGCACAATGTCCACATGGGTACATACCCTGTGGTCTAGCTGAGTTAGAAAGCCAATTACCTGCTGGTTGTCTTTGTGGGGTGCTATTAGCATGAACAAGTGAGTCCCGGATGCTCCTAGACCTGCGATATGCAGACACTGGTGGTTCTCCAAAGGTGTCGCGCAAAGATGGGTCACTGCCCAGAATATGCCAATGCTCATGAACGATACGAACTGCCTGTTGGGACAAAGATGAATATGTTAGTACCATAGGAATGTGCTTAGTATCTGCCTTAGGTTTGAATTTGAGTAGAGACGATCTGTCAGTGCCTGCTGCTTTATCTAGTGCCTTCCTCAGGATACCCTCACTGTAGCCCCTCTGTCTGAAGTTATCATACATTCTTCCTGCCTCTGCAGCGATGTGAGCGATATATAGCAATAGTAATGCTTTATGTATAGTGCCATTTATATACATCTCCATGTGCCACGATTCTGGCTGTACATCTGATGTTTGTATATGTATTTTGTACAGATCTTTTATACTCTTTGTTAGTGACTTGTTCAGCTACTTTAATATACACCTTTTTGCATTGAATTTACAAGGTGTGCGTGTCATTCATTGTTTTATATTTGCCTCCAGCAGCAGCAGCACAGCAGCAGCTTTGGCGGCAGCTTGTGAACACCTTGTGAGGCTCAGGCAGCAGCGAGTCTATCTATCTGGCAGTCGTGCGCTCCGGCAGCTCAGTCTCTCTCATGAGGTCTCTCGTGAGGTCTCTCTTTAGTGAGATGCAGGGACAAAATCAGTGTCGTAAGATGCAGGGATGCAATGATGCAGGGTCAGGACTTGTTGGATTCGAATTGCGGAAATCATGTAAAGATTTGAATCAACAAATTTATCTCAAGATTTGTGGGATTCGTGGATTTGTTGTCCCACCTCTATTCATTACTATATACTCAGTTTTTTTTTTATCAACTTATGCATCTTTTTGCCCACTTTAACACTTCAAGAAAAAACAGTAATATTTATGATAAAATTAATTGCTACAACAAGGGTAGTCCTCATAATTCCTCATAGCATGTGCAACTTATACCCTACTCTCATTTCAGTACTTTCCATTATATTGCCCTCAGGGGCGTAACTAAGAACCCCCGGGCCCCCCTGCAGAAATTGTGAGCGGGCCCCCCTCCCCGCAGGGCCCACTCGTGGCTGTTTTGGGGGGCTGGAGGGGTTGCACCATGAGGGGAAAGCTATGGCCACACTTGGCGGGGAGGGGGGAAGGTCCCCCCTCCCTCACCTCGGGCTTTCCCCTCTGTTCTCCCCTCCAGCTTCTAGCTATACAAGTGCAGCGAGAGGAGCGGCGGGCAGCGGCAGGCAAACATACCTTCCATGCGTCTGGGCGCTTCTCACTCTAGTGATTGACGTGATCGAGAAGTGTCCGCTCTGGAACGCACGGAAGGTATGTTTGCCTGCCGCTGCCCGCCGCTCCACTCTCTGCACTTGTATAGCTTGAAGCTGGAGGGGAGAACAGAGGGGAAAGCCCGAGGCGAGGGAGGGGGGGGGACCTTCCCCCCTCCCCGCCGAGTGTGGCCATAGCTTTCCCCTCATGGTGCGACCCCTCCAGCCACCCAAAACGGCCACGAGCGGGCCCCAGGGGGGGGGCAGGCCCCCCTGCGGGCGCATGGTCTGCATCCCCTATTGTTACGCCCATGATTGCCCCCTATTATAGTGCTAGACCCCTTAATTATATTGCTCTGCTATAACCCCCCTCTATTACAGCGCCTCCTGTTATAGCCTGCTGTATTATAGAGCCTCAATTTATTGCTCCCACCATTGTTATGCACCCACTTTTAACACTGCCTTCAATGATAAGACACGGGGATAAACAAGTTGTTATTATGAGAAGCCTTTTGGATTAAGACTCTGGGTACCTGCATTCCGTAGGAGTCTGAATACCTGGTGGGATTTGAATCTTATACGGTATGTTAGCATGCTTTTAATATAACTGTGTAATAGGTATTTTATATTTTGTATTTAATTTTAAATGCATTATGTAGTATATGTATTTGATGAAACACCTTTAAATGTCTTAAGAGCTCACCTTGGGGGCACACACATATAGGGCTCGATTCACAAAGCGGTGCTAACCCAGTTAGAGACTTTAGGCGTGATAGCCATTGCACCACGCTGGTGAAAAGCCAGTTTAGGCGTGATAAGTTTAGGTGTGATAAGTTTAGGCATGCTAAGTTTAGATAAGTGTAGATAGCGTGCAAAGTCCTGCACGCAAAGCAGCGCCATTAAACTCTATGCAAAGTGCACCAGACTTTGCTAGCGCAAAACTTTTGATCAGCTGTGCACTGCTGTACTAACGCAGTTGGTGCTTAAACTTATCATGCCTAAACTTATCACGCCTAAACTTATCACACCTAAACTTATCATGCCTAAACTGAGTTTAGGTGTGATAAAGGACTTTTCACCAGCGTGCTAACTGTTAGCACCGCTTTGTGAATCAGGCCCATGGCCTCAATTCACTAAGCAGTTTAGATTAGTCTACTGATGGTTTTTAGTCTACTGATGGTTTGGTCAGTTGCATTAAAGGGGAATTCACTATTACCAAATGTTTTAGACCTGTTTTTAGACCTGGTCTAAAACATTTGGTAATTAGGTGGGTAAAGCAGGGGAAATGATCAAAAGATGCAATTCACAAACGAGTAGCTATGACTGACATCCTTCTCCTCTGATGAGCTCTCCTCTGGATACAGTTAAACACCTGCATAATTAATTCAAAAGGTTCCATCAGTGCTGATCGTAATGGAAAAAGCTACGCTTACGGATCATTACGCGTAATTTTACGCTATTACGCATTACGAAATTACGCTTACGGCATAGACATTCAATTTCGGTACATGTCTGTAATTACGCATTGCCCTTACGCAATTACGCGTAAGAATACCGTAATTCAAGTTGTTACGTTATAGGCTTACGCGTAAATTCCTACTAGCAATTAATGCGTAAGGTCATGCTGCCAAGCGGAAAAGTTGACGCATGGATCAATGTTAGGTAGCCGCCGACTTTAAGGGTTAATAGCAAAGCCCCCTTAAGTGCTAAGAGCCTCAAATTTGGAGAATATATTAAGGAGATCAGAAGGAATAAGAGGGAAAATTTTTTTTTTCAAAAAGACCTTATAGTTTTTGAGAAAATCGATGTTAAAGTTTCAAAGGAAAAATAGATACATTTAAAAACCCGCCGACTTTAACGGTTAATAGCAAAGCCTGCTTAAAATTTAGAAACACCAAATTTACAGGGTATATTAAGGGGATCAGTGGGAATAAGAGGAAAAAAATTTTTTTCAAAAAGACCTTATAGTTTTTGAGAAAATCGATTTTTAAGTTTCAAGGGCAAAAATGTCTTTTAAATGCGGAAAATGTCAGTTTTTTTTGCACAGGTAACAATAGTGTTTTATTTTCATAGATTCCCCCAAGTGGGAAGAGTTTTACTTACTTCGTTCTGAGTGTGGGAAATATAAAAAAAAAAACGACGTGGGGTCCCCCCTCCCAGACCTCTTTAACCCCTTGTCCCCCATGCAGACTGGGATAGCCAGAATGCGGAGCACCGGCCGCGTGGGGCTCCGCACCCTGACTATACCAGCCCGCATGGTCCATGGATTGGGGGGTCTCGGAAGGGGAGGGGCAGCCAAGCTTTCCCCTCCCCCTTCGAGCCCTTGTCCAATCCAAGGACAAGGGGCTCTTCTCCACCTCCGATGGGCGGTGGAGGTGGAGGCCGCGATTTCCTGGGGGGGAGGTTCATGGTGGCATCTGGGAGTCCCCTTTAAAAAGGGGTCCCCCAGATGCCCACCCCCCCCTCCCAGGAGAAATGAGTATAGAGGTACTTGTACCCCTTACCCATTTCCTTTAAGAGTTAAAAGTAAATAAACACACAGACACTTTGAAAAAGTATTTTAATTGAACAAAAAACATAACCACGAAAAAAGTCCTTTAATATTCTTAATTAACCATTAATACTTACCTGTCCCTTTAAAAGCCAGTTCCCACGCAATATCCTCGGAAATATACTAATCAGTTACAATGTAACAAAGCTATTACAATGTAACAACTTTGTTACTTTGTAACACCACCGCACCCGACGTCACTCGCCGCCACCGCCGCGTCTGCGCTGACCCGACAGAGCTCTGAGCTATATAGCTCAGAGCTCCCTAAGCATCTTTGTATTTGGGCTCCAAGGAGCCCCATTGGTCCTTAGCAGACCAATGGGGTTCCTTTAAATCAGAAGGAACCCCATTGGTCTGCTAAGGACCAATGGGGCTCCTTGGAGCCCAAATACAAAGATGCTAAGAGAGCTCTGAGCTATATAGCTCAGAGCTCTGTCGGGTCAGTGCGGGACGCTAAGTCCCCGCCGCCTCCCGCTGTCCTCCCCGCCTCTTCCACATGTCACCCACATGTCACCCACATGTGGGTGACATGTGGGTGACAGATGTGGGCGGGGCTGACAGCGGGAGGCGGCGGGGACTTAGCGTCCCGCACTGACCCGACAGAGCTCTGAGCTATATAGCTCAGAGCTCTCTTAGCATCTTTGTATTTGGGCTCCAAGGAGCCCCATTGGTCCTTAGCAGACCAATGGGGTTCCTTCTGATTTAAAGGAACCCCATTGGTCTGCTAAGGACCAATGGGGCTCCTTGGAGCCCAAATACAAAGATGCTTAGGGAGCTCTGAGCTATATAGCTCAGAGCTCTGTCGGGTCAGCGCAGACGCGGCCGTGGCGGCGAGTGACGTCGGGTGCGGTGGTGTTACAAAGTAACAAAGTTGTTACATTGTAATAGCTTTGTTACATTGTAACTGATTAGTATATTTCCGAGGATATTGCGTGGGAACTGGCTTTTAAAGGGACAGGTAAGTATTAATGGTTAATTAAGAATATTAAAGGACTTTTTTCGTGGTTATGTTTTTTGTTCAATTAAAATACTTTTTCAAAGTGTCTGTGTGTTTATTTACTTTTAACTCTTAAAGGAAATGGGTAAGGGGTACAAGTACCTCTATACTCATTTCTCCTGGGAGGGGGGGTGGGCATCTGGGGGACCCCTTTTTAAAGGGGACTCCCAGATGCCACCATGAACCTCCCCCCCAGGAAATCGCGGCCTCCACCTCCACCGCCCATCGGAGGTGGAGAAGAGCCCCTTGTCCTTGGATTGGACAAGGGCTCGGAGGGGGAGGGGAAAGCTTGGCTGCCCCTCCCCTTCCGAGACCCCCCAATCCATGGACCATGCGGGCTGGTATAGTCAGGGTGCGGAGCCCCACGCGGCCGGTGCTCCGCATTCTGGCTATCCCAGTCTGCATGGGGGACAAGGGGTTAAAGAGGTCTGGGAGGGGGGACCCCACGTCGTTTTTTTTTTAATATTTCCCACACTCAGAACGAAGTAAGTAAAACTCTTCCCACTTGGGGGAATCTATGAAAATAAAACACTATTGTTACCTGTGCAAAAAAAACTGACATTTTCCGCATTTAAAAGACATTTTTGCCCTTGAAACTTAAAAATCGATTTTCTCAAAAACTATAAGGTCTTTTTGAAAAAAAAATTTTTCCTCTTATTCCCACTGATCCCCTTAATATACCCTGTAAATTTGGTGTTTCTAAATTTTAAGCAGGCTTTGCTATTAACCGTTAAAGTCGGCGGGTTTTTAAATGTATCTATTTTTCCTTTGAAACTTTAACATCGATTTTCTCAAAAACTATAAAGTCTTTTTGAAAAAATTTTTTTTCCTCTTATTCCTTCTGATCTCCTTAATATATTCTCCAAATTTGAGGCTCTTAGCACTTAAGGGGGCTTTGCTATTAACCCTTAAAGTCGGCGGCTTTTTTATATTATACGGGAGCGTAATATTACGCGATTACGGCAGACTGTGTAATTTCAATGGGAGTTTACTGTCTTACGCGTAATTTGTTACGCGTAAAACGTAACCCACGGTCTACGCGTAATTAATTACGCGTAATACCGTAACCTTACACGTAACGCTTACGGTGCATTTGTAGTGATTTACGATGCGTAATTACGCTAATGCGTAATTTCGGCCCAGCACTGGGTTCCATCCTCACATATAAAATACCTCTTAAAATACTTTACCGACAGAAATCAGCTGGTCTAATCTCTGTCTGAAAAAGTGGGCGTGGTTACTCCTTGTTTGCCATTGTGAATTGTGTAATTACTGAATGTTAGACCAGGTCTAAAACATTAAGAAATCTCAAAAGGTGGAGGGTGCTTATGTAGGCTTACTAGAGGCTTATTCCACCCGCGGCTAACTAGTCATGTGTGGGGACCCACTACCCCACACAAAAACACGATGTAATATTTGCAAACAGAAGAACCAGTTGCGCTGAGTATATATAATTTCACCAATCTAAATCATCAATAATAATTAGTGCTTATACACCTGATTAAAGTTTGAAACATGCATACATTTGCATAAATTTGCATAAATTTATTAGTACAAAAAAACATATACAAAAAATGAATACAAACTTCCACATAAAATGTTAAAAAGCAATAGTTGGTACCAGTAATTGCATAATTACTCAACCGTTGCAATGAATATCACACTCATACGCTCACGCATACCCAGACCATCCAATGTGTACAAAAAAAGAGAGGATGTGGTTGATCTTTGTATCAACCAATTGGAAAAATACAGTATATAGAATGTGATAGATTAATTACAAAAGGGGAATTGATATGTTGTGGAATTGATGTATGGGGATGGACTTGTGTTGCAATGCACAGTCCTTCTCCGTAAACCGTGCCAGTCTATTAGGACTTCTCTTTATCTTCCCAAATGGGTTGCTGGTTTGGTGATACGAGGATTTTAACTGTATGTAGCCATGTAGGAGTATTCCCCTCGTCTTCGGTCCTATTAGCTAGTGTAATACCTGTCCGATGGTATATAAGCATAAAGATCAGGAGAGTTCACTCTCTCAGAGTCTATTCCGGTTCTGTGCCGGTGTTTAGATCTAAGTTAAAGAGGAACTCCAGTGAAAATAATGTAGTAAAAAAAGTGCTTCATTTTTTACCATAATTATGTATAAAAAATTTAGTCAGTGTTTGCTCATTGTAAAATCTTTCCTCTCCACGATTTACATTCTGACATGTATTACATGTTGACATTAGTTACTGTGGGCAGGTTATGTAGCTGCTCCTAGCTGTTTTGGCTGTTAGAGACAGCTGTAAACAGCTAATTTCTGTCTGTGAACATTGTTACATTGTGGCAGTTTGCCCAGAGTACCGCGGTACTCAGAGCTTCTTGTGGGAGGGGTTTCAGCACAAAATCAGTCATACAGCGCCCCCTGATGGTCTGTTAGTGAAAATCATTATATTTCTCATGTAAAAGGGGGTATCAGCTACTGATTGGGATAAAGTTCAATTCTAGGTTGGAGTTTCTCTTTAAGGTAGCTTTCCCTGTGGATTATAAATATACTCACGCTCCCCTCTTGGTTGCGGCGGGGTTGCGGTGAAAAGTTCAATTCTTGAGTCAGAGCTCCGGCCGGCAGCTCAAAACATTACACCAAACCATCAGTAGACTAAAACCCATCTGTACACTAGTCTAAACTGCTTAGTGAATTGAGGCCAAAGTGGTATGTCATAGGGTATAGGATGGTGGCATAGTGGTTAGCACTATCTGCATGTTGTTTGGATATTCTCCCCATCTCTGCGTGGGCTTCCTCTGGGTACTCCGGTTTCCGCTCACATCCCAAAAACATTCATATAAGTTAACTGGCTTTCCCCTAAATTGGCCCTAGACTCCAATACATACATTAAATGATACATAAATAGACATAGGAAGGAATTATGGTAAAAATATGGTAGGAATTAGATTGTGAGCCCCTCTGAGGGACAGTTAAGTGACAACACAATATAATCTGTACAAAGTTGCAGAAGATGTTGGCACTGTATAAATATTAAATAATAATAATTAAAAATTTGAATTTGGGGCTATGACTAAGGACGCACAGTCCAAAGCATGTTAGGCATTTTATATGCTGTACCTGTTGCCTGAATAACCTTTTGGATTTTCTTACACTCTTTAGAGCCTGAGCCCACTAATGCAGTTGTGTCTACTTCTATCCACTTTTTAGCATCTGTAATACATTGACGTGTTGCTGAAAAGAGGACACAACTGCGCACAACTGCGTTAGTGGGCTCAGGCCCTAAGTGTGTGGACTTTTGTAATGGAAAGCGAAGCATCTTTCTTTGTGATACTTTTCATTCACAATAAGCAGCATTAAATACACAAATGGGAGTCCTAATACTTGTTGAGGGATCAGTTGAAAAGGGGGCCTGAGCTGCCTGTATGAAAAGGGCGCCTCCATATACATCAGTGTTATTTCTGCAAATATTGGCTACAAGGAGGTGAAATAGAGCGCCCGAGTTTTGATATAGGCTACGAGTGGGCGCTCCTTGATGGCCCATATTTTATTTGGCTACTTTTGGCTACAGTAGGGCACCCCTTTGTAGCCCATATTTTTTCGATTACAAGGTTTTTGGATACAGTAGGACGCCCCTTTGTAGCCCATATTTTTTTGGCTACAGTAGGGTAGTCCTTTGTAGCCCATATTCTTTTTGGCTACAAGGTTTTTGGCTACAGTAGGGCATCCCTTTGTAGCCCATATTTTTTATTCGGCTACAAGGTTTTACGCTACAAGGTTTTTGATTCTGCTACAAAAGGGCACCATTTTATAGCTGAGATTTATGATTTGGGGGTGCAGGGGGGGGGGGTAGGATTAGGCATCAAAAGCAGGGGGGGTCTTAGGATTAGGCACCACCTGGGGGGTCTTAGGGTTGGGCTCCACCAGGGGAGTCTTAGGGTTAGGCACCACCATGGGAGTCTTAGGGTTAGGCACCACCTGGGGGGTCTTAGGGTTAGGCACCACTAGGGGGAGTCTTAGGGTTAGGCACCACTAGGGGGAGTCTTAGGGTTAGGCACCACTTGGGGGGTCTTAGGGTTAGGAACTACCAGGGGGGATAGGGTTAGGGGAGGGTTCTGTGTGAGAGTAGGGAGAAGTTAGGTCATAGTAATCACCAGGGGCTGTCTTAGGGTTAGGCACCACCAGGGAGGGGTTAGAGTTAGGCACCACCAGGAGGGTTAAGGTTAGGCACCATCAGGGGAGAGTTCTGTGTGAGAGTAGGGATAAGTTAGGTCATAGTAGTCACTTTTCTCAGCTATATCTAGAGCCCTTTTATAGCCCAACAAATTTTGCCTATAACAGCATCCTTTTTATAAACTAAAACGACCTTTTGACATATATGGGCTACACCAGGTGCTCTTTGTAGCCAAATTTGGCATATATGGGCTACACCAGGCGTCATTTGTAGCCGAATTTGACGAATATGGGCTACACCAGGTGCCCTTTGTAGCCGAATTTGGAATATATGGGCTACACCAGGAGCCCTTTGTAGCCGAAGTTGCTATATGGGCTACACCAGGTGCCTTTTTTGTAGCCGAATTTGGCATATATGGGCTACACCAGGTGCCCTTTTTTCCAGGTGCCCTTTTCAAATAGACACCTTGATGATTACAGAAGTGAAGAGATGTGGTACTGAGTACAAGTGACATAGCAGTGTGGCATATACAGTCATATGAGTAAAAAAAAAACCACAAAATTCAGGCTCCTCACCTCGAGCTAGGACATTTAAACACTTGCAGATGTAATAGGGAGGTGTTGGAAGGGGTGTGGCAAGCAAAACAGCAAAGTCAAAATGAACTTCCGCATACTCATGCAAATCCTTATGTGAATCCATTCACAAAAATCATGCAGCAATCAATGCTGTCCCTACAGCTAAGTGAATAGCTGGGATCTTCGTGACAAGAATAAAGTCTCTTGCGTAGTCAGGTAGCCCTCTGGATTCGCATGAGGAATTGCATGAGTGTGCAGAAGTTTATTTTGACTTTGCTGTTTTGCTTGACACACCCCTTCCAGCTCCTCCCTATTACATCTTCAAGTGTTTAAATGTCCTAGCTTGAGGTGAGGAGCCTGGATTTTGTGTTTTTTTAATTGTATCTTTATGTCTTAAGGGGCACACAGATAGTGGTCACTTTATTTTCCCATGAGAGCCTTGTAAATGTCCCAGCAAAGGGTTGCTATTTTCATTAACCACTTAAGTACCAGCAGTCTCTGCCCCCTTAAGGTACAATACCGACGGAATCCCGACGAATCACCGCCGCATGCCGGGATCCACCTGACATATACTCTGCCGTCTCTATGACGGCAGAGTCATGTGAGCCAGTCAGGAACCGCTTTCATTGGCTCCTGACCGTGTCTATCAATGTAAGCCAATGGGAGCGGCTTACATTGATAGACACGGCCAGGAGCCAATGAAATCGGCTCCTGACCGGCTCACATGGCTCTGCTGTCATAGAGACAGGCAGAGCCAGTGAGCTGCGGCGAGACACGTCGGGTTTGAGCGACGCGATCAGCGGGGAGCGACGGTGGTGATAGAAATCTACACCCTGCCAGCCAGGAACCCAAAACAGGGCATAGTTTTCAATCACCACGGTACTAAAGTAGTTAATAGAAATGAGGAGCTGCAGGGTTGCTAAACAGGGACAAGAGCAATCATAAAGGTTTGTTGTAATACCTTAACTACCTGAAGACCACTCCACGTCAATTGGCGTGGACGCGGCGGCGGCGGCCCCAGGACCGACCAACGCCAATTGGCGTGCAGTCCTGGGGGCGTGTTTTGCAGGAGATCGAGCACCGATGCACACGCATCTTTGCTTGAATGATGGAGCTGTGCTCCACCATCAGTCTCCCAGCAGCGATCATCGCTAGGAGACTGTTGGACGACGAAACCGCCGTCTATTTACATAGTACAGCGCTGCGATCTAAGGCAGGTGTGACACGGCTGTCCCCCTGGGTGGCAGAGAAGTGATCCGCTGTTATAGGCTGAAGCCTATGACAGCTGATCACGCTGATTGTCTGGCGGGGGGAGGGAGGGATGGTCAGTATGAAAAAAATAATTTAAAAAATAGGCACATTTATTGTAAAAATAAAGAAAGAAATATTTGTGAAAAAATAAATAAACATTGAGGGAGCGATCACAGCCCACCAACAAAAAGCTCTGTTGGTGGGCAGAAAAGAGGGGGGAACACTTGTGTGCTGAGTTGTACGGCCCTGCAGCGAGTTCTTAAAGATGCAGGGGCCTAATTTGTAAAAAATGGCCTGGTCAGTCACTTGGGGGTTTAAGCTCATGGTCCTTAAGTGGTTTAAGGATACCATATGCAAAAGCATCTGGTAAAAACTAAACCTGTACTGGGTAGGGGGGGCATAATCAAATACTCACCTCCCTCCCATTCCCCTCTGTCCTCTGCCGCTCTTTCCAGTCCATCCCGTTGTCCTGGGCGACTTCGGCGACTCCAAACCCAGTCATACTGCGCCGTGCATGTGCAGCATGCCCGTTCTGTTCCCCTGGGGCCACGTAGTGACGGCACAGGACAGGAGCCCGCTTGCTCCTGTGTCCCGCCGTGAACGCTTATTGGAGATGCGGGGGGGGGGGAGCGAGCATGCTCCTGTCTTGTGACATACTGCACATGCACGGCACAGTATGTCTGGGTTTGGAGTCGCCGAAGTCGTCCATGACAACAGGATGGACCGGAGAAGAGCGGCAGGGGACGGAGGGGAACGGGAGGTGTAGTGAGTATTTGATTATGCCTACCCAGTACAGATTCAGTTTTTAATTTTGCCCTTTTTACCTTATAATTCGCTTCAGTGCTCTCAGCACAAGTAAACCGCCGCACCCCGCTGCAAAATGAGGGCTGCAGAGCACCCAAATCCCCGGGGGGCAATCTGGCCGGCATTTCCGCAAAGAGGCACAGCTTTCAGCTTCAGCTCTGCCTCTCCTGATGTCAATCGCGGCGGATCGCCGCCTCTCCCCGCTCCTCTCACTCTTCCTTCACAAAGAGGGGCGGGGAGAGGCGGTGATCCGCACGGTGATTGACGGCAGGAGAGGCAGGGCTACAGCAGAAAGCTCTGCCTCTCAGCGCAGCAAAATCCACGACCAAGTTGGTTGGGGATGTTTGCACAGGGATTTGGGGGCTCTGCAGCCCTCGTTTTGCGGCAGGGATGCGGTGGTTTACTTGTGCTGAGACTACTGAAGCGAATAATAAGGTAAAAAGGGCAAAATGTATTTGCTTCAGTGTCTCTTTAAGGCATCTACCGTGATGTAGTGTTTGACTTATGTTTGACTACATGCATGTTCACTAAGCTTATGCAAGATAGACAGATAAGATGTCCAATTAGGCAAATTTAACTCATTCATTTAAAAACAGGACAGCAACTTGTCATGATTAACTGACCTTACCCATAGACAGTACTTCAAGTATTGAATAACAATGGCAGTTAGTGTTCGCTACAAATATTTTATATAATTTGAAGCATATGGGGGATAAGTATAAAAATGCAAAACTGTCAGCAGGGAATTAGACTGGGTTTAGTAAAGTCTAAAATCTTTAATTTTTGTCTCTCAAACTGACAGTTATTAATTAATTTATTTATTTTTTAATAATATGGCCTAATGAATCTGTTAATTAGAGCTTAGATGGTGTTTTGAAAAATTAGACAAATAAGCCTTTTTACTGCAACATGAAAGGATTAGAATGTACATTCGTAAACAGGACAAACATAGTTAAATGTAGCACTAATTTTATATTTTTTTTGTGGTTTTAATATATGTAACCTTTTGTCAACATACAATGTCAATAGATAGATACTAGGGGCACCTAATCTAGCATGTGTTAATGACACAACTGATAGATAATTATGTAATGCCCACTGGTGTACACAAAAGCATGTTGTGCACATGCAAGCCATAAGGATTTAAGTGAGAAACGCAGAGATAGCTATCAATACTGACCCAGAGAGTTTCATTTACTTTTCTTGGGGATACTTGTAAATTGTAGAGGGCATTTTATGAAACGATAAATTCATAGCTTTGTTCCATTACCTCCATATTATTGCCTGACTGTTTCTGGAGGTAAGGAATCAAAATGTATATTGAAGAATCTCTGAAGTGAACTGTTGTGTTGTTTCCCCCCTCTTCCTTTCACTTGCTTTGAAAGTGGCTGTAGAATGAAGAAAAAAAGCCTGAGAAACAAAAGTGATGATTATTATTTAATATACATGGAGAAATAATCTGTTTTATGAAGCATTTTGGGTTAAATTAGTTGTTTGTTTCTGTTTTGAAAGAATACATTTTTTTTTTCCTGCGTGTAAACTCAGCGATCTAGTTATTTACTTTAAAATGGATTCATTTCTTATTCCAGAGGAGGGGGAGAGCCGCTTGACTTCAACAGCTGCTTCATGACCCAAAAACTGTCAGTCTTCCTTGGAATAAATTGTGGAATGCACCATTCTGTGGCCTCTGTAGGGGAGTATAATTTCACTGTAATTCTATCAAAGAAAACAAAAAAAAATTTAGAGCTGTAGCTGAAAGCATTTTACTGACAGATAAGTGGTATAAGAAGACACAAACCATATGATAACCAGAATGCAAACAGCATCTGCATGTGTTTGCTGCCAGGATGTAACCCCCCTGCTTTCTGGGAGATGAATGAAAGGTGCCTGTAGTAGAATCAATTCACATTGAGGGGAGTTTGAAACAGTCTCTTTTGCTGGTTGCTGAGTTTGAAGAGCGTTGGGCAGTTTGTGTTTAAATGTGATTGTTGAATTATTATTTTTTGTTCTTGTGCAGCCATCCCGAGTCCCTGTAACTGAAGAAGGTGAAAGAGGGCAGCATTTGCCACAACATGTCTGCTTTGCATTTAGCGGAAACAGAGGTGAACATCCACTGCAAGTCTCGGGCTACAGTAGCCATCAGTCTGCCTTCCAGCACAGTTTATTTAGCTACTAGTGTCTTGTTTCTCCCCAGGCTCCTGAGCCTTGTAATCTGATGACACCTCAATGGTTGGAAGTGTTTGTCACCTGTTGGCTGTGCTTCAAATGCTACCCATAACGTATAAAATGCCCCCACACATACAATTTTCACTTTGTAAATAATGATCCACAACTTGTTATGAAGCTTGTTTTTGAATAATATGCTGATGCAAACATAAGCGTGTGTATTTTTCTAGAGGTGCTTGTATATCTTTTTTTTTTTCTTTTTCTTACAAATCTTCATTGTCAAAACACTTGCTACTTGTTTCATGTGTGCATGTAGATATAACATTTACTGCATGACATTAGTGTGAGCTACTTATTTTCCCAAAACAGTACATAATATTGTCTTATTTTTTATTTATATGGTAAAATAATAATAATAATAATAAAAAAAGAAACTTTATTTCAATGGACTTGCCACATAGTCCTTTGTTGCTAAATTACTGTGTTCCTTTCTGTGCTGCCTTTCCACATATCCCATCAAAATAGATCTTAGTTTGTGGATATATCTACAGCTAAACTGCATTGCTAGTGAATTGATCACTCTACCTTTGCAGGGGACTACCTGGAAACCATACACAGTTCCTAAAAAATGTGAATAGATGATTTGGAGACACTAACTTATTTTCCTCATACAAAGAGATACAGAGCCATCTAGAGGACAAATTGCTAAATTAGATGCTGAAAATTCAAAACACACAAATGCTCTGTTAGTATTATGGAAAGTAAAGCAAATTTGTTATCACACATGAATACTTCATTTAGTTATTTTCTTTTGGTTTCTATGTATTTTGAAACTTTAATGTTATAGCAGCTTATGTGAAAATAGCATTAAAGGAAATATAATTCATGGGATCAAGCGCATATTTTAAGTATATCCCAGCCAGGGAACTATCTGCAAGGAGTTTGTATGTTCTCCCCATGTCTGCGTGGATTTCCTCTGGGCACTCTGGTTTCCTCTCACATCACAAAAACATACAGATAAGTTAATTGCCTTCCCCCTAAAATTGTCCCTAGACTATGGTATATACAATAAATGATACATACCTAGACATATGACTGTGGTAGGGACTAGATTGTGAGCCCCTCTGAGGGACAGTTAGTGACAAGACTAAATATACTCTGTACTACACTGTGGAAGATGTTGGTGCTATATAAATACTAAATAATATTAGTAGTAACAGAGGGGCAATTAATTCTGGCTTTCATGAAAATTTAATGCAGCTTGTTTGCAGTTTAGAGGTGGGTCAAGCAAAAGCATTAGCTGTCTAATTTGATCTGGTCTGACTTGCATGTGAACATGGCCATCTTTAACATTAATTAAGGAAGAAATCAAAATCCAAAGGCAAATTTTCTGTACTAGTACTCCTCGATCCCTCCTCTGCATTTGATACTGTAGGTCATTCTCTGTTTTTCCAGACCATCTCGACACTTGTGATCAAGGGCCTAACACATTCCTGGATCTGATCTTAACTGTCTGGATGCTCCTTCACTGTCTCCTATTCCAATACCAACTCCTCTTTACGTCCGCTGTCTGTTGGAGTACCACAAGGTTCCGTCCTTGGACCTCTCCTCTTCTCCATTTACACTCATGGCCCTAAAGTCACCGACTGTCTATGTCATCCTGATTCCTTAAAGAACAAATATCAAAGAAACTGTTTTCAGTAAACCCCACATACCTATAGAGCTTTTACGCAGCAACAATAAAATGCTTTTCAGAGGTCTCTCAGCACAGTGTGGGTGAAAAAAATTGCTTTGTTTATACCAGCTGAATGTAACAAATTTGTGTGTGTCTGCAGCAGGGGGAGGGGAGGCAGAGCTGAAACACGGCTGTCCCTCTGGGGGACAATAGAGCGATCAGCTCTCATAGGCAGGAGCCTATGACAGCCGATCGCCGGGATTGGCCGGTTGGAGGGAGGGAGAGGTTTGTAAAAAAAACAAACAAACAAACACACACATAAATATTTCTTTAAAAAAAAATAAACAACTGGGGGTGATCAGACCCCATTGACAGAGAGCTCTATTGGTGGGGGAAAAAAAGGGGGGGATCACTCGTGTGCTGTGTTGTGCGGCCCTGCAGCTTGGCCTTAAAGCTGCAGTGGCCATTTTAGTAAAAATGAGCCTGGTCTTTAGGGGGGTTTACCACTGTGGTCCTCAAGTGGTTACATGAGAATTTCTTTCAAACTGCCATTTCTAGTAGTGCAAGTACTACCCTTTCACTGGGTAACCTTTGTCAATGGCAGTTTTACATTCACCAGAGATTCACAGCTCTGCCATAATGACACATCATTCACAAGACAGAGGTGTTATTTCAATAAATGGAGACCACTCAGTCATAATGGCATGACTGCTATGTCAAAATTGCGGGAAAGGCAATTTAATGCGTACTTGTAAACAAAGGAGTTGTCATTGGTTTATTCTCAATGGTATTTTTCCTTTGAAAAAAATAATTACTGATAGTTTTAGTCGCTATTTTTAAGCAGAGATGCATATATGTGATCTATGGGCATCATGGCAAGTAGCCATTCTGGGACATTGGCATGAAATAGATTATTTTGACATGGAAGATGATTTCACAATCTAAAAACAAATGTTTACCACTGCACAATTATTGTTAAAATGTAACTCTGGGCAAAAAGATCAAGGGCCCATACAGGCATGCATCATAACTTTTTGAGTCCACCATTTTTAGCTACAAGACATATGCATTGGTAGTGGTAGAAAGTTCAGGGGAAGCAGGGAATGAGTTCTGTTTATAAGGGAATGAATGGGAACATTTAATGGTATTATTCGTAGATGAAGAGTGTACAGAGAATGTTACTTGGTTAGTTTTGATGAATTACAGTTAAGCCTACAGTTAAGCTGTACCTTTATAAATGAAGACTCTCCTTTCCAGCAATGAAGACTCTTGTAGAGATGACTCTGGAAGGGGGGGGGGACCCCAGCCAGGATCACAGCAGTCTTTGAGGCCATCATACCTATTTCAAATAATCATTCATTATTTTCTATAAGCACTGCCTGTAAGAGGTGTCCTTTGCTGCCACCTGAGATTGATGATGCAACTATGATGTTCACAGACCCCACTGTGGGAGGGGTTTCAACACAATATCAGCCATACAGCGCCCCCTGATGATCTGTTTGTAAAAAGGAATAGATTTCTCATGTAAAAGTGGGTATCAGCTACTGATTGGGATGAAGTTCAATTCTTTGTCACGGTTTCTCTTTAACTTCTGTGAAAACTGTAGAAAGTGATTGAATGAAACCCCCCTCCCCAAAAAAAGAAAACATGGAAGAATGTGAAGCACACTAAGACACAAGTTATATAAAAAAATAATAATCTGTGACTCCCAGTTGTGGCACTCTGTGTGTGAGAGCATGGAGAACCAGACTCAGCTAGGGTTTTGGTGGCCCCAAGCAGCCTTGAGGCCCCCTCCACCCTCCACAAACGGAGTGGCGCAAAAATCGGTGAGGCACCACCAACAAAGAACGGCAAAAAGTGGGTGTGGCCAATACATGATGTGGGTAGAGCCAAATACTAGCAAAATACAGGTAGTCCCCGGTTAATATATGAGATAGGGTAAAGGTGGTGCCCTCACTATAGGTAGCGAGCTATAGGTGCTGCAGTATAGATAGCCAGGTACATGTGGTGCCCAACTATAGGTGCTTTCTATGGGCAGGGTGCTGTCTGTGGGAAGGGTGCCGGCAAGGTGCTGTCTGTGGGAAGGGTGCCGGCAAGGTGCTGTCTGTGGGCATGGTGCTGGGTGCAGGTTGGCACAGGGTGATGGGTGCAAGCAGGTGTAGGGTGATGGGTAAAGGCAGGGGTAGGCTGATGGGTAAAGGCAGGGTGCTGGGTGCCAGTAGGGGCAGGGTGCTGTGTGCAGGCAGGTGCAGGGGGCTGGGTGCAGGTAGGGATAGGGTGCTGAATGCAGTTAGGGATAGGGTGCTGAGTACAGACTCGCACAAGGTGCTGGGTGGAGGCAGGGTGCTGGGTGCAAGCAGGGGCAGGGTGCAGGCTGGCACAGGGTACTGGGTGCAGGTAGGGATAGTGTGCTGGGCGCAGGCAGGGGCAGGGTGCAGGCTGGCACAGGGTGCAGGCAGGGGTAAGGTGATGGGTGCAGGCAGGGGCAGGGTACAGGCTGGCACAGGGTGTTGGGTTCAGGTAGGGATAGGGTGCTGGAAGCAGGCAGGATGCAGGCTGGCACAGGGTGCTGGGTGCAGCCAGGTTTAGGGTGATGGGTGCAGGCAGGGGCAGGGTGCAGGCAAGGGCAGGGTGGCACAGGGTACAGGTAGAGATAAGGTCCTAAGTGCAGGCAGGGTGCAGGCTGGCACAGGGTGCTGGGTGTAGTCAGGGGCTGGGTGCAGGCAGAGGCAGGGTGATGGGTGCAAGCTGGCGCAGGGTCCTGGGTGCAGGCAGGGGCCGGTTGCAGGCTGGGGTGGGGCAGGGTGATGGGTGTAGTGCAGGCAGTGGCAGGATGCGTTTACAGACCTGAGATCAGCAGCGACTGGTCCTGCAATTTTTCTGCTGTCTCCTGTCCCGCCTGAGCTGAGCCCCTCTCTCCATATCAGACCTCCGATCAGTGCCATAGCAGCAGAAACAGACACGGCGCACACGCTACCCACGCCCGCGTCTGTAATACAAATGCGGAAGTGATGTCATTGGCCATTCCATATTTGGATTACATACATCGGGCGCATGTGGCGTGTGCGCTCTGTCTGTTTCTGCCAACCACTACTGGCCGGGACCCCCTTCTTCCTCATGGCTGAGCTCCCGTTTGTGTAATATAGTGCAACTGCATCGGGCATGCACGAGTATGGTCTTCACATACCCAGTAGCATAAAGCCACAGACGAAAAAGGCATGCACAAGTGGTTTTGTGCTCCTGGGCATGTACAGGGCATACTTGTGCATGCACGGAACAGTTGCGCTTGTAAACAGACAGGAGCACAGCCACAAAGAAGAGGAAGGTCCCGAGCAGCAGTGATGGGGTCTGAATATATTTAGAGGGACCCAGTGCTGGAACAGTGGGCACCAAGAAGATCTACTAAGGTTTTTATTTTATATTGTTTGCTAGGGAAAAAGTGTGTGTAAGTTTGGGTAAGTTGGGGGGGGGGGGGTTGTGTACTGAGATGCTGTTAGCCAGGGTGCAGCTGGTGACAGTGGGCCTTTAGCAGTTAAACTCAGCCCTGATTGATGCCAGAAAGATCAACAAGGATTGTCAGGCAACTTTTAAAAAGGAAATAAATATGGTTGCCTCCCACAAGGGGGCTTAGATGCTTTCTTTGCGTTGAAAGACATCCATGGCTACAATTACTAGGTAATGCCTAATGATGTTGATCCAGGGATTTTATCTGATTGCCATCTGGAGTCGGGAAGGAATTTTTTTCCCTTTTGGGGCTAATTGGACCATGCCTTGTAAGGGTTTTTCGCCTTCCTTTGGATCAACAGGGATATGTGAGGGAGCAGGCTGGTGTTGTACTTTGTTCTCTGGTTGAAGTCGATGGACGTATGTCTTTTTTCAACCCAAATAACTATGTAACTATGTAACTTCAGGTTCAATTTAACCAGTTACTCAAAAAAAAAAAAAGTCTGGAAGGGCATGAGGCAAAGCTATAAAAGGGGTCTGTGGTGGCAGAAGTAGTGTTCCTTTAGGAGATTCAGAAAGAGCAAGTCTGTGTCAGAAGGGCAGCCAATTTATTTGAGGCCATTTGTCTCAATAAAGTCATACATATAGAATTGGATGTGCAGATAATCGAAAGGAATGCAGCTGATGCATTTTCGTGAATCGAAGCGTACTGTAGTGAATGGGATCTGCAGCGCACAGTAGCACAGATGGGGTGTGATCGTTCAGGCACGTCTATTGATAGCACCATCTAGTGGATCTTTTGTATAATGCAGGTGTTACAGTTGTATTTAATATGATTTATTTTAATAATCCGAATAATAATCCGAACATTTGTATAGCGCTTTTCTCCTTTCGGACTCAAAGCGCTCAAGAGCTGCAGCCACTGGGACGCGCTCAGGAGGCCACCATGCAGTGTTAGGGAGTCTTGCCTTGAACTCCTTACTGAATAGGTACTTGACCTGGCCAGGATTTGAACCCTGGTCTCCCATGTCAAAGGCAGAGCCCTTAACCAGTACACTATCCAGCCATTTTGTAGGAAGCGCACACAGTTTGTACTCAGGTTTGTGGGCATGACATTCCCCATCTGGTATCAACACAGTACTGACATAACTGTGGCCACCAGGGAAGTACCATGGAGGGCCTGCTCTCCTCTGCTCTTCTCTGCAGCTGCATGTTCCATGTTACTTATATACCCCTTGCTGCTGATGCTGGTGAGGAAAGGGTGGTGTATTGGCCAGGGCATGTCTTAGGTTTTTTGTGGCCCCAAGCAGCACATCATTTGTGGCCCTTCCTGATCCAATATGAACACCTGTCCTACAGGGCATTGCTAGGATACTGTATGATGGGCACCAAAGTTAAAGGGAGAGCACAGGGTGCCGTAGTGAAAATAGGCATGGCCATAGCAGGATGTGGGTGAAGCAAACTGTAATGTTACAGTGTTATTGAAAGGCAGTAGGCCCAAGTTTTCTCCAAAACACAGTCTGAGGACAATCAGGGACATGAATATGTATTCAGTAAAGTGCTACAAAATATGTCTGTGCTATATAAATGCAGTATAATAACATGGTAGGACAGTAGACGATGGTAGGGATTAGATTGTGAGCTCTTCTGAGGACAGGAAGTGACATGACTAGGCTTAACAAAAAAGAGATGAATCCCATGGAGGAGTACCAGAACAGCTGATATGAAAATCAAACAGTATAAACACAAAGTATACCGGTATATGAGCCAGTCATTGATTTAAAAAAATGTGATATACCAGTAAATATATTTGTCTGTGGGCCTGAAGATATAATAAATGCATTTTCAACAGATGAAGCCTCTAAATAGGTGAGGAGCACTAAAGCAAATGTATACAGAGGTCCAGGCACTTGCAAATAAGCATAAGAGTACAATATGCAATTATAACAATGGTAATGCTGCTGATTCTCAATCAATCAGTTGTAAATATTACAGATTATAGTGCTTGACATACAATACAATGATATGAGAACATAAATTAAAAATAAAAAGGAAGGAGGGAGTGGAAAGGATAAGGACCAACCAAACTGCCAATCAGAAAAATGCATAGGCTCTATAGGTATACGGTATGAGGTCCATCAGGTAAAAAAAAAACTGTGAATTTTGAATGCATCACACATTTCATGTGAACGCATAAATTGTCAATATAAGTAGTATTGCAGTAGTGAGAAAATCAGAGCAGAAAACTGTAGCAAGTTTGAGAAAGTGGAGTGAGAAATGGTGAGTGAAATCCAGGAAGTGAGGTTGCATAGATGTGCAAGACCTTACTGGGTTGTAGAGTAAACAAGATACCAGGCACCTGCCTCGACCCTTCCTCCTTGCCCCTATGGAGATGCCTGTTGCGATTCATGGTATTCACTACTGCTTCATCATCTCGTGACAGCAAATTGTGACAGGAGTCTCCATTGGTGTGCGTGTGTGTGTGGGGGGGGGGGGGGAGTTACCTGGTCCCTTGTTCACCCCACAACTTGGTACGGTCTCCTTCTCTGTGCAGCTGCACACCTATGCAGCCTCACTTCCTCAATCTCACTCACCATTAAAACATTATACTAGGGTGTATAACAGAGGCACTAAGGTAGTATAATAACATTTAAAAACAGTTTAAAAATAGGAGAGGCACTTTGTTCTTCTACTGACTCTATATGCTATTACTCCATTGTTATTGCCTGATGAAGCAGGATCAAACCTGCGAAACACGTTACACTTTTGGAGTATTGTGAATA
Organism: Hyperolius riggenbachi; assembly: GCF_040937935.1. Taxonomy (NCBI): domain Eukaryota; kingdom Metazoa; phylum Chordata; class Amphibia; order Anura; family Hyperoliidae; genus Hyperolius; species Hyperolius riggenbachi. Next base: position 330,931,898 of record NC_090646.1, on the reverse strand, counting down.
AATTGTTGTTTACGATAAACCAACAATCTTTGTTGTCTTCATGGAGGAGGTAAGTCCACCACTACCTCCTCTTTTTAAACAGTTTTTTTAACCATTTTTATGCTACTTTGGCGCCTCTGTTATACATCCTTGTATATTGTCTAGTCCACCCTTGGTGGAGGGGTGTTGCCCCATCTTTTTGATCTACAGAGAGCGACTTCTTAACCTGAGTGGGGTCAGGTCTAATCTCCCCACCTGCCATTGCAGTGGTTGCCTTTGTGGTAACCCTGGTTTGTGAGTAGTACTTATTCGTGACTACCAATAACATGGTGTCAAGACTTACTACACTATATTGGGCTCTTGGTGTCGGTTTCTTTCTTTTGTCTTTTACCACCATTAAAACATGTCCTTTGTTGGGTACCTTGCCTTCTGAAACTTCCACCCTGCTTTTCTGATGCCTATTACAGCCGATCACAGTGATTGGCTGGGGGTGGGAAGGAGGGAGGGGGGTATACAAAAAAATGTGATTTTCTTTAAAAAAATAAAGAAATAAATATTTATTAACCATTTAGGGACAATGTAATGCATTAAAACGTCATGTTCGCCGCTATTAATGGCAACAGGACGTTTTAATGAGTTACATTGTAACTCTGCTGCTGTGTGCGAGCGGGCGCGCTTCCGCTGCGCGCGCACGTCCGGTCCCGCGGCTTGGTGATTGGACCAGGGAATAACATGGTCCCAGGGCCAATCAAGTGCCAGTAGCAAGGCAGATCATTGTTACAAGCCAGTAACAATGATCTGCCTTGTAGTGTCAGTAAACAAAGTTGCTTTCTCCCTCCCAGCTCATCTGTCACCTCAGACTGCTGTCAATCAGCATTCAGAGGTGACAGGAGCTGTGAGGAAGAAAGACTGTGATTGTGGTAGGATTTTTATATTTTTAAATAAAATTTTATGTCCATACTTTTTTATTAACCCCTTATCCTCCCCCTCCTTTGCCATTTACTGGTTTTCTGTTTTATTTTAGTACTTTTTAGTACTTCTTAGGACTTTTCTGTACTCTTTCACCCCTCTTTTACCCTTACTCTGATATTTCTTTCTATACTTTCTTTCTATCTATATTCTTTCTTTTCATCTTCATAAAAAAAAAAATAATCTTTCTGTTATTGATCAATCGCTTGGTTGATCGATCGATCGATCTGTCTGTCTGTCTGTCTATCCCATCCATCCATCCCATCCATCCATCCATCCATCCATCCATCCCATCCATCCATCCATCCATCCATCCAATCTATCTATCTATCTATCTATCTATCTATCTATCTATCTATCTATCTATCTATCTATCTATCTATCTATCTATCTATCTATCTATCTATCTATCTATCCCCTTTGCTTACTATGGCGAGGAGACTGTATTCTGTTGAGGAGGCAGCCGTCTACCTTTAGCAGAGCAGCAGCAGTGGGGATGATTCAGGGAGCGAATGGCACCCAACGAGCAGCAGCTCTGAGTCAGATTCTGACAGTTCAGAGAGCGTTGGGCAGCCGTCTCGCCGCTTCAGGAGGGATGATGAGTCCACTGTTCAGGGCCCTTCAGAATCCACCGCAGGGGGCTCGGTGGGTAGCACAGCTGCAGCTAGCAGCACAGGCCAGAGGGGAACCACTGTCCAGGGCCCTTCAGATGCCACCGCAGGGGGCTCAGTGGGTAGCACTGCTGCAGCTAGCAGCAGAGGCCGAAGGGGAGCCAGGCAAAGGCAGGTACGCCCACAGGTACCTGAGGACATAATTCGGGGCACCTGGTCACCCGCTAACCTTGTAGCACCCAACATCCCGCCTTTTACAGGGGCAAGCGAAATATTAGTGCCCACTGACAACTTCGGGCCTGCTGACTTCTTTCAGCTCTTTGTGGGTGATGATTTGCTGCAGCACATTGTGGAGCAAACCAATTTGTTTGCACAGCAGTATATTGCCCAGAAGCCCACCTGCCATTTGGCTGAGAAATGGGAGCCCACCACCATACCTGAGCTAAAGGTGTTTCTGGCCCTAACACTACACATGGGCATACTCCAACAGCCAGAAATAAGACTGTACTGGTCTAAGGACTTTATGCACGCAACACCCCTGTTTCCAGCTTCCATGAGCAGGCAGCGCTATGAGGCTCTTATGAAGTGCCTGCACTTTGCCGACAATTCGGACAATGTCCCCAAAGGTGATCCTGCCCATGACAAGCTTTTTAAGCTGAGGCCCATACTCACCCACCTCAGTACAAAATTTAGCGAGGTGTACACCCCAGAGAGAGAGGTTGCAGTGGATGAATCCCTCCTACCCTTCCATGGCAGATTAGGGATAAAACAATATATTCCAAGTAAGGCTGCCAAGTATGGGATACAATTTTATAAACTTTGTGAGAGCAGCACTGGCTACACCTATTCTTTTTTTCTGTATGAGGGCAAAGATAGCCATTTGCAACCAGCTGGGTGCCCACCATACATGCCAACCAGTTGGAAAATTGTGGTGGAACTAGCCAACCCACTCCTCCACCAAGGCTATCATGTGTACGTGGATAACTTCTACACCAGCATTCCCGTTTTCAAATTTTTATATTCTGCAGAGACTGGTGCCTGTGGGACAGTGAGGCCAAACCGCAAAGGCCTCCCACCACAGGTGGTTAATAAAAAATTATCCAAAGGGGAAACACACAGTCTCAGAAGTGGTGAGCTCCTGGCTATAAAATTCAGGGACAAGAGAGACGTCATGGTCCTGACTTCAATTCACAATGAAGAAGTTGTTCCTGTCACAACCTCCAGAGAGCGGATTGAGAAGCCAATGGCATTGGTCGACTACACAAAAAATATGGGTGCGGTGGATCTTGCGGACCAAATGCTCTCCTACTACTTTTTTTTTTTTAAAAAAAGAGGGCCTGGTACAAAAAAGTTTTTTTTTACCTCCTGCAGATGGCCATGCACAACGCATTTGTGCTTTATAAAAAGAAATGCCACGGTGACAGCTACCTCCCGTTTATGCGCTGATAAATGAAAGCGTAAACCTTATGGAGGAATTCAATCCAATGCAACTGGATGGAGCAGTTCGCCTAAGGGGAAAACATTTTCCTGCCCTGATCCCCCCGAACCCAATTAAGGCGAAGCCACAGAAGCGATGCCGGGTGTGCACCAAGCACAAGAGGCGGAAAGACAGCAGATACCACTGCCCAAAGTGCCCCTCACAGCCGGGACTCTGCGTTGTCGGCTGCTTTGAGGCATACCATACCCTCAGCAGCTATTAGACTTTTTTTTTTATTTTATTTTTTTCTTCTTCATTACCCTAAATTTTCACTGGACTTTTTCCTCTCTACTTTTATTTGCCACTTACTGTCCCTCAAAGGAACTCACAATTACCACTAGTTAACATTACCACCTTTTTTGGGGGTGTGGGAGGAAACCCAGAAGCTTAGAGGAAACCCAAGACTCCTACAACCTGCAAATAGTTTTTTCCCATTTGGACTTGCTGCTGCAAGGCGAGAGTGTTCGCCACAGGACTTTACTCTGCAGACCACCCCCCATCTTCTGACCACTGGCTTTCCTTGGCGTATGACCTCTGGCCTTTCTCCATCCTGCTAGACCTGCAATGGTGAGTTCCAATGTATCTGTCATTCATGTTATGGATAGTGATTTAGGCCTCACTTAAATTATTCTATTTGCAACTGAGTAGGCCTGAGTCTCTAGTTTTCAGAATGGTAACATTTGTGTCTTTTATTGAATGGTCTTACACTCCTGGGGCTTTGAGAAGAAAGAATTACATTGTTGCATTTGGTAAAAAAGGGCCTTAAAAATACATTGGCGCTGCTCATGATTAACAGTGTATTATGTGGCCAAAACACTATCTGATGATGTGTATAGGGTATCATTTTAACCGTGACAAGCAAGAGAAGAGAATTTGGGGTGTTTGAGAGATTATGCATATGTCATTTGAATTGTTTTTTTGTGCCAAAGTAAAAAAAACTGTAAAAAAATACAATTTTCTAAGTTACGGTGCAATTTCATCAAAACCGCAAAAGTGCAAATGTTACAAAATATGTATATTTGGGTAGGTCTGGTTCTCTAGTTTTCAGAATGGTATAATTTATGACCTATATCCAATGTTCTGAGACACCAGGGGTTTTGCTAGGAAAGTATGACTGTATTGTTTCTGGTGCAAAAAATGGCCTTGAAAAATACATTGGCGCTGCTCATGATTAACAGTGTATTATGTGGCCAAAACACTATCTGATGATGTGTATAGGGTATCATTTTAACCGTGACAAGCAAGAGAAGAGAATTTGGGGTGTTTGAGAGATTATGCATATGTCATTTGAATTGTTTTTTTGTGCCAAAGTAAAAAAAACTGTAAAAAAATACAATTTTCTAAGTTACGGTGCAATTTCATCAAAACCGCAAAAGTGCAAATGTTACAAAATATGTATATTTGGGTAGGTCTGGTTCTCTAGTTTTCAGAATGGTATAATTTATGACCTATATCCAATGTTCTGAGACACCAGGGGTTTTGCTAGGAAAGTATGACTGTATTGTTTCTGGTGCAAAAAATGGCCTTGAAAAATACATTGGCGCTGCTCATGATTAACAGTGTATTATGTGGCCAAAACACTATCTGATGATGTGTATAGGGTATCATTTTAACCGTGACAAGCAAGAGAAGAGAATTTGGGGTGTTTGAGAGATTATGCATATGTCATTTGAATTGTTTTTTTGTGCCAAAGTAAAAAAAACTGTAAAAAAATACAATTTTCTAAGTTACGGTGCAATTTCATCAAAACCGCAAAAGTGCAAATGTTACAAAATATGTATATTTGGGTAGGTCTGGTTCTCTAGTTTTCAGAATGGTATAATTTATGACCTATATCCAATGTTCTGAGACACCAGGGGTTTTGCTAGGAAAGTATGACTGTATTGTTTCTGGTGCAAAAAATGGCCTTGAAAAATACATTGGCGCTGCTCATGATTAACAGTGTATTATGTGGCCAAAACATTATCTGATGATGTGTATAGGGTATCATTTTAACCGTGACAAGCAAGAGAAGAGAATTTGGGGTGTTTGAGAGATTATGCATATGTCATTTGAATTGTTTTTTCATGCCAAAGTAAAGAAAACTGTAAAAAAAAAAACATTTTTAAAGTTACGGTGCAATTTCATCAAAACCGCAAAAGTGCAAATGTTACAAAATATGTATATTTGGGTAGGTCTGGTTCTATAGTTTTCAGAATGGTATAATTTATGACCTATATCCAATGTTCTGAGACACCAGGGGTTTTGCTAGGAAAGTATGACTGTATTGTTTCTGGTGCAAAAAATGGCCTTGAAAAATACATTGGCGCTGCTCATGATTAACAGTGTATTATGTGGCCAAAACACTATCTGATGATGTGTATAGGGTATCATTTTAACCGTGACAAGCAAGAGAAGATAATTTGGGGTGTTTGAGAGATTATGCATATGTCATTTGATTTTTGTTTTATGGCAAACTGAATGAGAAGCAATAAAACTGTTATTTCCATATACTCTGTACCAAAATAAAACACTTAACCGAATGCATAAATAGTTACCTTAGGGACTCAGCTTTTAAAATATGTATGCTATGAGGGTGAACTACTGTTATATTTGCAAACAAGGGCTTGAATTCATTGGTAGTATGCAATGAGAAAACAAAAAAACACAACATAGGAAAAATACACCTTTATTTCCAAATAATATATTGTCACCATACTTTGCACTAGGGACATAATTTATATATTGTGATAATCAGGACAAATAGGCAGATAAAATGTGTGTGTTTTATGCACATTAGCAGTGTTTATTTTAAAACTATAGGGGATGAAAATGGAGAAAGTGTATTTTTTCATTTTTTTCCTTGTTTTTCCCTTTAAAATGCATAAAAAGAAAAGGTATTACTGAAAATAAATATCGCCTTCAAAAAGCCTATTTAGCGGCAATAAAAACAAGGTATTGCTCAATTTGCTGTGATACGTAGTGAAAAAGTTATTGGTGAATGAAAGGGAGGAGCGCTGAAAGGTGAAAATTGCTCTGGTCCGTTAGGGTAAAAACCCTTGGGGGTGAACTGGTTAAAAAATAAACACCCTGGGAGCGATCATAGCCCATCAACAGAAAGCTCTGTTGGTGGGCAGAAAAGGGGGGGGGGGATCATTTGTGTGCTGAGTTGTGTTTGTAAAAAATGGCCTGATCTTTAGGGGGTTTAAGCCCGTGGTCCTTAAGTGGTTAAAGGACTTTTTTGTGGTTGTGTTTTATTTTATTTTTTAACTCTGTGTGGAATTGGATAAGTGGCACATTAGTTCCTCTATACTCATTTCCCCGTGGGAGGAGCATGTGGGGGTCCCCTTGTAAAAAGGGGACTCACCGATGCCACTATGGACCCCAAAAATTGACTCCCACATGCCACCATTAACTTACCCAAGGCCTAGACCCCTACTTCTGGAGATGGGGAAGCAACCCTTATCCATGGTATGGACAAGGGCTCTGGAAGAGAGGGGGAGGCTTTGCCATCCCTCTTTTCCAGAGCCCCCCATATCATGGACCATGTGGGCTGGTATAACTCCCCCAAGGTCTGGGCTCTGGATTTATATTTACCACAGATCCCTATACAGCACTATTGTGCCTGTACAGTGATCCTCTGGCAAAAGTGTTGCCACCTTGCCAGTAACTGCATACTGACCCATATGGAACCTTGGCATGAAATCCACTGCTGTCTCTGGAGATATGCAAGTATGTAAATTTTCACCACCGATGGGTAAGATACATTATCTGTCATTTAACCTCATTTTATAAACAGTTTTCCTGTCATAGCTTTAAAATTGAATTCCTCAAAAAGGACAAGGTCTTTTAAAAAAAAAAAAATAATTTGTCCCCTTGTCCCACTGTTCTCCTTATGACCCTAGATGCCAAACATACATCCATAACTGCCGGAGTGCAAAAGGTGCCTATGACATATTAATTTTACAGATTCATATTAATCCAACATGCATAGAGCTGATTCAGAGTGAACTAGAAAGGTTTGTATGCCCTTGGTATTAATTTTCTATACATATATTTATTTGTAGTTTGACATTTGTAAAATTAAGGCTTTATAAAAATGTGTTTGTTGTTAATAGCTAAAACTGTAATATTTTATTGTACCTGAACCTGAATCTTACATCTAATACAATATTGTAGAAAAAGAGGACCTGAGCAGCTTCTGTGACTGCATGGCTTTGGGTTAGGGAAGGGAAGAGAAGCAGCTAAATGTAGTGCAAAAAAATGTGAACTGCAGCTACCACTAGTGTCCAGAGGAGGATATTAGTTGTTAGGAGGGGGGATATTAGTTGTCCGGTGGGGGTGGGGGTATTAGTTGCCCACCAGGGGAGGGTTCTGAGAGTGAGAGTAGGCAGAGGTTAGGTCATAGTGAAATATCGGCAAATATTACAGATATTTTACTATAGCAATTAAGTAGTAAAATATCAGTACATTTGCCAATATAATACTACTGCTATGCGGTTGCGTAAATGTATTGTTGTTTTCATATTTTAAGGGCTGCCAGTGCAGGAATGCAAGGGAGGGAGAGGGACGGGGGAAGCCTCTTCAGGATCCTGAGGCTTCTCCCTCCTGAGGTACATATCTGATTCTTAATCATTTAAAGTCGCAAGTTTATTCTAGGGTAGACACAATATACAACATGTTAAAGCGTACCAGAAATGTGAAAAAAAGTAAATATAGGTACTTCAGTAGTGGGAAGAGTCTGGATAGTCCAGACACATCCCAGATCCTCTTACTGTTCCCATTAAACCTATTCGACCTATTCGCCTGTCAAATAGGTTTCTTGTGGCTGCAGTCCCGCTGTGGAAGAGTGCATGCCCAGGCCAACAAAGTGCTCGTGCACGAAGGAAAAAAGATGTGTACAGGCGGCTTAGCACTACTGGGCATGTACGGACTGTACTAGTGCATGCATGGTCCGGATGCACTTGTCCACAGCCAGAGGATTAAGAGGGTCCTGTGCATAACCGTGGGCTTGAAAAAGATCTGGAAAGCCCCTGGACCATCCAAAAGGCTTCCATCTACTGAGTTAAATATCTCATTTTTTCTCCCCATCACAGGTTTGCTAAGGCCAGTATAAACAGTTGCATTTGTTTATTCTTTATAATATTCTCTGTCCTTTAGCTTCCTGCAACTTGTATTTAGATTTAAGATTTAGAAAGGCATCCTTATTTTCTTTTACAATTAGAAACATTAACTGATGTTCTAATGTAGGCCTTTATGCAGAATTGAGATTCTGTTAAAATGTATCTTTGCTAAATACAGAAATGTACTGTGAACTTTTTCTTATTTCAAGAGGACACGGTACATGCTGTCTGGAGGCCTTCCATACTAATGATTGCAAAGTCTCCATTAGTAGTCAACAATACAGGGTGAGGTGGAAGTATTCAGTCAGCTGTACATAAGGTGGGATAGCATAATAGCTGCTTTGACTGCATGATATTTGAGAATAAATGCAGTATGTATGTATTCTGTTGGTATGAAAACATGTGTAGTACATATGGCTGACTTACAGTGTGTATGCTTGCATGCTTAAAGGATACATGAGGTGAAAGTAAAAAGAGGCAAAGAGCAACCTGGCACCTGCTGCAAATAACAGTGGCAATAAAGTATTGCAGCTTTATAGGCTGCCACGGTGCACAGGGCTCTGATACACTTTGTCTTTTCCTCTCTTTTTTTAGTGTTTTAGTGCTTTTTTCTTTTTATAGTTTCAGTTTTTAGTCAATTTAGTTTTAGTATCTAGGGCTCTACGGGTGAAGTTTTCCCCAGCGTGCAGTCGCCCCCAGCGCTCCGATTGAAGCCGGAGAAAGGCCACCCACGTGGAGCGACTAGCACCAGCAGGAGCGTGCAGTCGCCCCCAGCGCTCCGATTGAAGCCGGAGGAAGGCCACCCACGTGGAGCGACCAGCAGGTGCACGTGTGCTTCTGTCTTTCTCCAGCACCGCGGATCTGCTCCCTTGGCCGGTGCCCCTCAGGACTGCATCTGCGGGCGCTTATAGGCCCGCACTGGCCCAAGCTTACCTCCGGTGGACCGGCCCCCACAAGCAGGGCCCTACTCCCACACAAGGACCGGGGCTGCCTCTGCCAGATCAGCGCAGAGCACAGTCCCCGCTGCCAGCCAGCCTCCCAGTCCGCAGCTCCACGGAAGCTCCTCAGCAGCCGACTCCTCCACCTCCAGCCTCGGGAGCAATACTTCAGTCCGGGACCGCTCCTCAGCCGACATGCGGCCGCACTTCCCCAAGCACAGCTGGCTCAGAGGAAACTGAGCACCGCAGGAGGCTACCCCACAACGGATCCAGCTTTCCACCGAGCCAAGACTCCAGTCCCAACCACCATCTACCACCAGGTGAGACTTCTGTTTTGTGACCCCCTGCCACACAGTCCTGCAAACTTCTGGGGTACTGCGGGGTACTGGGAAAAGAATTTGAACAGCCTCAGCCTTATCACTGCCGGCTTCTTGCACTGTGCTGCTGATGATGGACAGTCTGAGGATCAAGCCCCTGCCAGTTGTGGATTGTGCTGCACTGCTGAGGGGTTGTTATTGTACATGAGGTGTTGTTATTGTACATGCGGGGGACGGTGTCCCACTAATGTGTGACTGTATTGCACGTGTTGTTTTTGTTTTTTGCACATGTGTCACACTGCTGTTGGCCTGTAGTGCACATGCCTCTTACATCCGGGTCACTCTGCAGATGGACTGTGATTGCACTCGCCTCTACATCTGTGTCGCACTGCGGATGAACTGCTATTGCACATGCCCCTACATCTGTGTCACACTGCTGATGGACCGTTATTGCACTCGCCTCTTACTTCTGTGTCACACTGCTGATGGACTGTTATTGCACTCGCCCGACTGTTATTGCACTCGCCTCCTTCATCTGTGTCGCACTGCTGCTGATGGACTGTGATTGCACTCGCCTCTTACATCTGTGTCGTACTGCTGACTGTTATTGCACATGCCTCTTACATCTGCGTCACACTGCTGATGGACTGTTATTGCACATGCCCCTTACATCGGTGTCACACTGCTGATGGACTGTTATTGCACATGCCCCTTACATCTGTTTTGCAATGCGGAGGACTGTTATTGCACATGCCCCTTACATCTGTGCCGCACTGTGGATGGACTGTTTATTGCACATGCCTCTTACATCTGTGTCACACTGCTGATGGACTGTTATTGCACATGCCCCTTACATCTGTGTCGCACTGCTGATGGACTGTTACTGCTCATGCCTCTCACATCTGTGTCACACTGCTGATGGACTGTTATTGCACTCGCCGCTTACTGTGCGGGCTTATCATACATGCCGCAAATGCTACCCTCCCCCCCTCGTACCACCTACTCCAGAGCACAGCTCCTCAAATGGGAACATATCACAGCCGTACACCCGGAGGATGGGCTCCTGTACAACTCTGTTTGGAGCCATGTTCAAGCAATCACTGCTTCTGCGCCCTGGCCTCCCTTTAGCCAGCGCCGCAGGGGATGTCGATCAGGCGTCCGGGCGAGACTGAAGAGGAGAGGCCTGCGGTCAGCCATCCCTGCGGTCCTCCTAGCGAACGTCCGCTCCCTCCCTAACAAGCTAGATGAATTAAGACTCCTCAGCGACAAGAGGGAACTCGGGCATAACACCCCAGTCTTCTGCTTTACTGAAACGTGGCTCCATGACGACATCCCTGAGAGTGCCCTCCAGCTCCCAGGTTTCAGCCTCATCCGAGCAGACCGAGACAGCACCCTCTCTGGGAAAAAGAAAGGAGGTGGCATCTGCTTCTACGTCAGCTCAGCCTGGTGCTCAAACACCTCTCTACTGGCCAAGAAATGCACACCAGAACTGGAACTCCTTCTCATTAATTGCAGGCCAAACTACTCGCCCAGGGAGTTCTCCTCCTACGTCCTCGTGGGTGTGTATATCCCTCCTGATGCAGAGATAAATGTGGCCCTGCGTGACCTCAGTGACACCATCATGCAGTGGGAGACGGCACTCCCGGACTCGCTGTTCATTATCTTGGGGGATTTTAACAAGGCCAACCTCCGCAAAGAGCTGCCTCCTTTCCATCAGCACATCACCTGCCCCACCAGGAGTGCCAACACCCTCGACCACTGCTACACGGCCCTGAAAGATGCATACAAGGCGACACCGTGGGCAGCCCTGGGCTCATCCGACCACTGCATCATCCACCTGGTACCTACTTACAAAAGGCGCCTGGAAACCTCAAAACCGGTCACCAAATCCTCCAAAGTGTGGTCAAGTGAAGCCAAACTACAACTTCAGGCCTGCTTTGACTGCACAGACTGGAAGGCTCTAGAATCGCCTAACCTGGACGAGTGGGCAGATAATGTATCCTCGTACATCAGCTTCTGCGAGAACTCCTGTATTCCAACAAAAACCTTCAAACTGTATCCAAACGATAAACCGTGGTTCTCAAAAAGACTACGACAACTACGGCGTAGCAAAGAAGCCGCACATAAGTCCGGTAACCGGGAAGAATACAGGAAGGCAAGAAACGACCTAAACAGAGAGCTGAGGTCTGCAAAAAAGTGCTACGCGGAAAAGATGGAACAGAACCTCTCCTCAAATGACTCACGAGCCGTGTGGAAAGGGCTGAAGGCTGCCACCAACTACAAGACTCCCCCTCAGCATGCCACACCGAGCACTGAGCTTGCAGAGCGTCTCAGTGACTTCTACTGCAGATTCGAGAACCAGCCAGCACCTGCAGGATCCCCACAGCCACCTGTGCAATCTGCCACTGTAGCCCTGGGCCCGCACTCACCCCCACCGTCAGTGAGGGAGGCGGATGTTCTGAAACACTTGTTAAGGTTAAATGCCAGGAAAGCCTCGGGTCCGGACGGAGTGTCACCAGCCTGCCTGAAAACCTGTGCTCGTCAGCTCGCTTCCACCCTCTCTTCCATCTTCACCAGGTCCCTCCAGGAAGGCAAAGTTCCCGCGTGCTTCAAGAGGTCCACCATTATCCCTGTCCCGAAAAAGCAGGGCATCCTCGACCTCAACAACTTCAGGCCCGTGGCACTTACATCCGTGATCATGAAAGCTTTGGAAAGCATGGTGCTACCCCTCCTTAAGCACTCCACAGAGGGACTGATGGATCCGCACCAGTTCGCGTACAGATCAAACAGGTCCACCGATGACGCCATCAACATCTGCTTGGAGCTTGTCTACGACCACCTGGACAGACCAGACTCCTACGCCAGGATCCTCCTACTGGACTTCAGCTCAGCATTCAATACCATCAGCCCTAAAATACTTCAAGACAATCTCGCTGAGCTGGGAGTCCACCCCACCCTACGCCTGTGGATCACGGACTTCCTCACCAACAGGTCCCAGGTCGTCAGGTTAGGCACCATCTCCTCGCAACCTAGAATCACAAACACAGGGGCTCCACAAGGTTGCGTCCTGTCGCCGTTTCTGTTCTCGCTGTATACGAACAACTGCAAATCCACGTCAGACTCAGTAAAGGTAATCAAATTTGCTGATGACACGACCATTGTAGGTCTCATCACCAAAAATGATGAGAAGGCGTACCGCCACCAGGTCGGAAATATATGCTGCTGGTGCAGAGAGAACGGTCTGGTCCTAAACACAGCGAAAACGGTAGAGATGATCGTTGATTTCAGGAGACACGCCTCTACCCCACCTCCAATCCACATTGATGGCAAGGAAGTAGAAAGAGTCCCCAGTGTCCGCCTACTGGGCACAACTATCTCAAATGACCTGAGGTGGAACGCCAACACTGCCTTAACACAGAGGAAAGCCCAACAGAGACTTTTCTTTCTCCGCCAACTGAAAAAGTTCGGTGTGGTCCAAAAACTTCTGACAAACTTCTACTCAGCCACAATCGAATCCGTCCTATGCTCATCCATCCTGGTCTGGTACGCCAGCTCCTCCGCCAGCGACAGGCTCAAACTGCAGAGGGTCATCAGATCTGCGGAGAGAATCATCGGGAGATCCCTTCCCACTCTGGACCTCCTCTACCACTCCAGGCTGAACACCAGAGCATTAAAGATCGCAAACGACCGCTCACACCCAGGCTACCGCTTCTTTTACCAGCTCCCCTCGAGCCGGAAGCTCCGGTTCCGCTCCATCTACACCAGGACCTCAAGACACAAGAACAGCTTCTTTCCATCGGCTGTCAACCTCCTGAACTCTCTCCATGGAAATGGCCATCCTCACCCCACAATACCATGACACACACACTGAAGCACTCCGCACATAGACTGCGCTCCAGCTAAAGCATACCTTTTGGCTTTTTTTGTATTATAACCTATGCCACACTGTCCTCCTCCGCATAAAGGTCATATAATGTTCTGTATTCTGTAAATGTTATGTTCCTACTGCATGTCCTGTCCTGTATCTGTAACTATATTGTGTATCAGTACCCTGTACGTGCCAAGCCCAATTCCGGGCACGACCCAGTCGTGCTTGGCGAAATAAAAGATTCTGATTCTGATTCTGATTCTTACCTGAGATTTCTTCCAGCCCTTAGAAGTCTCTGTGTCCCTCGGCGCAGCTGTCACCTCTGTAGTGTCCGGTGACCCACCCAGTTTGGCTGCTTGTGTGCATGCACAGGTGCAAGCACACACCACTCGCAGGCACTCCTGTGGCCGGATGTGTTCTGCACAGGTGCCTGCCCAGAGCTCTCCTGTCCACAGGAGTGCATCCCCAAGTGGCAAAATGAGGATTCAGAAATATTTGTTACGTTAAGGTATAATCGAAGCAGTATGAATAAGAGGTTTATAGTTAGTACTCTGGGGGATATTTAGAACTAGACATGGCATTGCGGGGTGTGATTAAGGTACAAACAAACAAACACAGAACATTTATATCGCGCTTTTCTCCTGGCGGACTCAAAGCGCCAGAGCTGCAGCCACTAGGACGCGCTCTATAGGCAGTAGCAGTGTTAGGGAGACTTGCCTAAGGTCTCCTACTGAATAGGTGCTGGCTTACTGAACAGGCAGAGCCGAGGTTCGAACCCTTGTCTCCTGTGTCCGAGGCAGAGCCCTTAACCATTACACTATCCAGCCACTGGATAGTAAATAAAAATATGAATTGTAAAATACATACAGTATGTATTTGTCCATAAGTACAATGCAGTATACATTTATTTATTTATTTTTGTGGCTGTCACTTATAGTAGCTAGTAAACTATGGACTAGTTCATCTAGTCAGTGGGACTTTTTCAGTATTTTCTTCATACTTTTCAAAAGCACTCTCTAGAAAGGACCTTTTCATTGGTGCTAGAAAGCCAGTCTCCCCCCGTTTACACTATTCCGAGTTTGAGTGTACAGCTGCCATGTAGGGAGTTCTTTTGAAAATAAAGGGATTCTTCAGAATCCCCCATGAGGAGATAGATTTGTCCAAAAGCTATTACATCTGTCACATTTCTAATGCCTACTGTAAGTGGCAGGAACATAGTAACAGTATTGTACATGTTACTCTGGGAGAAATATAGTGCCAGTACCACTTATACATGCGTATTCTACAATTTTTCACGATAGTGGTCCTTTACAGATGAGAGTCAGAGATTATGGTTAAGGTTAGGCAAATGGAGGTGGGGGGAGGGTTAATATTAGGTATCAAGGAGGTGTAAAATTACATTTAGACCAGGTGAAAGTGACCCTGAACTCAAGTAAAAAATGCCATACTGAGCGAACTGGGGGCTTCCTCCAGCCCCGTAGTCCGTGAGTTTCCTTGGTGTCCTCTGAGCTCCCTCTGTTCTCCCACTGGTAACTCTGTTAGCTAATACACAAGAGTTGATCCCTACAGAAGTATGTTAAAATATAACTTTTATTCTTTTATTATTCAAATTTTTATTTTCTCATGATACATATAACCAGGGTAGGGCCCCAGTACTATCGGAAGCACTTGAGTAAGTTTAACACTTTTGTATATAATCGTGCCTCTGGACCTAAACCCCTGGAGCTGATTGCCTTAACTTCCTACATATAGATAAAAATCCTCCACCAATCCGACATGTTTCGACCCCTTAATTGGGGTCGTCGTCAGGGAAAAGAAAAGTGCTTAGTGCAAAGGTTGCATGTGCATTAGAACAGATAAAGCATCATATATACATCTGGTAAAGAAAACAAAAAAATGAGAGCAATGTGCTCTCCTGCTCTGTCAGCGCTGGGGCCCTACCCTGGTTATATGTATCATGAGAAAATAAAAATGTTAATAATAAAAGAATAAAAGTTATATTTTAACATACTTCTGTAGGGATCAACTCTTGTGTATTTGATTAAAATCAGATTTTGTGAATTGTGAAACTCTGTTAGCTATGCAGTTTGGCCAGGAATCGTGTGCAACTATGCATGCCCGGCCCGTCCTTGCACCCGTCTCGTTCGCGCGCTCGTCGCCATGTTCGCGCATGTGCAGTTCTAGAAAGAATGAACCGCGCATGCGCAAAACGCTCACGGCGATGGTCAGTTGCGTGCGACTCCTGGCAAGCTAAAGGAGGGAGTACGGAATGAGCCCAGAGGACCCAAGGAACTTCACAGACTACGGTGGGCTGAAGGAAGCCTCAGGTAAGTTCAGTATGGCATTTTTTACTTGTGTTCAGGGTCTCTTTAACAAGTAAGATTCATTTTAGGCATAGTTTGTGGCATAGTTGAAGAACTAGGACTACATGTGTGGTAAGATAAAGCAGAAATCCGATATCCCAAAATAGTGTAGTATGTATTGGATCAGGGAGGAATAATGAAATGTAAGTATTATACTTACAGAGCAGTGGCTGGATGGTGTACTGGTTAAGGGCTCTGCCTCTGACATGGGAGACCTGGGTTCGAATCTCGGCTCTGCCTGTTCAGTAAGCCAGTAATTCAGTAAGGAGTTCATTGGGCAAGACTCCCTAACACTGCTACTGCCTACTGAGTGCGCTCTAGTGGCTGCCTCGCAAGCGCTTTGAGTCCGACAGGAGAAAGGCGCTATACAAATACTGCCATTATTACAAACATGGATTACCACTTAGGCAACCACTGTATAGGCAGGTAGGGAGATCAGACCTGTCCCTACTCAGAACTAAGATGTCACTCTCTGTAGATAGGAGAAAAGAGGGTGCCAAGCTGCTATTGGACCCAAAGCTGTGTGATACTCCGTTTGTTGATTGCCTGATGAAGTGGGATTGTGCCCATGAAACGCGTTGCAGTTTTTTTATAGGAGTATGTGAATAAATTGTCTGAACCTCAAGCGACAGCATCGTGTCTGTTTTGGTGTGGCAGGTCCGCCATCGCCACCTGAATATTTTAAACTTTTTAGTATATTTTACTCTTCTGACGCCTCTGTACATCCTTATACACGTGTGGTAAATATGTAATTGTTGCTTCTTGCTGATGCCTGTGGCTGTGAGGGCTTAGTGCTGATACAACTGAGATAGATTGAAACCATTATACTGTGTGCATCTAAAATGTACTGGTCTAAAGGAAGGCAGTTTTTAAATCTCTGGGTTACTATTCTCTGCTATACATCTTAAAGCAGCTTATAAAACATATTATAATGATTTTAGGCTAATGCAACATTACAACTTTTCATTCCAGTGTTGGCGCATTAGATTCAGAGCAAAGCTCATTTTATTCAGCACTATGCAGGACTTAAAAACAACTGAAGAGAGAGATAAATAGAGGCTGCCATGTTTATTTCCTTTTAAAGTGACTCTGCAACAAAAAAAAAGGTCCCCTGGGGGGTACTCACCTCGGTAGGGGGATGCCTCAGGGTCCCAATGAGGCTTCCCCCTCCCCTGTAGCTGCAGGCAGTCCAGCGCTGGCTCCCCCTAAGAGTCCCAGAATCCTCCCTCGACAAGGCTGACAAACGCTGATAAGCGCTGATTTATTTACCTTTCCTGGCTCCAGCGGGGGCGCTGTTGCGGAAAATCGTACGGAGATAGGCGGAAATACCAGATCTCTGTCGGGTCCGCTCTACTACTCAGGCAACTTGCGCCTCTGCAGCAGAGCAGGCCGACAGCGTTCGTGTATTTCCACCTATCTCCGAGCATAAAGCGGATGCTGCGCCTGCGCTGGAGCCGGGGAGGTAAATATTTACATGCCTGCTGTTCGGAGGGGCACAGCTAGACCGCCTTGTGATACAGGAGGACGGGGGAAGCCTCGATCAGATCCGGAGGCTTCTCACTACCGAGGTGAGTACCCCCCAGGGGATTTTTTGTAGTTACAGAGTTTCTTTAAGCAATACCAGTTGTCTGGCAGCCCTGCCGGCCCTCTGCCTCTAATACTTAAACTATAGACTCTGAACAAGCATGCAGCAGATCAGGTGTTTTTGACATTATTGTCAGATCTGACAGATTAGCTTCATGTTTCTGGTGTTATTCAGACACTACTGCAGCCAAACAGACCAGCAGGGCTGCCAGGCAACTGGTATTGTTTAAAAGTAAATAAACATGGCAGCTTCCATAGTCTTCTCACTTCAGTTGTCCTTTAATATATTATTATATATTTTACACATAAAGAGAACCTGCTAGCATGTTAGCATGGCGGTTTGATTTATGGGGGACAGCAGAACGCGGGAGGGGGGGGGGGGCTGGGGGGAAACAGTATAGTAACAGAGGCTGGTGATTATATGCAGAACCAGCCTCTGTGTGCTAATAGGATTCTTAAAACCCACCTCGGGTTCTCTTTAAAATACTTCAGTAATCACTAACATAACATATAATAAAAATAAATGTATATTTTGTTGTTTTTATTTTTATCCTTCTGAAAAAAAATAATAATTTCAATTTCCTGCTTTATGCATTAGCTGGTCCTTTAGCAGCAAGGCAGCTGGCTGGTGATTAGTTCATGCACTGATAGAATCTTTTGCGTCTTTGGTTGGGAGCTGTATTCTGAATTCTTATTTCTACTGAACAGCAATTAAAAGTTTGCTGCTCCATTTCTGTGCATTCAAGCAAACCTCATTCTTGCTATCATTGCCATTCTCATTGGATTTGCTTGTATGAATTTGAAAGCTCTCTGGAATAATAAAAGTGCGGTTTCCATTAACACAGAATCCATGTTACCAAACACTTCATCTCAGATGTACTTCTCAAGCCAGAAGAAGACTATATTAACCATTTAAGTCCCAGTGCCAGTGCCAGAGAGCAACCACACTCTTGATGTCTGATATGGGTTCCTTGTACAGCCTTAGGGCTTTTTTTTCCCACTATGAAACGTAATCACAATCGTGTTTCAAACCAATTTCCACTAATGCCATTGCGACTGAGCTACTTCACTCAGTATAATAGAGCTCAATCGCATACAAACACGCCAGGACGACGATTGCACGATTGGCCAAAATTGCGGTGCAATCGCATCGTACTAATGGAAATGGCCACTGCCGTTTCCATTAGTTTTACTGCAACCTGAATTTTGCAATCTGTTAGCAATCAGAATCAGATCACAGAATGCATGGTAGTGGAAAAGGGCCCTAAATCATGAGAAATATTAATGCCTAGCATGTAACATAAACCACCATGAAGTCTCATTGCAGCACCATGAAAATGTTGAAAGAAGAACATTAGTTTGATACACATCTGAACATAAAAACCCCACCAATACCACCAACACAGATGCATGTCTATAAATATATAGAAGAAGAAGCAAAAACCCCTCACCAAATTGAAGTCTACTTCAGTCTACTTTCAACTTTTGCTGATCTTTTGGCATCTCTGGCATTGGTCCCTGTGCCTTTTTATCATAGGAGGGGCTTAACGTGTACATGAAGGGAAAGTAAACCTGTAGGGGGAAGCCTCTGGATCCTAACGTCCCCCTTAGCAGAGGGAATTCAGTGCTGGGTCCCCCTGAAAAGTCTGGCTTGCCAGTGTTGCATGTATGCACAGTAGTGGCTTTCCGATGGACTTCGGCAGAAATAGCTGAGCCCGATTGGGTCCACTCTGCTGCACAGGCACAGAACAGAAAACTGCTACTGCACCTGCATGCAGTGGTGACTGGAATTATTTTTGTTTATTTTTGCCCAGGGGTCCCAGCAGTGGAAGAGGACGAAGGGGGAAGCCTCTTTAGGATCCAGAGGCTTCCCCATGCCGAGGTGAGTACCCCCTAGGGGAGATTTTTTTTCCTTTCAGGATTACTTTAAACACTTGAGAACCAGAGGTTTATACCCCCTTAGTGACTAGGCCATTTTTTACAGCTCAGCACTTCACAACTTTAACGGTTTATTGCTCGGTCATACAACTTATCACCCAAATGAATTTTACCTCTTCTCACTAATATAGCTTTCTTTTGGTGGTATTTGATTGCTGCTGCATTTTTTTATTTTTTTTATTAATCAAAATGTAAAAAAAAACCTTTTTCTTTTATCCCCCTATGATAGGGATCAGATTGTGAGCCACTCTGAGGGACAGTTAGAGAAAGGCAGCTGTTTGTACAGCGCTGCACTAGATTGTAGCGCTGTACACATGTTTTTGAGCATTTAAATTGTGAATAACAGCCTACCAGCTCCGATCGCGGGCTGGTAGGCTGATCGTGGCGGCCCCCTGTGTTTATTGCAGGGAGCACTCGTTCCCTGCAAATCTCGCTCCTCGCGAGATGACGCCATATGGTGTGACTGAGGAATGAGAGAGCCACTCTGCGGCCACCATCCTGCATTAGGCAGTCACAAAGTGGTTAAAGAGGAACTGTAACCACTGTAAATTCTTGGTGTTATGAGAGTATTTTTGAATATGGAAATGTTGAAGGGAGAGGTCAAAGGGGAACTTTAGCCCATGATTGAACTCCATCCCAATCAGTAGCTGATTACCCCTTTCCCACAAGAAATCTTTACATTCTCTCTGTGTGGCTGATATTGTAGTGAAACTCCTCCCACACTGTGATGTCATGACCACGGTGATAACAGTTTCCTGTCTGTGAAACTTATTGCATTGTGGGAAATAATTGTCAAGCAAGCAACATTTCCCTGTGCATATATTTATCTTTAAAAAAAAAAAATGTTGGCCTATCACATGGTTAGTGGGCATGGTTATAGATTATGGCAGTAGGTGCTGTTTGTTTTTTTCATGTTTGTCAGTATTAAAGATGATGGCTAGCAGGCTCATTGTGGATCAAACAACATTAACTAATTACATGGCAAATATGAATAATTTCCTGATCTCTCTTTTATTTTTTAACTTCTCACTTTGTATTGATTTATTTTTTTTCCTCCTACTACTATTTTTTTTTTTTTTTAGTAAAGTTCATCTTTAAGCCACATATGATGAAAGGGGAACAAGAAAAATGGAGGAAATAGGCTCAAGATGACAGTAAGAGCTTACCTAAGAGAAAGCAAGTTGCGAGGAGGAAAGGCTAGTAGTCTTTGTGCAAAGACTATGTTGCAAAGTGAAGTTGCTTCTGGTGTCAGTTTCATCTTTCAAAAATGTAAAAGTCTCAGAGGACTGGAAAAACATGTATAGGCATTCTTGTTTTTTTTTTATTCATATTGCCCTTACACCAGTGCCACTCAAGTAAAACTGCAAGCAAAACTTCCCCCGGCTTCACCAGATTTGCCACACAATAAATTATAGGAACAAATGTCAATTTTTTGGTTTTTTTTAATTACCTGAAGCGGTTAACATGTAAATTTGCTGAGGACTTTTACCAGTCATTGGGCATGATTGAAAAAGCAGAAAAATAGGAAAGATGAGCTGTCCCATGCAAGACAGACTGTGCTGTTCAATGTAATTTTACGTGTTTTGTGCTAAAAAGTATTAAAACATCTATGATTCACAATTTTCGTTCACCTGTTTTCCTCTGTTTTCACCTTATCTATGTTTCATTTTTAAGTGCCCAAAGAGCAAAAATATAATATAATTAAGGCAAGAAAATTAATATTGAAATGAAGTTAATCAGGAACAACTTACTTTGAGTGATTATTTTGCTTGTAAATGTGCTGAAATGTTATTTTTATAAATTAGGTGATAAATAAGTAATTTATGATACATTTTGTGAATAGAGCCCATTGTGCTGATACTGCAATGAGCTTTGCCTGCTGCCAAGATTGTTCTTTGATTGCTAAGGGAAGGACATGAGACTAAATGAAACACATCAAAGAACTTCTGTTTGTAAGTTTCAGTGACTGAAGAGTGAAGGGCTCCGTGAAGCTGGACTCCCTACAATCAGCACAAATACAAATTTCATCATGGTTGGTTAGTGCTACGTTTGTGCCCATTAGTGCTACAAAAATTAAGATTTGTGCTGCTTTCATTTTGAAGATAATAGCACTTATTATTTCCAAAACAATACCATCACCCAACCCTTACACCACAACCTACAGATGTGAAACTGGCATGGGTGGGTAGTGCTGTGCATGTGCTCATTTGTGCTGCAAACATTTTCTGTCTATCTTTTATAGTTGTTGAGATTTTCATGTTTTTATAAAGGTCAAAAGTTCACTCAGCCCCCCTACAACATCACAAAGGCTGAGTATGCCCGAATGAACTGGTTATAACATACCCATTACATGGTAATACCTAGCATTGCTGATGTTCCTCATGTAGATAGACTGTAGGCGAAAGGAAGTGAATTCAAATTTGGGTATCTCCTTTACCTCATTAGACCTAAAGAAGTTGCTCCGTAAGAGTGATGAAACATCTTCCAGAGCATAAAGAGGCATCCATTTGAAGCAACCTTTTCTTCGTTGGATTTTCTTTTATCTAGCATGGTGACTTAGTGGTGAGCGATCTTGCCTTGCAGCGCTGGGTCCCTGGTTCGAATCCCAGCCAGGTCAACATCTGCAATCAGTTTGTATGTTCTCCCCGTGTCTGCGTGGGTTTCCTCCGGGTACTCCGGTTTCCTCCCACATCCCAAAATTATACAGATAGGTTAAGTGGCTTTCCCCTAAATTGGACCTAGACTATGATACAATACACTACACGATACATACATAGACATATGACTATTGTAGGGGCTAGATTGCGAGCCCCTCTGAGGGACAGTTAGTGACAAGACAATATATATATATATATATATATATATATATATATATATATATATATATATATATACTCTGCATAGCGCTGCGTAATATGTCAGCTCTATATAAATACTTAAATAAATAAAAATAAAAATAAAATAAATAACATAAATAAATCTATGACTAATATAACTTAGAACCTGCACCGAACTTTGTCCTGTAAATTTGTTAACTATTGTCTGCCTTCATATGGCAAAAGTTTGCTGCTCTTCACCTGTATCCTATCATTACAACAAAGATTTCTGAAATGTTATTGAATTAGTGATTGTGTGCCACAGAACAGGCAGATGTGGGTGAGCATACAGTCAAAAGTGGCGCCTGGAAAAAATGGCGCACGGTTCGGAACACCCTTAAAACTCTATTTAGCGTTAGACTTTGAACGTAATTTTCCGTTTTAATAAGAAAAACAAAAGTTTGCTTTCTTAAAACAGAAATAATTTGCGATAATTCAGGTTGGAGTGAGCTTGCGATGTCTCCCAGGGCATCACTGCTGAATATATGCAAATTAACCATTGTACCCTTAGAAGCTAAACACACCTCCAGAACCGCTGGAATGCAATGATGTGTCAGCTTGTTAACTACAGAGCCATAATAATCCAACATGCGTACATACTGTTTCGGATTGTTTGATCCTCATCAGTGCATGGCATGGATTAATTTGGCTCTACGCAGTAGGGCTTGTAACACCGAGAGGTACAGACTAACCAGCAAGCTCAAGGTGACCCAGAACTCATTGGAGTGTGTAAGGGACTACAATGGTCACTCAATTTGAAACCGATTCCTGCTGCATCCATCTGCTGTGTATGTTTCATCTCTAATCTGACCTGCACTCAATTTGAAACCGATTCCTGCTGCATCCATCTGCTGTGTATGTTTCATCTCTAATCTGACCTGCACTCAATTTGAAACCGATTCCTGCTGCATCCATCTGCTGTGTATGTTTCATCTCTAATCTGACCTGCACTCAATTTGAAACCGATTCCTGCTGCATCCATCTGCTGTGTATGTTTCATCTCTAATCTGACCTGCACTCAATTTGAAACCGATTCCTGCTGCATCCATCTGCTGTGTATGTTTCATCTCTAATCTGACCTGCACTCAATTTGAAACCGATTCCTGCTGCATCCATCTGCTGTGTATGTTTCATCTCTAATCTGACCTGCACTCAATTTGAAACCGATTCCTGCTGCATCCATCTGCTGTGTATGTTTCATCTCTAATCTGACCTGCACTCAATTTGAAACCGATTCCTGCTGCATCCATCTGCTGTGTATGTTTCATCTCTAATCTGACCTGCACTCAATTTGAAACCGATTCCTGCTGCATCCATCTGCTGTGTATGTTTCATCTCTAATCTGACCTGCACTCAATTTGAAACCGATTCCTGCTGCATCCATCTGCTGTGTATGTTTCATCTCTAATCTGACCTGCACTCAATTTGAAACCGATTCCTGCTGCATCCATCTGCTGTGTATGTTTCATCTCTAATCTGACCTGCACTCAATTTGAAACCGATTCCTACTGCATCCATCTGCTGTGTATGTTTCATCTCTAATATATTACATGTGGCTCATTTCTGCTGTCCTGCTCTGCTTTTCATATTAGTAGCGCCTAAGTAACATATTTACATTGTAATTTACTACTTGCTATTGAAATTCTGGCTTTTGTTTCACACTGCTGGCCTATCTGTAATTTCAAACAAAGTTGTAACACCTACAAGCTTGTTTGATTTGCAGGAGACTATAGGGGCCCTCCCCCCTGCTTAATTGCAAATCGTCTGCCAGACCATCCTGATTGCTCATTTGCTCTGATGCTGTGTGTATATCAGGAGGTCTGGTAGTCGGGCCGGCCGACTTCGGGCCGTCTTCTAAGGGTCGTTTCAAAGGGTGGAAATTAACCAGAATTTACCAGAATTCAACAGCAATTCAGCAGAAATCAGCATTACACCAAGGTAACTTCCTCAATCTTTTAGCCTCACCTGCATTCCTGATCACTATCCAAACCTCACACACATTGCTTCCTCTCTCCTACTCCATGCATCTTCCACCGTTCTCTACACATCTACCTCTGTCCAAACCACTGCCAGCCTCCTCTCCACACAACGTAATGCACCCATTCCCCCCAGTCCTTTCTCTGGCTCACCCACACTTCACCCACCATATTCCTACCAACCCTTTGCCACCCCTCCACCACTACCAGATGCTATTCCTCCACCTGCTTCTCCAGCTGGTCCCAGTGCTTTCTCCCTCCATCCTCAACCCACCCATTCCTACACCCCCACTGGTCCCCAAACTCCCAGCCAACCCCCTTCCAGCCCCTCCACACTCCTCTTGCATCCGCAGACCACACCATAATAATCTCATTCCCATCCATACAACCCCCAGGCACTCTCTCCCTCTGTTTTGTGGTCTATGGAATGCCAGATCTGTCCGCAACAAGCTCACATCCATCCATGAGCTCTTCCTCTCTAAATCCCTCACCTTCCTCGCCCTCACAGAGACATGGCTCACCCCCTCTGACTGTACCGCAGCCGCTGCTCTCTCCTATGGGGGACTGCATCTCAGTCACACCCCCAGACCTGACAACAGGTCTGGAGGAGGAGTGGGTCTGCTTCTCTCCGCACCCTGCACCTTCCGGGTCCTATCACCGCCCCCTTCCCTGCACTTCTCATCCTTCGAGGCCCATGTAATCCGCCTGTACCAACCTCTCCCAGCCATCATTGCGGTCCTATATCACCCCCCATCTGCTCCAACTTCACTCTTCCTGGACAACCTGGCCTCCTGGCTCCCCCACATCCTGTCATCTGACCTCCCCACCATCATACTCGGGGATTTCAACTTACCTATCGATGAGCCTATCTCCACTGCTGCCAAGCAGCTACTCTCCCTCACCAAATCCCTTGGTCTCTCTCAGCACACAAATTCCACCACCCACCGCGCTGGTCATACTCTTGACCTCATATTCTCAAAGTCCACCTCCCTCAGCAACCTGGACATTGCACCTTTCCCTATCTCTGACCATCACCTCCTCACCTTCACTATCTCCCCACCAACAACTTCTCTCCCCACACCTCAGCCTGGTCGAAGGCAGAGAGACCTACGTAATCTCAGCCCAAATGTCCTAGCAAGTCCCCTTCTCTCCCTCTCCTCCCACCTACCCACCCTAACATGCCCCAATGAAGCGGCTGCACAATATAACCTTGCCCTCTCATCTGCTTTAGATCAAGCTGCCCCCTCAATCTTCCGCCCTATCAAGCCCCCCAACCCCCAACCCTTTGCAGCACTGATTGTAACCCAAGCTTCCAACCCTCGACAGCTTTTTGCTACCTTCAATTCCCTCCTCAACCCCACTCCTCCCCCTCCCAGCTCCTCCCTCTCAGCCAATGACCTTGCCAACCACTTCACCACTAAAACTGCAACAATACGCAATGAAATTTCCCTCCTCCATCCCTCCCTTACCAATGCATCTCAGGTTGTCTCCTTGCCTTCCCTCCCAGCGGCTCCCTTGTCTCATCCACCCCTCGCCTCTTTTGCTCCTGCCACCATTGATGAAGTCAGCCTGCTGCTAGTGGCTTCCCCCTCCACATCCTCTCCCTGTGATCCGGTACCCGCGAATACTCTTCGTCCCCACTTCTCTGACCTGGCCCCAGTCCTCACCTCCTTGTTCAATCTCTCCCTTTCCACAGGCATCTTCCCCAAAGCATTCAAACAGGCCACTGTGCTTCCCCTGCTGAAAAACCCCTCACTCGACCCATCCCTACCCTCAAACTACCACCCAATCTCCCTCCTTCCCTATGCTTCTAAACTCCTCGAACGCCTAGTCCACCAGCGCATTACCCAATACATCAACACCAATGCCCTACTTGACCCCCTACAGTCTGGATTCCGACCTGCGCACTCAACTGAAACAGCCCTCGCCAAGGTGGTCAACGACC